>NC_050577.1:152292442-152892442 GCF_011100635.1 Trichosurus vulpecula
CTGGAGAAGGTATGTTAGGAGCTAAGTTCTCTGCCTCCATTCAAGCAGTCATCTTGGCTGCAAGTCCTTGACCAACATTTTTAGATATAATTTTTTTTCGGTGTTTCTGTCTCTTTGATGGCTTTACTTATGTGTAGGATTATGAATAAATTCAACACCATGGTCATTATTCAGTAATTTCAGAGTTTTAAAGAAGAATGTATAGTTACTCTGTAAATAACATTGAAGGTGCTAGAAGAAATAAAATTGTTTTATAATGATACATTTACTAATTCATTGTAACTAGTGAGTGGTGTAATTGGAGAAAAGGGAGAGATGGGCTAAGTGAGGAAAAGCAAAAAAAAATCAGACAAAAGCATGAGTCTAAATATAAAAGCTTCCTAATATCCTTTGTTCATAGAAAATTATTGATTATCCAACGAATGGTGACATGGCAACATGATCAGTTTAAGTAGTTCCATTATATAGCTAGTATATCCCCTTTGGCTTTTGGGGCCTATTGCCACAAGTTTAAGGGTTTATATTTCCTCTTTAGAGAGAATATTTCTGTAAAAATGTCTTCATGTTCATACAGAAACATGGTCACATTTAGAGAATAGATATTATGGGAAAATAACTTAGCTTTTCTACTGCTCTTAGCCTAATCATTTTGAAAGATTTTAAAAGACAATCAGAAAGGCATTTTGACTTTAATCTATAAAAGTGAGATTTTTCCAAAAAGTTTAAAAACAAAATGTTATTTATTTCTCATGTTAAAATTATCTGGAAAATAGCTTTGTGTAGGGAATAATAATTGAAAGCAAGTATGATTGAAAATAAATTGTTTTTAAATGTGGTACACTCCCCTTTCAACCTTTAAGATAAAAGGTTTCTCCAGTTTTCTTATTCTTCTGTGAAAAATTGGTCCCAATGCACAAAGCAGGGCAGCTAAGTGACACAGTAGATAGAGCGCCTGGTCTGGAGTCAGGAAGACCTGAGTTCAAATAAATACTGCTCCAGATGCTTATTAGCTCTGTGACCCTGTGCAAGACACTTAACCCTGTTTGCTTCAGTTTCTTCATCTGTAAAATGAGCTAAAGAAGGAGATAGCAAACCACTCCAGCATCTATCTTTGCCAGGAAAACCCCAAATAGGATCACAAAGAATGAGACACATCTGAAATTCTTAAACAGGTAAAGGAATTTTTTCCTCTTACCACAGAAGGCAGAGGAAGACATTGTGCCTAAGAGGGAAGGAAATATTTAAATAATGTGATCACATTTCTAGGTTGCAGCATGTTCTTCATATTTCTTTTTAAAAGTCCAAGAATAACTGTGACATTAATCCACAATTGAACTTTGTATTTTCTGTTTTCCTCATGTAACACAGGACTATAGTTGAATATAATATTGTTGCAATGGTATTAATTCTTCTGTGTGTGGAGTCTTATAGTGATGGCTGTCATTCCTTTTTTTGCAGTATTAATAAGTTATTGGTCACTATGGTTTTGTTTGCATTGTTTTACTGTTATTTAGATTTCAGAGATTTTAAACATTTTAATATGAATAAGAAGCCCCAACTGTTGAGAATTTTGCTAAGAGAGAAGTCATTAAAACAGTTCCAAACTTTATTTTGAAAAATGTATTAGGGAGGAGCTGTAAAACTAATATAAAAGAAACTTATTTGGGGATCTACTGACATTTTCTTTGACTTTTAGGGGAAAATAGTATTTAATTCTTTCTACATACTGGCACATATATGGTTCAACAAATATATTTTTAATAATATGTATGAAGTATTTATATGTAACCTTTCTAATTAACTATTCTCTTTTTCAACCCTTCTTTGGCTCACCTTTGGCCCCCATTTTATTGGAGATGAGATAGTCATAGATCCCTAGGGAGCAAAGGAAGAATAGTGTGGGCTTGTCAAAATAACATTCAACTCTAGGAGTCAGGAGATCTCCATTCTAGTCTCCATTCTGCTATTGTTTAGCCTATTTGACTTTTAACAAGCAACTTAACCTCTTTGGGCCTCAGTTTTCTTATCTACAAAATGAAAGACTTGGAGTAGATGATCCCTAATGTTACTTCACACAATAACTCCACTGGACTTCTCAAATGGAGAATAAAAGAATGGTGCTTAGAGTACTTGGGGGAAGGTCCCTGAGCTGATGTGTGTAAAAGCATATCTCTTAGAAATACAATATAAACAACCTCAGCATCCAGAAAACTGCTCAACTTGTTACTTTGAACTTCAGAAGCAGCTTCCCAGTATTGCTGGGGTTCCCTATGGATCTTAAGTACTATATGAATACAAGGTATTATTATTACAGGTCTGGAACGCCTGGCTATCTTCTCTTAGCTTTTTTTCCCCCAGAGGGTGATAACGAAATAAAGAAACCTATGGATTCGTTGTGAAATGTTGTTCCTACCATTTATATGCACTTTTAACTGCCTTTTTTTCCATCTCTTTAAAAAAATACTTCAGTGGTTCTTTCACAGTTCTGTGATTTTTTAAAAAGAAATTGCTTCTGGATTGGGACTTTGCTGTGTCACTTGTCAACCAAATGATAAAATATAAGAGCTTTAGCAATAAATATGATGTAACTATTAATATTATAATGAAAAATGATTTTATGTATATAGATTTCATATTTTGCCTTATGTTTTTGTTCATTAGCTTTTGTTCTAGCTGTGGTTACCTTAGTATTACTTTCCAGAAAGAAAATATATTTGATAGCTTTCTTAATGTAGATAAGGGATAGCATGTTCATTTCCTGTAACTATGTTTTCTATAGCTTAATTATCATTTTACATTTTTATTGAAAAATATCACTGTAATTTTATTTCCCCTAGAGGTAAATAGTAGACTCCTTAAGTCTTTGAAATATGATCCTCTCAGGCCATGCACAAATCCTGAATTATCATATTTTAAATAGCACATAGTCATCATAATAATACTGAACTATTACAATTTTTGGTTAGAACTTAATTATGTAACCAAGTATAATATGCTAAAATTTGAAAACTATGCTATCTTGATATTACAAAGGCAATTCCTGCCACCTTTGAGCTTCCTATTTCTAAGTTTCTATGATCTTTACTTCTCAAGGATGTTATGAATGCTATTATTTGTTTATATAATACTAGACAATGGATGTAAGTATTAAAGATATGAGATTCATGTACTATACATATATTAAGAATAACAGTATATATAATTGCTCTATCATAACATACAACCCTTTATCCTTGTCCCTTTTTCAGGGCAAATCAAGAGTTCTCATTTATCTGTGTTCTGCAACCTCACCCTCTGCAGAGGTCAATAGTTTTCTTTATTCTGATTATGGATTATAAATACTGATAGGATGTCTTGCTTTTAGGGGAAGTTAGGTGATGCTGTAGATAGAGTGCTTAGAGTCCCAGCTTGGAGTTAGGAAGACTGGCCTCAGACATTCACTAGCTGACCCTGGGCAAGTCTGGCCTCAGACATTCACTAGCTCTTTGACGCTGGGCAAGTCATTTAGCCCTATTTGCCTCAGTTTGCTCATGTGTAAAATGAGCTGGAGAAGAAAATGACAAAGTGCTCCAGTGTCTTTGCCAAGAAAACTGAAGTGGGGTCACAAAGAGTTTTACATAACTGAAACAATCCAACAACAACAGCGTCTTGCTTTTAATAGTACTAAAATTCTCACTCGATACCCTTTTCCCTTACTGTCATAACTGATAAATGCCTCTTATTGGCAAGATTCCTTCAGATTTTGTCGACTTTACCGGTTGGGTGGTGCAGTGGATTGAGTGCTGGACCTGGAATCAGAAAGACCTGAATTCAAATGTAATCTTAGACATTTATTAGCTTTGTGCCCCTGGGCAAGTCACTTGGCCTCTGTTTTCTTCTTTTTTCTCATCTATGGAATGTGGATAATAATAGCACCTACCTCCCAGGGTTGTTGTGAGATCAAGTGAGATAGTAATTGTAAAGCACATGTACAGCGCCTGGCACATATTAAGTGCTGCATAAATGTTAGCTATTTATTAATCTCATTGTTATTATTATTAAAGTTGAATATTTTTGAAGATCCAGATGAGTTCAATAACGTTCATTTCGCTGCAATAGACTAGTTTGAACAACTATATAAAGATGTAGACATCATGGTAGATTTACAGTTAGTCACTTCTTAATAGCAAGTTTCACTATGCATTTGAAAGTAAATTTCATAATTTTTTTTAGTATAGAAAATCAGCTGACAAATTTTTGTACTGATTTTTTAATATTTTTTGAAGTCATCTATTATAGACGTGTCTGTCAAAAATCTTAGTCATTATTTTTGTTCTAGAGTTAAGCTGTTGGATATTTTCATTTAAAATTTTACTTTTACAACTTTTTATTTCTCAGAGTCATTTGCCCTGGCTCCACAGCTCCAATCCAGGATTAGAAAAAGTCAGTGCAATTGTATGGGAAGGTAATGACTGCAAGAAAGCTGAAATGTCTGTGCTTGAAATTAGTGGGATGATTATGAACCGAGTGAGTATTTTTCATCTATTCTTATTTGAATGAAAATGAATGAGATAACAAGTGCTTACTGTTTGCCAGGCACTATGCTAATTTTGCAGTATGTATTCTAATTTATAAATTAATAGTGATGACATAGATATTAACTAGTTATGAATTAATTGCATATGTTTATTTGATAATTATGAATCAGAGATAAATATAATAGTAGATATAAAATATAAAAGATAATAATTATGAATTTCTTTAAATAATGTGTTGGATGTTTTCTCTAGAAACTCACCCCATTTCTTCAAGCCACAAATGCTTTTGACAGGTTTTTTTCTGCCTATTTTACATCAGTCTGTAATTTAAACAGTGATTTGTAACAAAGCCACAGCTTTCCTATCAGTGTTTTAATTCAGCTGACTTGCTGAAGGTTTCAGAAATCTAAAATTTTTCATGCAAAAAGTTTTTATTAAGTTATCACCTACTAGTTTTTTGAAATTTTTATCTCCCAAATACTTAGAGGTTATTATAGATATATAGTATCAGGTACTGATATCTTAGCAGTAGAGCAGTTGATTCTAGATACCTTAAATACTTTAAAGAAATATGGTGCTTATATACTGTGGGTCTTAAATTTTTGTTTATATGTTTCCATTACCAGATCATGATTTCTTTTAGTTTTGGTCTAATTTCTTTGGGATTGAGCATATTCTAGTTTGTAAAGTTGAAGTCTTTATGGAACATTATAACTTCTTGTCTGTAGTTGTCTATCATTTTTGTGGAACAGGGATTAGAATTGTTTGTCTGTTCTCATCTGATGTTGCAAAATTGACCATTGCTTAATCACTCCTTACTTATTTTTTACCTCCTTTCAGTCTACTTTATCCCTGCTTTTATTTTTCCATTGATATGTTTTACCATCACAAAATTGGACTTTAATATTTAAGGAGTTGTACTGCATAAAGAGACAAACATTTGAAAGTTTCCCAAATAGGGCATTGGATACTTTAAGAAGTACTTTAATTATATTCATAAAAGTATTCTTCAGGATAATTTAATGAGTTAGTCATCAAATTGCTGTTAGCTCCTTGAGTAAATCTACCATCTTTTAGCTCTTTATGCCCATAGCACCTTATATTACAGTAAATGCCCAGTAAGATTTTTTAAATTGTTATTGAATTTAACTGCTGTGGATAGGAGCAGACCTCTTGGATATATCTATATATCTATATATACTCTGGGATTCGATTCAATCCAATAAATATTTATCAAATGCCTACTAGGTGCAAGGCACTGTGCTTAAGGTACCAACAAAAGAAAAGATAGTCATTTTCCTCAAAAAGCTTACATCTTTCTGGGGGAGGAGAAGATACAACATAGTCAGACAGAAATACATGGTAACATGAATAGAAAGAACATTAAAAGGTGGGGAAGGTATTCAAGGGAGGGAGATTGTTCTTGAACTAAGCTTTGTGGGGTGTACTGTATTGCCCCTGATGTCCCTTTCAACTCGGAGATTCTAGAGCTAATCATGTGTGAATGATCTAGACACCTCCCCCTACCACCATTCCTTTTCCACAAAACAAGGCTTTGTATAATGTCCTGAAGGTAGTAGGGGGTTTGTAGAGAAGGAGAGTGACCACAGAAGTAGTAAGTAGCACATTTGGGGTTTAAACTCAGGTCCCATGACTCTAAGTTAAATGTTCTTTCCACTGCACCATGCTCTCTCCTATGAAAATCACCTCAGAGAAAGCTGATGGTGATTGGTAATCCAAGGTTTAGGATTGGCAGGGCATGAATAGGACTAAGGTGGCAATTTTTAGTTCAACTAGTCAACTGTAGGATAAGAATATCAAAGGAAAAAAAGTGAGGCCGTAACAGGGGTTATGAACTGAGAAAATACCAAGAGGAGTTTCAGAGTTCACAATCATGGAGGTGGCACGGTTGTGGGTAATAAGATCTAAGGTGTGACCTCCATGGGTGGCTGAAGAATATGACCTAGATGGCAAGGTAGTAGAGAAAAGTTTGTATAATTTATGTAAGTTTATATATTGAAGTCCCCAAGTATGAGGGCAGGATTTGGAGAGGAAGAATTTGAGCCAGGTACTGAAAGGAGGAAGAGGAACCTGGATTTGTTGTTGTTCAGGAATTTTTCAGTCATGTCTTGACTCTTCATGACCCCATTTGGGGTTTTCTTGGCAAAGGTACTGGAGCGGTTTGCCATTTCCTTCCTCAGCTCATTTTGCAGATGAGAAAACTGAGGCAAATAGGGTTAAGTGACTTGCCCAGGGTCACACAGCTACTAAGTGTCTGAGGCCAGATTTGAACTCAGGAAGGTGAATCTTTCTGACTCAAGCTCAGTACTTTTTCCCACTGTGCCACCTAGCTGCCCTCAGGAGATTACCACAAAGGATACCAATAGATTACAACAAAGATCTAGACAGAATAATACAGATGGATGGAATGAGCCTTAGAAGGGAAGTAGTTACATTGAGAAAGAGTCAAGGAGGATAAAAGCACATGTCTTGGCCCAGCACATTGGCCTACATGAGAGAAGTAGCCAACTGCACTCCACAGTGAGGCTGGGTATGTAGGGCCTTTGAAGAATGTCATATTTCTTTGAAAATGGAAAAGGTATGAGAAGATGACTTTGAGTATTATAAAAATGAAGTTAAAAATGAGATATTTATAAAATGCTTTACAACTTTAAGGTGCAGTAGAAATACTAGCTACTATTTTTTGTTTTTAGTCAATTGCTTTTCTGATAATGAACCTAATTAAAAAACTTAAAGATTACAACTTTAATATTATATTACAATGTATACCATAGTCTGACAATACCTAAAATAATTTCATATTGCTACAAATAAAGTAATTCATAATATAAAATGATTTTGACATAGCTAACATTTTGGTATAAATAATATTACTTTTTTCCCCTGTAGGTCAACAGCTACATACCAGGCATAGGATACCAGATTTTTGCAAATGTGATTTCCCTTGTCCTGGGTTTCACTCCTTTTGTTTTCCGACTTTCCCAAGCTACAGACTTGGAACAGCTCACAGCATATTCTGCTTCAGAACTTTATATCATTGCATTTGGTTCTAATGAAGACATCTTGGTTCTTTCCATGGTTTTAATAAGTTTTGTGGTTCGTGTATCACTTGTGTGGATTTTCTTTTTTTTACTCTGTGTAGCTGAAAGAACTTACAAACAGGTGAGTCTCATACAGTCTTCTCATTTAAGGAATAGTGAAGGACTTTTAAAGCATTTGATACATGAATATACTTATAATATTTTGGTCTAGATCTCTTATTGATACTGACTCTCTTCAGTATGGAAATTCCCTTTATTGATCCAGATAGGCAATTTATATGCAACTAATAAGAGACTTAAGTGCTTGAGAGCACAAGATTACATAGTTGGGGGGAGAAAGTATGGAGACTGGCTATCTAGTTTTTTTTCTATGCATACCTAAACTATAGGGTTAAATAACTTGCCCACAGTGTCAAGTAGCAGCTGCCAGAATAAAGACCTGAATCTAGGTCTTTCCAACTCCATGGTGAGGCTTCCACCTTGCTATGTCATGTTGCTTGTAAAATATTTTAGTCTATTTTATTACAATTAGACTACTTATAATATAAATTCATTTAAAAACACTACAGAGGGGTAGTAGAAGATTACTACTAATATGGCCACATAAAATAGCAAAAAACGCAGTGAAATTTTTTTTTAAATGCTACAGAATGCTTGGTGTGAGACCCTACTAAACCATAGCACTTTGACAACATTGATAGATAAAATGGTTGGGTACCTTATAGACAAAAGATGGAACATATTTTTAGCATTAATAACAGTAGAAGCAGCACATTTGGACTCTTAACACCTCTGCCCCCAATGTGCTATGCAAGGAAGTAAGCCCTAAAGAAGACATAGTTGGATCAGATTTGAGGGAGGGAAAGTAACAAAATAATGGAAAAAATAATGGATTATATTACTGCCCTAAGGCAGTCAGGAAAACATTAGTAACTATTAGTCCATATACTGATTTTCTCTTTATAAAATCTCAATGAAAATGATTTATACGTGTCATTGAGGCATTCTTGTTGAAAGTATGAGGTCTCTGTCAGACCACCTCTGTATAGTTACACCATTTGGTGAATGAAGGGTGCAAAGAATGCAAAATCCCACTATGGTTATTGTTTGATTACAGAAACCATTTGGCCCTATAGAGTTAAAATACAGTCTTAAAAGCTCCCCTCCAAGAATGGGTTTTGTGTTAAGGTAATACATAATTCCTTAATAATTGCAACCACATGGAAAACTCCAGTGACCCTCTTCAACTACTGTTAAGTGAGACATAAAAACCAGGCATGATGTCACATACATGTAATTCTAGCTTCCAGGAAGCTGAGCCTGGTGGATTGGTAGAACTGAGGACTTCTGAACTGCAGTGGACTAAGCTAATTGGGTGTTCACATAGACTTTGGCATTCACTCTCAGCGAGTAGGAGTAGGTGGCTGCAAGTTGGCCCAAAGCAGAATGAACTGGAAACAGTAGGTCAGAGGTTCTATGCAGATTAGATTAGGACTGGACCTGTGTGTAATCCCTGAACTTCTAGGCTGGGCAAGATAGGGACACTCACTCTTTGAAAACAAAATGGGGAGATATATGTGTGCCAAAAGTATTCATCCATGTCATGGAAAATGTCACTGTCCTGTACAACATCTAAATGAAAGAGCGATTACCTATGAATGAGGAGGTCCTCCATATGTTCCTGTGTTTGGATTAAAGTGTTAATAGCCTCAAACTCTAGAAATGTTATATAGCGCTTTCATTGAGTTCTACAGATAACCAAGATAAACCTTTACGATCCATATAGGGAAAACTAATGAAAAACGACTGTCTTCTAGATTGTGCCACACTGGATAGGTAGTCCAATGACATCAATATACATCTCTAACATCTGTATCTATCACAGACACTGAGGATGGTGAGCTAGGACCAACATTAAATAGGAGAGAAAGAATAAGCTAGATTACAGTAGGGAAACTATGCAGATCTTCATGATAATATTATACAACCCATTTCTTTAAACACAAATGTCTCCTTGTGATATTCTCTGACTGCCAAGTTTGGGACATCACAATCTTATGAAGAATCCAATTTGACTGACTCAAAGGACAGTCAAAAGGCATGTAGTATTTGTAAGAAGGTATTGCACATATCCAGAAATGATATATCCTGAGGAAGTGGTGTATATGACTATATTACCAAAAATATGTGTCTGGAAAAGGAGTGTGAATGAGGGATAGCCAAGGATTGGACAGTTCAAGTGTCATACTGGTTTTCTTGAAAAGTAAAAGAATTTAATAGGCACTACAGCATGTTGGATAGGTTTTCTAGGGCGAATCTGTGGGATAACTTGGGAAAAAAATCACAGAGGATTAAAAGGTATGAATAAGTTACAATTTGCACCAATGGAAGGCATATCTTCATGGTTTTGGTAATGTATTGCTATTTTCTTGTCTTGTTGAATTATAGTACTTAATCATAGGAGATAATAGTAATAATCTATATTTTGATTATTCTTATTTTTCTTTGCATTTTACTTGACAAACAACATGGTAATGTTTTGTAGAGACTGCTTTTTGCAAAACTCTTTGGACATTTAACATCTGCTAGGAGGGCTCGAAAATCAGAAGTTCCCCACTTCCGACTGAAGAAAGTGCAGAATATAAAAATGTGGCTATCTCTTCGTTCCTATCTTAAGGTATAATGGCTGTGATGACATGACTTTTGCAATCTATGATTCTGATTCTCTCAATACATCTCTATCCAGGTATACACACATACCTTGCCATGTAAGCGTGCCACTACTCATGATATCTCTGTGAATTCTGTATTCAGATAGCTTACAGAAATTTGTTTCATGGATTATTTTTTGCTAGTAATACTTAGAATTTCAAACCTAGCTGAAAAGCACAACATTATAAACATATACACTAAATATTATTACCATATTATATACTATAATAATGTATGTTTATTTGGTGTTTTAATTTTTTGAATTCTTTTACACATATTGCCTTATTTGAGCTTCACAATCCATTAGGTAATAAGATCCTAAAGATCTTAATTTATTTTTGTTTATGAGTTGCTTAGGTTCCCAACAAGAAAATTTTTTTTTCGTAGCATAGCTATCATGAGTCAGCAGAGGGAGCTCACTCCTTAAAAAAGGATCAATAAAAACAATATGTGACTACAGGATCATTTCACTATTTTAAGTAACTCACTATTTTAAATAAATAGGCAATTTGGAATGTTAATTGGCATGCCTAAATCCTTTTTTATGTACTTTTTCAACCTTTTAAGAAATTTCTTCCAAAATTACTCAAGTTCCTGATAAAATAAGAGGTATTTGAATTACCTCTAACAAAGTACCCATTCTAAGTTTATTGTACTTATACATTAAAATAGTCATATTTTCTACTTCATAAAAATAGCATAGTGGATAGAGAGCTGTCCTGGGAGTCAGGAAGACCTAGATTTAATCCCATCACTAACAGTTACTGACTTTGTGTCACTGGGAAAATCACAGCCTCATCCTGAAAAGGCCAATGGTATCACTCAAACAGAAACAGGGGCCACTAAACCATACATAAATATCCCTGGGGCCTGCTTATTGACTTAATTTTAAGATGTGATATTATCTCTATCTCATTCTATTTTATTTTGTTAAATATTTTCTAATTACACAATCTGGTTCAGCAGACAGCTATGCTCTAGGCAACTGTAAGGCTATAAGTTTCAGAGAAGAATTAGCATTGGTAGAGGAAAGTTTCCTCATCTAGGAATTTCCTATACCAATGAAATCACAGGTCCAGTTTCTATCACCATATTTATTTAAAATATCTTTGAAAACTTTACTTAAAAACTTGATAATATTTTTCTTAATAAGGCTGATTCAGCAAGTAGAGGTCCTTGGACACGTCTAGAATTCTCTTGCTTTGTGCTGTGGTCACAGTAAACTGCATAAAAACATGAGCCTTGTACTTGTCTCTCTCCCTTTCTACTGGACCTGTGATTTTTTTTTTTTTTTGATGTGGGGAACTGGTGAGGAGACTTCCTTCTACCACGGCTGTGACTAATAGTTATGCAGTTTACTATCCTTTCTCCTATTTCTTTTTTTTTTTTTCTCAGCCAAGGGAAAAGACAAAGTTTATTAGGGATTCACCATAATGGGTTGTCTTAAAAAATCCCACCCTTTGTGACGCCTCTTTTCACAAGCGGGCCAGATTCAATCTAAGCTGTGCTAGATTGAATCCTCACTGACTTCATTTGAATTTGTTGGGGCTATTTATACAAACTGAAGTCATCCCTATTACATGCTGCAAAGTGGTTTCCACCTTGTGCTGTGACTGCTGTGGAAGCATGACTTAGTGACAAGGCCTTCCACATTTTGCCTCCTAATGCCCACTAAGCCAATGTTAGGTTATAAATTCACATTTCCATCAGTAAAAAGTTTTGGGGTTGTGTTACTAGTCAGGTGAATGTATTACTTCTGGAAGCACTCAGGATTTGGTAGTCAAATAGAATATAGTCAAAACAGAAACCTTTGCTCAGTAATGTCAATTAAAGTTTCAAGGGATGTTAAGAACCTGTACTGTACATCCTCCATTTTTTTGGTGGTGTTACATATCCCTAAAAAATAATATTAAATTATTGATGTTTATTGAGGCATTTGGGCAACACTGTAAAATACAATCAGTGTAAAACTAATGTTAATGAGTATATATATTTTTAAAATACATTTTCCTTCCTTTCAGCGTCGAGGTCCTCAGAGATCAGTTGATGTAATAGTTTCATCTGCATTTTTGTTGACTATTTCAGTTGTGTTTATCTGCTGTGCTCAGGTGAGTTACTTTGTTCTGTATGAATAACTATATGCAATCAAGAATCAGTGTATTCTCCTTCAGAAAACTTTCTAGGTAAAATAGTAAATATGATGGAAAAATTAAAAATTCTAGCATTGTCTACATTATGTATTTTAGGTAACATGACTTAATGTATTGGTGGGCCCTTCCTACCCCATCTCCTCCCCCTGCCCTTTACCCCTGGGAAGGATCTAGTCTTTCCTGTACAAGTTATATCGCTTGATACTAAGTACAGGTCAGCCACATCTCCCAAATTCAAGGTGCATATATTGTTCTATGATAGATGTGATATTATTTTATTTGGTCTTTTAATATGTTGTAACTGCCACCTCTTATCTACTGTTCATAAATGCATTTCTGTACCTCTATATTATTTCTACCACTGGTCACATATTTTGTAGTAAAGAAGTATGTAAATTAAATGTATCCTTTTTATATTATCATGGCTATTTTTTTCATAGACACAATATAATGAAAGATGTAGTGAAATTCACTGGAGTTGTCATTTATTTAAATTCTTTTGAAAATACAGAGGTGTAATTTATCATCACCCATAAAATAAAAATAGCAAGTTGAGAGAATATGGTAAAATTAGTGTTTTTAAAAATATTCTTTAACATACATTAAAACTTCAGTTTAACATTTTGCTTGAGAAATAAAATTTAACCTAAAAACTATTTTAAGCATTGTCTAAAAGCATTCTAAAGTAGAGAGCATTCTAATGAGGTTTTCATGTACTTATTTCTACTTTGGAGAAGATAAAGTTTTAATAAACACTATGGTTTATATTAGCCATTCAAAATTTATTCAGTGTTTCATATACAAATGCCACAATTGATGGGTATAGAATGTTAAATTTAGCAAGCGTGTTTTAAAAAAAAAACAAACTTGTGTGTATAACATACACAATTTTGTAATGTTCATAGGATCATAGGATTTAGAGCTGGAAGAGGACCATAGAGATCATCTAGTCCAACTCCCTTATTTTACAGATGAAGAAATTGAGGCCCAGAAAGGGGAAATGACTTACTCAAGGTCATACAGCTAGTAAGTTGCAGAGCCAGAATTTGAACCCAGGTCCCCTTACTCCAAATCTGTCTTTCAAGAAATGGTTTGCAGTTAAATATAATTGTCGCAAACTAATAACTAGCAAAGAGATACAGAGATTATGCAAAATGTTCACGATTGCCAAAGAAACTAGTGTCTCATTCCTGTTAAACTGGAATTCGTTATTTTCCTTATAGTAAAAGATATTAATTTGAATCATATTTGATTCTTCTGTGTTTCTTTTGCCTTTGGATTTTAGTTGCTTCATGTGCATGAGATATTCCTTGATTGTCACTACAACTGGGAGCTGGTGATCTGGTGTATCTCTTTGACGCTTTTTCTTCTACGATTTGTTACCCTTGGATCTGAAACAAGCAAAAAATATAGCAATACCTCAATATTACTTACTGAACAGGTGAGACTTCATATTTAACATGTTATAAATTAGTGTTTACAATTCACTAGTCACTTCAGGTTTTTCAAAGGGCATATAAGAGAGGTGATTATTTGTATTTATTTTCAGAGCAACTTTAATGCTATGGGAGAACTGTTTCATTCTGATTGCTTTATCTTTTTTTCTTAGCTTTTCATTTGTTTAGAGAGGGATACATATCATACTGTTGTTTTTAAGAAACTATTGGGGCACATGTGTTATGTAGAAGAGAAGAACAAATACATTCTAGGAAATAAGAATTTTTATTAAATAGTAACTTGTTTATAGTAAATCCTAATAGCTTTTGATGGTTATATTTAGTATCCATTAATCTCTTTGTAAATTTTTGTCATCTTTTCATGACTGATACAAAACTTGAAATTTGAGGGAAAAAAATTTTTATCTTAAAAAGCTCATCTAAAGGTTAAATCTTTTGTAAATGAATGATACTTTATAAAGTTTATCAGATACTTTTCACATATATTGTCTCATTTAATACTCACCACAAACCCTCTGTATTAGGCCCCACAAATATTTTATCTTCATTTTATAGGCGAGGAAACAAAAGCTCAGAGTGATTAAACAGTTTGTCCAAAGTCATATGACTAGTAGCATAGCATAGCAGGTACTAGATCATGGTCTTCGGATTGCTAAGTTTGTGCTCATTCTGCCATACTGTACCATACAGAATGGCTACTTTTGCTTGATGGGTTACTGAAGATGAATTTCATATCTACATTCATAAAACATATTTCTAAGTCCAAAACCCAAAATAATTTATTAACTTTGGTTCCAATAAAACCTTATTTATTCTTTCACTATACATGGTATAAACTGTAAAGTAGAATTATTTTAAAGTTGATTTATGATTTTATCTTTTTTTAAAAGTGTTGTTTATGGTTTTTAATTGATCCTTTTTGTAAGATAAACCTGTACTTGAAAATGGAGAAGAAACCTAATAAGAAGGAGGAACTGACACTAGTTAATAATGTCTTGAAACTTGCTACTAAATTATTGAAGGTAAGAATAAAATTGAAAATAGAATATAATAATCTGTATGGTGGTGGTATTATTTTACATATTATTTAGTTTTCTTCCACTTTTCATCTTGATTCATAACCCTTAAATTCTTCAAAATATTTGTAGTTTGTTTTTGAGCATATCCATATAATTTGTATGCCTTGTTAGAGGCATCTTGACTATCTCATAGTTTATCATTTTATAAATATATAATTGCTAGGATCTGAACTTAGATGTTGAAAATAAAGAAAAATCTGTATTGATTTGAAAAGCTTTTTCATTTCATATTTATTAGAACTACTTAATTTCAGCTTAAAAGGATATGTAGTTATCACAATATGTATACTAATGCAGTGCAAAGAGTGTGTTGAGTAAGAGTGAGATAACCTAGATTCTATCCTCATTTGTGTTACTTTGCCCAAGGCCACTTGGAGACTTGAAGATTATTTAACATTCCTGAATCTCTGTTTCATCATAAGCAAAATGATAAATAAATTCTCTTTATGATGATAGAGTATATTAAATATTTGGGTGTTACCTCATAGAGACATAGAGGAGACTTACATGGAGACAGCTTTCAAAATTATTTTGGCAGTTTGACAGAAGTCATACAGGAATATTTTCTGCTTATGGTTAGGTCAAATAAATGTGGTAAAAATGATAATTCCTTCCCAAACTAACTTTGATATTTAATTCCATGCAAATTGGTTATTTCATAGAATTAGATAAAGTTATATCCATTCATTTTTCCGTATCAATTTTTAGACCATCAGGAACTTTCAAGGAGATTTGTGTTTTTGTTGGTTTTTTTCTCCATTGATGCTGATTACAACCCATTTCAAATTCTCTTGCTTTTTGTGGATAACAGTGGATAACAAAGTCAGTAACTGTTAGTGATGGGATTAAATCTAGGTCTTCCTGACTCCCAGGACAGCTCTCTATCCACTATGCTATTTTTATGAAGTAGAGAATATGACTATTTTAATGTATAATTAGAATGGGTACTTTGTTAGAGGTAATTCAAATACCTCTTATTTTATCAGGAACTTGAGTAATTTTGGAAGAAATTTCTTAAAAGGTTGAAAAAGTACATAAAAAAGGATTTAGGCATGCCAATTAACATTCCAAATTGCCTGTTTATTTAAAATAGTGAGATTTTAAAATAGTGAGGTACTTAAAATAGTAAAATGATCCTGTAGTCATGTATTGTTTTTATTGATCCTTTTTTTGATGCCTTCAACTGATTTTCTCTTTTTCTCACTATATAACTAGCTCATTTTTTTTCTTTCTGGGACATTTTCCTATGTAATTTCAAGTGTAATGTATTGTAGCTGTTGGTACACATCATGTGTTCCTCCAGTTGCCCTTTGAATGATCTTCAACTTCTATTTCTTTGGAGATTATAGTGTAGTATCCAGAGATTCAAGAACTATAGGAGGAAAAGAATAGAGAAATAGATGAAGGGAAGAGAATCAAGAACCTAATGATTATTAAATAAATGTTTGACAAACTCACTAAGGAATACAATTCATTCAGTTTGACAAATATTTATTTAGTACCTACTGTCTGCAAAGCACTAAGATAGACACAAAGGCTAAAGTGAAATAGTCTCAGTCTTCAAATACTACTCAATAAAATCTGAGAAAACTGGATTGCTATTCAACCAAAAAAGGGGTTTAGATACACACCGTAATAAACTCTTAGCCAGAGCAGTGATCTAAATTTGAGGGGGAAAATTAAACACCTTGTTTAAAAAGAAATAAAATATTTGCTTCAACTATAGAAAAGAGGGAGTCTTTTTTTTATCAAACTAAAAGGAAGAAATCATTGGAGATGAATTTGTACAACAAAAACATTATGTCTAAATAAAAGGAAAAGAAACATTGGAAAGAATGCTTGCAGTAAATTCATTGGATAAAGTCAGTGTTGCTTAGGGAAAAGACAGTTGTACCTGGAGTCCAGAAGACTTGACTTCAAGTTCTACCTTTAACACATTGGCTGTATGACCCTGGGCAAATTGCACTAGGCAGCTCTCTAAGAATAGTTGATTGTATAATGTAGAAGAGTTGCTGCTCTGCATTGGTAAAGAAAGTTTCTTGATCAGGAGAAGTTCCCTATCCCAATGAAATCATAGGTCCAACATCCGGATTCCATGAGGAATAGGCACATAATTATAAAATTGCTTCCCAGTGCAGCAATGATTGAAGGACAGGACCAAAGAAGGAAATAAGAACTGTTAACTATAAGAAGTAGTGCTCAGGTTCCATAATAATCATAGAAGTGAAACCAAGTAAGAAACATCACATTTTTATTTCCACTATAATGGAAAATCTTTTTAAAATTACAAAGTTTCATGTTCTTGGGGTTTTGGTGAAGCGGGCATTGGTAGACTGATTGGTGTAAACATTATAAAGAATATGGCAATGTGTGATAAAGGATCACCAACCACACTGATCATACCTTTTGACCCAGAAATTTTATTGCTAACATTCTGTATCAAAAATGTCATAAAACAACATAACTTTTTTGTTGTTAAAAGAAAAACCATTTAGCTATAATAGCAAAATAATGAATAATGCTTAACTAAATTTATACATTAACATAATTTAAACTTTTAATTTGAAGCTTAGAGAAAATATGGGAGGACCTATGTGAAGTAATACAGATTTATTTCTATAAATATATATTTTCACAGATTTTTTTTGAAGAAAGAATGAAGCAAAACAAGATCATGGAGGTAGAATTTTAGTAATAGAAGGAGACACAGCAAAAGCATCCTATTTTCTGAGTTGTTTTCTTTTTTGAAATAAGTTTTTAATTGATATTTTCAGTTTCTTCCATAGTTATTCCAAGTATCCCTCTTTCTCTGTCTCCTCTTCCTAGAGAGTCATCCCATGAAACAAATAGTATTTTTTGGAAAGGAAAAAAAATCAGCACAACTGATCAATACATTGAAAAAAGTCCAAAACCATGTGCAATGTGTAATACCTATTGACCTCCCCCCTCCACAGAGGGATGAGTTGGGGGTATTCTCTCATATTTCTTTATTTGAGTCCTGTTTAAGTTGTAATTTTGTTATATTTACTTTTGATATTTTTTTGGTGTCATTGTTTTTCCATTTACACTGTTGTAGTTACTGTGTGTATTGTTTTGTGGCTCTACTTACTTCACTTTGCATCAGTTCCCATAGATTTTTCCATGCTTCTTTGTATTCATCACATACATCATTTCTTACACACAGTAATATTCCACTATATACATGGAATACAATTTGTTTAACCATTCCCTAGTTGACTGGCATCTACTTTGTTTTCAATTCTTAGCTGTTACAGAAAGTGTTACTTCTAAATATTTTAGTGTATAGGAAGGCATTTTTCTTATAGATGACTTCGTTGGGTTTTAAGCCCAATAATGGAGTCTGTAGATCAAGGAGTATGATCATTTTACTCACTTCGTTTGCACAATTACAAACTGCTTTTCAAAGTAATGGTACCATTTCACAGCTCCACTAACAATGTAATTAGTGTGACTTCTCTTCCAGAGCCCTTTCATCATTGACTGTTACCATTTTTCATCATTTTTGCCAATTTTCAGGGTGAGGTAGAACCTCAGAGTGATCTTGATTTGCATTTGTTATTGGTGATTTAGAGCATTCTTTCATGTGACTTAATTCTGTCTGTGTGGAAGTTTTTCAGTTTCAAGTAATCAGTTATCTATTTTATCTCTTCAAATTGCCTCTATCTCTTGTTTCATTAGCAGTACAACTCCTACCCATAGCTGTGCTGTTTCTCTTATAATATTTTTAATATGCTATTTAGATTGCATATCTATTTAGAATCTGTGGTAGAATATGGTATAGGATATTGGCCTAAGCGTAATTTCTGCCAAACTGTTTTCCCAGAAGTTTTTTTAATCTAATTAGTAGTTTTAACCCAGGTAATTTGTGTTTTATACTTTATCAAAATAAACACTGTTATTGAGTTATCTCCATTTTTTAATCAATACCAGGTGGTTTTGATAATTGCCGCTTTATAATATAGTTTTGAGGTCTGAAAATACTTTCCCCCTTCATCCCTACTTTTGTTATTTCCCTTGATAGCCTACTCTAGATCTTTTGTTTTTCCAAATATATTTTATGAAGTTCTATAAAATATCTTGATGATTTAGGATAGCATTAAAAGTGTACATTAATTTTGGTAGTATTTTAATTTTTATTATATTGACAAGGCCTAGCCCAAGAGCACTGAATATTCTCTACCTCTTTATTTCTTTAAGGAGCACTTTGTAATTGAATCTATACAAACCTTTGGTATGTTTTGGGAAGTTGATTTCCAGATATTTTATGCATTTTGTAGTTATTTGGAATGGAATTTCTCTTTCTACTATTGCTTCTTCTGTTATTACTATATAAAAATGTTGGTGACTTTTGAGGTTTATTTTGGAGCCTGCAGTTTCGCTAGAGGCATAAATTGCCTCAATTAGTATCGTTGTGATTGCCTAGGATTTTCCAAGTAAACAATCATATATATCATCAGTGAATAGGGATCTACTCTTTACCTGTCTTTGTGCCTTTAATTTCTTTCTCAACTTACTGCTGTTACTTGCATTTCTGGAACTATATCAAATAATAGTGGGGGGAGTGGTTATGGTTATCCTTACTTGATTGCCCTATTTATTGTAACATGTATCCCCATTTCTTCTGATACTTATTTCTGGTTTTAGATAGATGCTTCTTTATTATGTTGAAAAAAAGGTTCCTTTGCAATTATACTTTGTAAGATTTTTTAGTGTAAAAGAACTGTACTTTGTCAAACACTTTTTTTGCATCAGTTGAGGTGATCATGCGGTTTTGGATGTTTTGTTTATTATTATGATCAATTATGCTTTCATCATGGTATAAATTACACTTCATCATCATGAATAATTTCTTGGATAAATCACTGAAATCTGTCTGACAGAATTTTATTTAAATTTTCTTTCTATTTTCAGTTGTCCTGGCTTAGGTATTAGTACTACATTTGTTTCTAGTAAGGTGTTTTCTTTTTCAGTTTTTGAAACTGGTAAAGTGTAGGTGCTAACCATTCTTTTAAAAGTTTGATATAATCCTCCTATGAATCCACCAGGACTAGGAGATTTGTTTTCTTTGATCATTCCATTACTATTTCCTTTTCTGAGTTTGGATTATTTAAGATATCTGGTCCTCTGATTGTTTGGGTATTTTTATATTTTTGAAGGGATTCTTCCAGTTGGGTGGTTTTTTTTGTATTCTCAGTTTTGTTAGCCTGTAACTGTGTACAACATGTTCTGGTTATTCTTTTCATTTCTTCTGGTTTTGCTATGATTTCACCTAGCTCATTTGCTATTTTATTGACATGATTTTCTACTTGCTTCTTTTTAATCAGATTAGCCAAGGGTTTATGAATTTTATTAATACTTCCAAAGAACCAGTTTTTAATTTTATTTTTCATTGCTTATGGGTTTTCTTGCTCTTAATTTATCTATTCCTCCTCTTTTGGGCTTATTTTAGGTTTATTTGTTGGGTTTCCAATTTTTTAAAATGTATATTCAATTCATTAATCCTCTTAGCTGTTTTGTTAATGTTTGTTTCTAAGGTATGATTTCTTTTCCCCTGAGGATTGCCTTAATTGCATCCTAGAAATAGTGGTATGTGGTTTCATCATTTTCATTTATTTTACATAATTATTAATCACATCTATGATTTGTTCTTTGACCTACTCATTAGTTAGGGTTTCACTGTTTAGTTTTCATTTGGCTCTGTGTCTTTTGTTTCTGCTTCCTGAACCAATTAACTGTTTTTAATGTGTTATGGTCTATAAAAGATATATCATTAACCATTTCTGCCTTTTTTACATTTGCCCCTGATATCACTGTGTCCAGGCATATGGTTAGTTTTTGTAAAAGTCCACATGGTGCCAAGAAATATGTATTTTCTTTTGCTGTCCACTTAGAAGATGCCATAAATCTTTTGACTAGTTTTACAGCAGTTTTTCTTCTTCAGTTCTGTATTTTCTCTTTTGTTTATCTGCTAGTTTTATCCAAAACAGAGAGGGATATTGAAATCTCCTGTTACTGTTGTTACTGTCCATGTCTTTTTAGAGCTCAGATATTTCCTTTATGAATTTGGATGATAAGGCATTTAGATCATGTAAGTTTATTACAGTAATAGTTAAAATTAGGGTAGACTGTGGCACAAAGTTCCAGCATGATCAGTTTAATAGTAAAGTATGAATTTAGCTATCCGCAGCCTAGAACCTGAATGAGGGGGACAGCTCTCTTTTATAGTTTTAAGGAGTACAGAACCAAGAACAGGGTGCGATAGTCAGGGAACAATTGATTGCTTACAGAGCCGAGGCATGGGGGACAATGTGATTGTTTGAAAGTAGGTGGGGCACTAGCAACAGCCCCCTGATTCCCTTGAGACTAAGAAATGTTCGTTGTTTGAGTACACCTGTAAGGTTAGAAAAGTGGACCAGATTTCTTTGAATAACAAACCAGACATCTTTGAAAGATAGCTTGGTGGTATAAAGATACTAGACCAGATTCCCTGGTGTCCACCTGCATTCTTCAAGGTAACAGATTTTCTGGACACAAGAATAGAACAGTGATTAAGAAGAGAACTGGATTTCTAAACTTAACTCATTACAGACTACTTAATCCTGAACAGAAACAAAGAACCATGACTTAGGCAGTTACAAGACAAAATCAACTAACTGTGAATTGGCTCAAGTAAAAAATTACACAAAATCAACCTTATTCCATTACTGATAGTTGATTTGTTGTCTTTGGTTCCTTTCAGCATAACATAGTTTCTTTGTACATTCCTTTCAATTTTTTGAACTTTTTTTCACTTTGTCAGACAGCATGATTGCATCTTTTGCTTTTTAAGATTCACTTGATGCCTGGTAATTTTTTTCCCCATCACTCGGTTTTTTTAATGTATGTTTTTGTTGTTTAAACATGTTTCTTACAAGCAACAGATTGTAGGGTTTTTTTTTAAATCCAGCCTGTCAGGTTTTTTCACTTTATTGGATTGTTTAATCCATTGACGTTTAAACTTATAATAGTTCAATTTTTAGTTTTCTCTGTCTATGTCTAAACTTGATTTTTTTTCCCCTTCTGCTATAAACGCTATTATCTTTTCGTTTACTTTACTGCAGTCTTTTTTAAGGTGATCCTATTTCCACTGGCTCTCTTCCCATCACCCTTGTGATCCCTTCCTCTTTATTTCTTACCCTTTTCATTTTAGGGTTATGCTGATTAGTTCCTTTTTCTTTCCTGCTTTTATCTGGTTAAATAATCTTTCTCTCTCAATTCATCAAGTAGATTCCCCCTTCCTTTCAGCTAGCTTTATTCATTAGGTTTTTTTAATTTCATATTTTGCCCCCCTTTCCCCTCTAGGCATTTTCTGCCACTGTCTTGTAGGACTTGCCCTATGGATTCCCCTTTTATATTGTTTCTTACTTCCAGAATGGTACCAGTTATTGCACTTGTCAGAGAAGGTGTCTGTAGTCATATGAAAAATGCAAATTTAAACAATTCTGAGGTACTACCTCACACCTATCAGAAATGACAAATGCTGGAGAGGATGAGGGAAAATAGGAACACTGATGGACTGCTGGTGGAGTTGTGGACTAGTCTAACCATTCTGGAAAACAATTTGGAACTATGCCCAAAGGGCCATAAAACTGCATATACAATATAGCTATCAGGTCTATACTGGATAGTGAAATGAGAAGAACTGGCAGATCATTGTGCGCAGTTACAGCAATGTTGTAATGACAATCAGTTGTGAAAGACTTGACTACTCTGATCAATACAATTATCCAAGATAATTCCAAAGGATTTGTGATGAAAAAGGTGCTGTCCTGCAGCAGAGAGAACCTGCAGAGAGAGAACAAATGAACTCTGAGTGCAAATTGAAGTATAATTTTCCTTCTTTTTCTTTTTGGCCATATGGCTAATATAGACATTCGTTTTGCATAATTTCACATGTATAACTGAAATTCTATTGCTTGCTGTCTTAGTGGGTGAGGGAGGAGTAGGAAAGAGGAAGAGAATTTGGAACTCAAAATTTAGAACAAAAAATCATTAAAAATGAATATTGTATATTTTTTTGAAAATCAAAAAATTTTATTAGGAGAAGCTTAATGAATATCTTTCAGACTTAGAGCAGTCCAACTAAAAGATATGCATAGAAATGATAATGATTGCATAGAGATATGCATAGAGATGATTACTAAACAGGAATAAAAAGGATTTTATATTTCAACTGCATATCATTTACACATCATTTACTAATCCTAGCACAATTAAAATTATATTTAATAAAGGACCCTTTAAAATTGTGAATTATTTTGAAACTTAATAACAATTCTAAAGAACTGGTGGTTCAGAGAAAAAAATTATTAGAAGTAACAGAAAATCTCAAAAATAATCATGGTACAACCATAAAACTTATGGTAAGAACAAGTAAATTAATTGAGAATGCTATTTTTAAAACTTAAAAAATAACGAAGCAGAAATCCTCAACTAAATGACAAACTAGAAATTCTGAAAGTTAAAGAAGAAATTAATAAAATTGAAAGCAAAAAGACCATTGAATTGATAAAGCTTTAACAACTAATGAAATAGATAACATTAGCTAGTCTTATTTTTTTTTAGAGAAGGGAAAACAAAATTGTTTATAATAAATTTAAAATAATTGAAGAAGATATAAAGGAAATTATCAGAAACTATATTGCTCAGTTATATGCTAACAAAACTCATAACAGAGAGAATAGAGGAATTTCTACAAAAACATAGAATACTCATTATAAAAAGAAATTTGTTATTTAAATAACCCTTTATCAGAAAAAGAAATTGAACAAAAACCATAAAGGACCACCACAATGGGGGAGAAAAAAAATCTTCTACCAGATGGATTCAATAGTAACATATCAAACATTCAAAGAACAATTAGTTCCTCATAAACTGTTTGAAATAATAAGAAGGAACCCTTCTAATCTTTCTCTGTTACAAATGGTCTTGACAACTAAAAGCCAGGGGGAGACAACAAAGAAAACTAGAGACCAGTATCTTTAATGACTATTGATGCAAAATTTTTATATCAAGTATTTTCAAGTAGGCTGAAACAACATATTAGAAAAATTATACAGTATGAACAAGTTGAGTTCATACTAGAAATGCAAGGTTCGTTCAACATAAGGAACACTACAAATATAAGCCATATTAATAATATAAATAATATAGACCATATAATTATATTAGTAGTTGCTGGAAAAACCTTTGACCAAATCCAAAAATGATTTGTATTAAAAACAAAACACTGAGAGTCATAGGAACAAATGAGCCTTCCCTTAAGATAATAAATAGTGTTTCAATCTAAGAACAAACATTATGTTTAAAAGAGAAAAGTTAGAGGCCTTTCCAATAAGATCAGAGGTGAAGCAAAGATGTTCTACTATTTAACATAATGCAGAAAATGAAATGGAAGGAATTGGAGGCAGCTAGGTTGTACAGTGAGTAGAAGTTTGAATTCCTCAGACACTTGGGACCTGTGTGATGCTGGGCAAGTTACTGAATCTCTCTTAGTCTTAATTGCCTTATCTCTAATATAGGGATAATAAAAGATAATAAAAAAAATCCTGCCTCACAGGATTATTATATCAAATGAGAGAACATGTTAAAGTGCTATATAAATGCTAGCGAAGTATTAAGTACAAGCAAAGAGGAATTAAAATTATCCCTTTTTGCTGATGATTTAATGGCATACTTAGAAAACCTTAGGGAGTCAACTAAAAACTAATGAAAATAATACCTCCAGAAAGCTGCAGGATGTAAGATAAATCACCTAAATCATCAGCATTTCTGTTCATAGCCAACAAAACCCATCCAAATGAACTAGAAAGAAAAATTCCATTCAAAATAACTACAGAAGCCATATACTTTCTTCCAAGATTCATAGTCTCTTTGTAAAAATAAAGACAGACTTATATAATTGGGGAAGCATTAATTACTCATGGGTAGGTTAAGCTAATATGATGAAACTGACAATGCTATGTAAATTATATAACTTAGTACTGCACAAGTCAAAATTCCCCACAAGAATGTTTTCTAGAGCTAGGAAAAAATAACACATATGGAGAATCTAATGGATAATAATGAAAAAAAAAATGGGAAACAAGGTCTCAGAGCCAGACTTCAAACTGTGCTACAAAGCAGTTATCATTAAAACAATTTTGAACTGTTTTAAAAAATAAAAAGATCAGTGTAATAGATTAGATACCCAGCATACAGATGCAAACAAACATAATACCATGTTTGATACACCCAGAGGCCCTAGAAACTGGGAGGGAAGGATTCATTATTTGACAGAAACTTCAGAGGAAAGCGTATAGCAATTGGACAGACATTAGATTTAGACTAATACTCCACAGCATATGCCAGGATGCTCTTCAAATGAATAAGAGGGATCAGATATAAAAAGATCACATCATAAACAAATTAGAGGAACAAGGAAGAAGTTATCTTTCACACCTTTAGATAAAGGAAGAGTTAAAGAAGTATTAAAGAAGGTTGTAAGATGAAATTGACAATTTTGATTTTATATAAAAAGATCTTCCACAAATTTAATGTAAAAATTAAGAGAGAAATAAGTAATTGAGAAAAAAATCTTTACAAAAACTTTTTTTTTCTGATAAAGGCCTCGTTTTCGAGATGTGTAAAGAAATGAAAGAACCAGAGCCATTCTGCAGTAGATAAATGGTCAAAGGCTACAAAAAAAGCAGTTTTCAAAGGAAGAAATCTAAACTATCAACAATTATATGTATGAAAGTGCTTTAAATCATTGAATTAGATTTGTGGGTTGAGAGGGGGGAGTCAAGACATCAAAGGTTGAAAGGCTGGGTAACTAGGAGAATAGTGATGCTGTCAACAGTAATAAGAAAGTTTGAAAGAGGAAAAGATATACAAAAGGCAATAGATATTCTTTTGGAATATTCTGAATTGCTACCTTCTTGGGTCCTGTTGTCCTTAAAAGATTTGTTATTGTTTTGTGATTTTCTCTTTAAAAAATGACAACTACATTTCCTTGTGTTAAGTTTAGCCATTTTAATAATCTCTAAATGTGTACACAATAGCAGGTGTTGATTCTTTCAAGCACTGCTTGTTAAAGTAGTTGTTTGACAGAGGCAGTATGTAAAGAAGACTGGATTTTGAATTGGAGGACTAGGTTCAAATCTAGCCATGTAACCTCAGGCAAGCCACTCTGTAAACTCCATGTAACTTAGTCTCTATCTATAAAGTGAGGATGAGTCTTAAAGTCCCTTCCAGCTCTGGCTGTAATATTATTCCTTTAGAACCTAATGAATTCTAAGCTCATGATATTTTTCACTTTGTTATGATGATTTCATTCCTAATGATTTCTTTTTCTTTATTACTAGGAATTGGACAGCCCCTTCAGGTTATATGGGCTTACAATGAATCCGCTGCTTTACAATATTACCCAGGTTGTCATACTGTCTGCTGTTTCTGGTGTTATCAGTGACTTACTTGGATTTAATTTAAAGGTGAAAGCTTGCTAAACATTCTCTTTCTTTAGTACTAGAATGAGTATTGTAATATTTATTTAGCTTCAGGCACTCTTTCTAAATTTTATACATATATAGAGAAAGAGAAAGAGAGAGAGAGTGTGTATGTTCAGTGAAGGCTTTTTTGTGCTCCTATAGGAGTAAAGAAATTGCACATTTAATTTCTAGGAATAATATACATTCTATATTTATAACTGTATAGGAGCTAATAATTTGCAAATTTTTTTATAAGAAAGACTTTTTGTAACACTCCCTCCTCTCCAATTTTTTTTGGCTAAGACTATACTTACACTTTTAAATTCTCCAGAATATTTGCAACCTTTTTAGAGAATTTGGTTTTTTATATAACTGTGATTTCGTTGGTGTAGGGAACTTTAATGAGGAAACTGTCTCTATCCATCCAGATCTAGAGCTGTTTCTTGGTCTTCATAGTATTAGAGAGTTCCTTGGGGATGCTGAGAGTTTGAAAACAGTGTAGAGTTACTGAGCTAGTAGCTGTCACAGATAGGATTCGAACCCAAGTCTAATGATTCTGAAGATCTTTGTCCACTATGCCCCACTGTCTCATCATGGAGAATGCATAATGTAATCATGTACTTAGTACAAATTCCTATACGTTTCTGTTACAAGACATAAGGAAACTGCTTATTGTTTTGTTTTTTAAAAAAATAGCCTGAAAGTGGGGGGACAGCTAGGTGGTACAGTGGATAGAGCACTGACCCTGAAGTTAGGAGGACCTGAGTTCAAATCTGATCCCAGATACTTACTTGCTGTGTGACCCTGGACAAGTCACTTAACCCCAACTGCCTCCCCGACCCAACCCCCTCCCCCCAAAATGATTTGTATGACCCAGAGAAGTGAGGATGGAGAATGTTATGGAAGGGGATGACTAATCCTTATTTTGTAAATTTAGCTTAAAAACTTGAATGGTCTCTGACACTGTATTGTTTCCTCTTTAGCTTTGGAAGATCAAATCATGACAATGTGGAGAAAAGGCCTCGTCCTGTTTTCTGACACAAGAGTACTGACTAAGCTGTCTAAAAGCAGTCACTGAATTTGTGCTTCAGAAGCTACAGTCTCCTTAAAGGATGTAGCTTAGAAAATTGAAGTGTTTACATCTGACTGTCTTGTGCAATTGTTATATTTATTTTTACCTTTTCACTGTTTTTACACTTTAGTCTTTATATTTTATTTTCAAACATTGATATACTTAGTTATTGAAAGGGTGATAAAAACTGATATCCATGTACTTGAGATCCTGGTAATAGTTTGTAGTCAGTTGCTAACATAATGGATCCAGAGTATAGAAGTCATTGCTGAGAATTGTTTCCTCATAGGTAGAGTGAACTTGCCTTACTTTAGAAAAAAATTCTTTAGGTTAAACAGTTTATAATGTTTCTATAGGCACAAAACTGAATACACCTAGCATTCTGATACATTCAGAATAGACAATTGTTCTGAACAAGAACCAACTGTAGGTTGACAAAAATAGTTGAATGATTTATTTACTGTGTTAGAACACTTTCTAGATCCAATTAGAGTTTTCTCTGTATTTTACATTTGGAACAATTCCAGGATCTAAACTTATTAAGCTGCAGTTTAAGCACCCTTCAGTATTAATAAATTAATATGGTATTATATAAAACAGGTCAACAAGTGCTCTTTGATGATAAAATTCTTAATAGAGCAATAATTGTAAATGGTTACAATGCCATAAGGTATTTTGATAAAAATTAACTAGTAATAATTGTATTTATTTGAAACACTGGGCTGTTTGCACATCTCCAACTGTGCATGCTCAAAATGTGCACTTTTAAAATTATTACTTTTAATGTGTATCTTTATATGGAATATGTTATAGTGTACTGGGGCATGACATGGTATCCTTTTGAGTGAGGTATATATGCTCATCTCACAAGTGAAGTGCCTCTTGATTTTACTAAAGTACCTTATGTTTACTCAAGTAAAATAGATTTCTCCCCCCAATGGTACACTATAGCATATGTCATTTATACCACACTCAAGTGAACAATCTAAGGATAAATACCCATAAAAGAAGATACATGTGTATACACACACACACACACCTGTTCCTAGAACTGTATAAAAATTTTCAGAAAAATACGGTTTTTACAAACTCCTCTAAATTTCATCTGAGATAAACACCTCCCTTTCTCATTGACATAAGGGCTATTTAGAAGTATAATTTTTCTAGGAAATTGATTTCTCCACAAGTGTCAAATTGAGTACTTTATCTTATTGGCATACTAGGCAGATGGAGTTAATTTGAAGGTATCTTGTTGAATCTTGATTTAAGGTTGTTGTATTTGTATAATCAATTATGACTAATGAATTTTCTGAAAACTGGACATTTGCCCCAAACCAGGAATTGTTTGAAACAAGTAAAAATCCTGTTTGAGCCAAGTCCATCATGCTAAATATATTCAAACCCTTACAATTTTTAGGAAATTCAACATTGTAATTTATAAATTATTCATTGGAGACTGGTATATTTAGTTTGGGATTCACCCAAATCATAACTTCAAATCAGGTATGTGTAAAGAGTAGAACCATGTAGACAACCCTTTATTCTTATCATTCCATACAATCAGTAGGTTTGGGGTAATTGAGCCTCACATTGTGTGGTATACTCTACTTCTGTGTAAAGCAACAAGTAAGCATTTTTAAAAATTTGCCTATGTACTAATAAGTTTAATAATGACCAAAGTGCATTCTGATTTTTTGAAGGAATGTATTACTGGAGCTTTAAGAACATATTTAGTTTCTCATGTGAAAAGTTAGGCTATGTCTGATATGTTTCTTCTTCCTCTGTTGTCTCTTGTTGAAGTTGTTTTTAGGAATTATATTTTATAAACAACTTTTCAAAAATAAGGTACAAACCTACACAGAACTTACATTTTGCACAGAATATATTTTGAGAAAAAAAAGTACAGCATGAGTTCTGTTGGGGGTAAAAGTGAGACTTATATCTCAAAAAACAAAACTTTTTATTTCTGAATGGAAGTATTTTTGAGAAACTTAAATGGTGTGAATATATTGATTTAAGAAAGCCTGTTTTAGAATTGAAGTTGGGAGATGTTATTAACTACAGTTCACCTCTCAACAACTTTTTATTCATCTGCTGGATTATGTCACTAACATTGGCAGCAAAAGGGCAATAAAATAAATTGTCATTTGAAGTAATTTTAGCCTGTCATTGAAGCAGGAAAATTTAAATTGTTGCCATTAAATATATCATAAATGTAAGAAAATTTTAAAAATTGTTACACATCCCATAACATAGAAAACCAGGTCAGAAATAGAGGTAAGTGGAAATGTGGCAGATATTGTGTGTTAACTATCTTTCTGTTTTCTTTTGTTTTGTTTTTTGCCACATATATTGTAACTGAAAGTTTGATCAGCAAGTTTAAAATAAAGAAATCTGTGGCTGATGGTATGAAAAATTGGCAGTCATTTTTAAAAACTCATTCTCAACTACCTTTCTGTGACTGTATGTACATTAACTTGGTAATTGTCATTATTTGGACCAAAGGAAGCCCACTTAGAGTGAGGAGAGAAATCTAAATTCTCTGAGGACAGCATAACAGAATTAGAAGTAATATTTCCGTGAAAGGAAAAGGGATGATGTAAATAGTACGTAAACTCTCTAGTAAAAGTAATAAAGAGATAAGAGGGCTAGAAGAGAAATTAGGAAAGCTTAAAAATCATTGAACACCCTGAAAAAGGAAGTAAAGGAGACAAACTAAAAATTCAAATGATACAGAAGAAATATTAGTAAAGCAAAAGAAAGGAAAAATGGAAAAACACATAACTACAATAAAACACATCTCATCTGGACAGGACATAGAAAGACAATCTAAAAATTATCAGGCTCTTAGAGCATGGTGAAACGATAACGTAAAAATCCCCTGAATACCTATTTTAAGAAATCAAAATTGACCAGAGTAACAAATCAATAAACTTTAACTTGGCACTTGATGCTTACTATAAATGTGAGATCATTGTGCGATGGACTAACAAGTTGACATACAACTATAGAAATTCTGTACCCGATCGTTCTTGCTATTTGTGCTATAAAAACCTGAAGAAAAAGGAAGTTAATAGCTAAAACAAAAGGATAGTTACAGGTTCTTCTCAGAGAGGAAAACAAAGGAATTACAGTAATATGTTTTATTAAAAATAGCACCCAAAGGCAATGAAAAACAATTTCATGTTTTCATAGGACATTTGGTCATAAAAAGTCTGGGTTTGATATACTCTTGTGGAAATTTAATATATAGTTCTAGAAATGACCTCATGCTGTAGGGCTTTACATTAAAGTTACAATTAGGAAGTATTTATCAAATTTATCAAAGTATTTTATGATGCTAAATCATAATCAGTTTTTATCAATCTCTAAGGACTTGTTAAGAACCTCAAAAATAAATCAACATAGTCTTTGATAATTGGTTATTTCATTACAAAAATGGGAATAAGTGAGGATGAGAAATATATTGGAAAATTTGGATCAGGAATAAGGAATGAGAGCCTAAAGATTTGTAGACTACATCAAAACTACACATCTCTAATCATGAATATTCACTTTGACAATAGAATTGGGAGGTGCAGTACATGATATTGTCCAATGATATTGGAAAAAATGAAATGGGCATTTTAACAACATAAAATGACTCATTAATTATCTCTATGTATGCTACCCATTTGTTGGAGCAAAGAAAAATCAATACAAAACAAGACCAAAGTAAGATAAACCATACAATTGAACAATTTAATCCTGCCCTATTTAAACAAGTTAGGAATAATGTAAATTTTGTAATGGATAGAATAATGAATGGAGACTCAGCCTCTAATGGCATATAGATATTTAACTGATAGAAATCAATTGCTGTAACAAGGAGATCAAAAGAACAAAAAGTACCTTAGTCATCAAACACTAGCTTTACCAAGGAGAAAGACATGCCAGCCAAAAGGGGAAAAATACCTAAAGCACTTGTTTGGAATATAAAGTTTTGTCTAAAAATCCTAGGAAGGATGGTTAAAGATTATGAGTAATAGTACCTAAAAGAGAGATGCAGTAGAACCAGTTTAAAACCCAACACATGTCATCTCAAAGGCATTTCAAGATGGAAATGGAAAGGAGACAACAGAAAGAACAAAAATGGAAAAAAAAACTGCAGATATTTTGATAATAAACTTCACAATTAGAAGCAGTAAAGCCACCATATTTGGACTCTTACCAATCTCGTAAATGCTTAGAGAGGAGATAGAAATAAAAATAAGATGGAAAAATAACAACAAGAACATAGAGTTAGAGCTGGAAAAGAATTTAGAAGTCATCAACCCCTTCATTTTACAGATGCAGAAAAAGTAGCCTAGTGAGATAAGTTAACTTTTTCAGGGCTAGTAAGAATTTGAGGCAAGATTCAAATGCAGATTTACCTTATTTCAAGTCTACCATTCCAATACACCACTAGACCAAATATGCAAGGAAATGCTGGAGTCGACACAATTTTGAAGACTTTGAGGGATAAGTACTAAAGGGGTCAAAAGAAAGGACTCACACCATATTAGTATCAACCCCTGCTCCCAGCGCTAAGAAAGGCAACTATTGACAAATGTCTACTTTCCCATTTATGTAAGAGAGCATCTGTGATGAGGGTATTGGTAGGGAAAAGGCAGATTTTTGGAAGCAATATTACACAGTAGACCATGTCATCACAAAATTGATGAAAAGAGCACCATACTGTTTGTCAATTTTCAAAAAGTATTTGATTAAGTAGAGCAAAATATAATTTTAAAAGCCTGTCTTCCAACAATATGTCTGTCATACCTCAAAATCATCCAAGATTCCTTGGAAGATGATGATGGTGGTGGTAGTGGTGGCAGCAGCATTTGTATAGTGCTTTTATGTTTTGCAGAGTGCTTTACAAATGTTTCACTTTATCCTCACAACAACCCTAGGAGATAGACTTTATTATTATCCCAATTTTACAAGGTACAAACTGAGACAGACAAAGGTTAGAGACTTCTAGGCTCACAAACCTAGTAAGTCTTAGTCTGAATTTGAATTTGGGTCTTCTTGACTCCAGGTCCAGAGCTTGTATCTACTGTACCACTAACATTGTTTGATGACTGATAATTAGTATGAGGGAGGTGCATACTTACTGAAGATATTCGCCACTGTAATGAATGAGGTCAAGCACAGAGTCCAAGTTGAAAATGGTCAAAGCTTCCAGATGGCCCTCTTTGTGGATGACATCATACTAAATTCATTAAACCTCAGAACATTACAGCATCTCCTGGATGAAATCTGTAATCATACAAAAGAGTTTGGCCTGACCACAATCTACATTTTTAAGGCGAGTGGGGACTTCTGGGGGTGGAACCAAGATGGCAGAATAGAGAAAGCACTCAATTGAGCTCTCCCAACAATTTCCCTCTCTTGCAACAATTCAGCTAGCAGTTGCTGTGGGGGTGAAAAACCAACACAAGCCCAACAACAAGAACGCTGCCAGCACAGGTTTTTTTGATCTGCTTTACTAAAGAAAGTAGTGTTAAGGGTTTAACAATCTTATTTCAATCCAACATACAAATATCATTCACTTAGTTCAGGGGAAAAAGCCAGCACCCTGAACTTCAGAGCAAATACAAACAAATTACAAACATACATTTATAAACAGACCAAATACAATTCATAGTTACCAACATCTGAGTTCAGCTGGGAGGCCCTTAGAGCAGCTGCCCAGAGTCCCGTGTCTCCTCCAAATAGCTCTGTCCTTGCTTTTTATACACTCTTTAGCCGTCATCAAACATCATCTGAGCGAACAGAACTCAGGCTCCTACTATTGGCTCTGGTCTTAGCAACTCCCCTTAGAACCCTGGGAGCTTCATGCTCACATAGGCTTAAGCACCTAGTAGATAGGGGTTTGGGCCTGGGCTTTGCGCTAGTAAGGCTCAATCAAAGACAATCATTTTAAAATAGTAAGAAAATCTCACCTTAGTTGATATTACACCCTCCAAACAACTTTAAAATAATGCTTCAAAAAGAATAGAATTCTGGAGGGACAGAGCCAACAAAAGGTCAGAGTGAGATATTCTTCCTGCCCAAGAAACTTGGGAGTTTGGAAAGAGAGCTATAACATGGGAGTAGAATCTGGCCCAGAGCCCACACGGACAAAACACCAGTAATGGGACTAGGTGGTGGTGGTGACAGTAGCAACATCAGCTTCAGGAGTTCTCAAGCCAGAGATGATAAGGGGACCTGGGAATTGGTCAGAAAGAAATTATAGGGGACCCCTGTTCTAGCACTGGATGCAGGACCAGGCACTGTCAACTTCATTGCCTATACCCCATTCTGGGTCAGAGTTCAATGATAGAGCACTTTTGATCAAGCAGGAGCCCTAAGGGGTAGTATCACTTTTGTCATAAGGGATCAGAGACCCTGAGGAGTAATATTGATTATAACATCAAGGAACCAGGGGTCCTCCCTGGGTAAGGACCAGAGGAGAGCACCATGCCTTTTCCGCAGATCACACCACCTTGGTAGCACTAAAAACTTCCAAACCTGCAGAAATAGTTCTGAAAACAGTGCAAAAAGAGCCAGAAGCTTGGGACAGTGTTCCTCCCCATCCCCCCTGAAGAAAAGGACACCTAGCAAAACAGAATTGACCAAATGGAAAAAGAATGCAAAACTCAAAATTTGACTGATGAAAATAACTCTTTAAAAATTAGGATTGGGCAAGTGAAAGCTAATGACTTCATGAGACATCTTGAAAGAAAACAAAAGTCAAAAGAAAACAGTCAAAAGAATGAATAAACAGGAGAAAATGTGAAATACCTCTTCAGAAAAACAACTGACTTGGAAAACAGCTCAAGGAGAGATAATTTGAGAATTATAGGACTACCTGAAAGCTATGATCAAAGAAAGAGTTTAGATACCACATGTCAAGAAATTATCAAGGGAAATTGCTCTGATATCCAAAACCAGAGGATAAAAAAAGAGATTGAAAGAATCTGCCAATCACCTCCTGAAAGAGATTCCAAAATCAAACTTCCAGGAGTATTATGGTCATATTCTAGAGCTCAGAGGCCAAAAACAAAATTCAAACAGCCAGAAAGAACCACTCAAATACCATGGAGGCACAGTGAGTATTACACAAGATGTAGCAGTTAGCTGTGTCAAAGGAGCAAAGGGCTTGGAATATGATATTCCAGAAGGCAAAAGAGCTGGGATTACAACTATACAGCAAAGCAGTATAATCCTTCAAGGGAAAAAAATGGATATTTAATGAAATAAAGGACTTTAAAGCATTTCTGATGACAAGACCAGAGATGAATAGAAAATTTGACTTTTAAATGCAAGCCTCAAAAGAAACATAAAAAGGTAAACATGAAAGAGAAATCATAAGGGAATCAATAAGGTTAAATTGTTTGCCTTTCTATATGGGGAGAGGATACATGTAACTTTTGAGAACTTTTTTTCCTATTAGGGCAACTACAAGGATTCTACATAAAAAGAGGACATGGCAGTAAGTTTAATATATTAGAATAGTGTAAACAGAGCAAGGGCAAGGGTAGAAAAGGTAAGGAAGAGGAAGAATGGGTATATCAACAGTGTTACTAGCAGCTGTTGTGGGGGTGAAAGACTGATGACACCAGCACACAGAAGGGCTGCCAACACAGGTCCTTTGATCTACTTTTCTAAGGAAAGCAACTTTAAGGGGTTAACAATCTTACTTTAATTAAATATACATATATCATTCACTTAGTTCAGGGGAAAAAGCCAGCACCTTGAACTTCAGAGAGAATACAAACAAATTACAAGCAGAAATTATATAAACAGAACAAATAACACAAACCAGCAGACAGGCTTCTAGTTGTCTTTCCAACATCTCAATATATGATTACCGGAGAAGCACCAACATCTGGGTTTTTCAAAGCCAGTGGGTCTGCTTTAATGGCTATGCAGAGTCTCATCACCAACACTTTTTCAATGAGTATGCCCCCAAAGGCAAAACCCTAACCTCTGAGTTTATGTACACTTCTAAAGGGTCAAAGGGCATCACAATCATGTGACTCAAACCCATGTGACTTTGACCCTGAGCAAGCATTTGTCACAAGATGGCCTGAGGGCCTAACTAGGCCTTCCCTTGATGTAAGCAGGTCACCAAAGACTCCTAATTCAATCAAAAATTCCGTAGTGCCAAGAAGCACTCCAAAACAAAGACAACAAAAAGTCCACTTTCCTTGCCATTCCATTTGAAAAGCAAAACTCATCAAGAGTACTTGATTACCTCATCATTCCAAAGGAGAAAACAGTTAAAAAAACAGTAAAAGAAAGTCCCACCCTAATTACCATTACAATGGGGGAAAATGATCTTACTTAAGGTGCCCAAAGAAGAGCTTTTACAGCGGAGGAGAAAATGGTGAAGGGTTGAGCAACACGTGAATCTTGCATATAATTGGGTTCAAAGAGGGGACGTATTTGTGTGTGTGTGTACTCAATTACTAATAGAAACATACCTTGCCCAATAGGGAAGTAAGATGAGAAAGGAACACAGGTTAAGCATTAATTGGAAACTAAATAATCCTAAAGAATGAGTGGGTCAAGGAACAAATCATAGAAACAGTTTCATTAAAGAGGACAACAATGAGACAACATTTCAAAATTTGTGAGATGCAGTCAAAGCAATACTTACAGCAAAATTTGTATCTCTAAACATGTACATTAATAAATGAGAGAAAGAGTGGATCAATGAATTGGGCATGCAACTTTAAAAAACTAGAAAAAGGACAATTTTAAAAGCCCCAATTAAATACTAAAATAGAAATCTTGAAAATCAAAAGAGAGCTGAATAAAATAAAAGTAAAAAAAACTATAAGTAAGTCAAACTAAGAGCTGGTTTTATTAAAAGCCAATAAAATAGATCATTGCTAATTTGATTATAAAAAAATACCAAATTACTAGTATCAAAAATGGAAAGGGTAAATGTACTACTAATGAAGATGAAATTAAAGCAATTACTAGGAAGTACTTTGCCCAATTATATGCAGTAAAACTGACAATCTAAATGAAATGGATGAATATTTGCAAAAATACGAACTGCCCAGATTAACAGAAGAGGAAATAGAATATCTTATTAATCCTATCTTAGAAAAAAATTGAACAAGCCATCAATGAGCCCTTTAATTAAAAATCCCCAGGACCAGATGACTAGACAAGTTATTGTTGTTCATCTTTCATTTTTGAAGAGGACCTGTGTCATCACAGGATGAAGATTTGACTTGCATGTGAATTGGATTTAAGTGAAGCTGAGTTGTACAAAGTGGAAAGCTTCACTTTCTCTTCCAGAGTCATTGAAGTCCAGTGGCAAGACAAAAGTCAAGATGTCTGGGGATAGCCCAGGATGCAGTGGATGAACTTGGTGTCTTTGGCATTTGACCAAGTTCTAAGCCCTCCACAGCACCTGGCTGTTGGAACAAATTGTTCTCACCTGCTCATTCTATGGGGGTCTTCACATGCTTGAGGTAGACACCCCCTTTATTCACTGATGACTCTGAGGCCTGTCAGTTCCCTATTACTGTTCAGGATACCATTATCCTCCCAGTCCCACAGGCTCACAACCTAGGTATGCTAACCAGCATTCAACACAGTGTCTGGCACATGCTAGGCACCTAATAAATATTTATTGAATTGAATGATAATTAGATATGACTAAGGTCCTTCTATAACAGGATTTTGTTACTTGATAAATGATCAGAATTTCATTATTAAAACTATAAGGTTACCCTCCTTCCCCAGCCATTAACCATTAATGTATGAGCTACCAAAGTCCTTCGAAAGCTGGTTCATGTTATTTCCTTATTGCTATCTAGCTTTTACTTTTCTCTCCCATTACCTTTCACCAACTTCATAGCTGATGGATTTTAATAGGGAAAAAAGTTGAGTTGTAAGCTACTATAAGTATAATTTTGGTTATATTACAGGACCATAGACTTAGAGCTAGAAGGGGCCTTAAAAGTCATTTAGAACAATCCCTCATTTCACCAATAAGAAACAGTGCTTTGCATAGTGACTGGCACGTAGGTACATAATAAATGTTTATTGACTATACTTTTCATTTATATTATGGTAGTTATTGTGTAGATCATGGTTTTGTTTCACTATGCATTGCTTCACACAATTCTTCCTATGTTTCTCTAAATTCTCATTTGTTTTTCTGCTGCAGTAAATACTATTACATTCATATGCCACAATTTGCTCATCTATTTGCCCAATTGATGGGCAGATATAGACAGTTTAGACCACTCATTGTAATGTGGTGTCCACTTCACAAACACTTGTATTCAAAAAGTTGGTAGTTAGTAGTTTTGAAACTTTGGGCTCAAGTTATCCTAGAAAAAGTGTTCATGGTATACATTGAAGTATGTATAGAATGATTTTTACATAATTACATATATATTCATATTTGTGTCTAATGGTAGCGATCTCTAGAGCAGTGGGGAGAAGAAATGGGGGAAAATCCATTTACATAATGACTTTAAAAGGAATAGTAAACATCTTCGTCAAGACCCCAAATTGGGTCACAAAGAGTTGGACACAATTGAAAATGACTGAACTACAACAAAAACAAATTCCTTTTATGATACAAATATGGTTTTGATACCTAAACCAGGGAGAGCAAAAAAAGAAAAACTATAGACTGATTTCCTTAAGGAATGCTCAGGTAAAAATTTTAAATAAAGCATTAGCAAGGAGATTACAGCAATATATTATAAAGATCATATGCTATGACCAGGTAAAATTTATACTGAGAAGGCAGGGCTTGCTTAATATTAGGAAAACTATCAATATGTAATCGATCATATCAATAACAAATGATATGATTATTTCAGTAGATGCGGAAAAAGTATTTGACAAAACACAACACCTATTCCTATTATAGAAAAACATTAGAATAAGAACAAAGAAAATATTCTTAAAATGATAAACAGTATCTACCTAAAACAAGAGTAAGCATTATCTTTAACAGGAATAAACCTGAAGCCTTCCCGATAAGATTGGGTGAAGCAAGAATATCCATTATCACCACTATTATTCAATATTGTACTAGAGATGCTAGTGTAGCAATAAGAGAAAAATCAAAGGAACAAAAATAGGCAATGAGGAAACAAAACTTTTGCTCTGTGCAGATAGTATTATGATATACTTACAGAACCCTAGAGAATCAACTGGAAAAACTAGTTTAAAATTAGCAACTTCAGCAAAGCTGTGAAGTATAAAATGAGCCCACATAAATCATCAGCATTTCTATGTACTACCAACAAATCCAAGGAGGAAAAGATAGAGAAATTCCATTTAAATAACTACAAATAATAAGTTGCAACTATATGAACATAATTACAAAGCAATTCACACAAAGACAAATCTAAACAACTGGAGAAATATTAATTGCACATGGGGAGGCTGACCCAATATAACAAAAATTACAATTCTACCTAAGTTAATTTACCTATTCTGTGCCATACCAGACTGCCAAAGAATTATTTCTTGGAGCTAGAAACACTAGTTAACAAAATTCATCTGGAAGAAAAAAAGGTCAAGAATATCAAGGGAGTCAACAAAAACATATTGTCAGCCTTGCAGTTTCAGATTTTAAACTATATTACTAACTAAGTGGTAATCATCAAAACAGTCTGGTGCTGGTTAAGAAATAGAGTGGCAGAGCAGTGGAAATAGATTAGGTACACAATATACTTTAGCAAATAACCATAGTAACCTAGTGTTTGATAAACCCAAAGATCCAAGCTTTTGGGACAAAAACTCAACATTTGACAAAAATTGCTCAGAAAACTGGAAAGCAGTTTGGCAGAAATTGGGCATAAACCAATATCTCCCACTGTATACCATTATAAGGTGAAAATGGATAAATGATTTTAGATATAAAGGTTGATATAATAAGTAAATGAGAGTAACATGGAGAGATGTACCTGTCAGATCTATGCTAAAGGAAGACTTTGTGACCAAATAAGAGAGAGGGGATCACAGGAAGTAAAACATAATTTTGATTGCATGAAATTAAAAGGCTTTTGTACAAGCAAAACTAACTGGGAAAAATTTTACAGGAAGTTTCTCTGATAAAGGCCTCATTTCTCAAATATATGGGGAATGGAGCCAAATTTATAAAAATAAGGGTCATTCTCCAGGTGATAAATGGTCAAAAGATATAAACAGGCAGTTTTCAGAAGAAGAAATCAAAGCTACATATATATATGAAAAAATGCTCAAAATCACTACTGATTAGAGAATCGTCAATTAAAACAACTTTGATATACCACCTCACTCCTATCAGATTGACTAAAGTACCAGAAAAGGAAAATGACAAGTATTGGAGGGGATGTGGAAAATTTGGGACACTAATGCATTTTTGGTAGAATTGTGAACTATTACAACCATTCAGGAGAACAATTTGGAACTATGCCTAATGAGCTATAAAATGGTACACACTCTTCCTTTCAACACTACCACTACTAGGTTTGTATCCCAAAGAGATCAAAGAAAAGGTAAAAAGGACCTACTTGTACAAAAATATCCACAACAGCTCTTTTTGTGGTGGCAAGGAACAGGAAATTGAGGGGATGCCCATCAATTGGGGAATGGCTCAAGTTGTGGTATATGATTGTGATGGAATATTATTGTGCTGTAAGAAATGATGAGCAGGAGGGTTTCAGAAAAACCTGGGAAGACATATGAACTCATGCAAAGCAAAGTGAGCAGAACTAGGAAAACATTTTACACAGTAACAGCAATATTATAGGAATGATTAACTGTGAGAGACTTAGCTAATTCTGATCAAGACAGGACAATTCCAAAGGACCCATGATGAAAAATACTATCCGCCTCTGGAGAGAGAAATGTAGATTGAAGTATACCCTTTTTTTACTCTCTTTATTGCTCTTTTTTGGGGTCTGTGTTTTCTTTTGCAACATGGCTAATATGGAAATATGTTCTGCATGACAACAAATTTGCAATTGATATCAAATTGCCTGCTCAAGGAGTACTGTATAGCAGGAGGGAGGGAGAGAATTTGGAGCTCAAAAAAATTTAAATGATCATTAATTTTTTATATGTGATTGGGAATTATTTAACAAAATAAATAAAAATATTAAAAATAAAAATAAGTGTTTGAACTCATTATGACATTCAGTTAGACAGACCACCTATTGCACTCATCTTTCAGTAGATCTATTTACCTATCTATATCTGAGACAGTGCAAATGGAAAATAGGTTAGGCACAGAAATAAGGAGAGGGAGAGATGGCGGAATTGCCTTCAAGAAATTGTAAAGCTTCTTTGATGACCCAAACTTCCCCAGAAACAGAGGTCCATCTTTTTAATACCAATATTCTGCCAGTCGTGTTTTATGCCTATGAGTCAAGGAGCCCCATAGCCTCCAAAGAATTTAAATAGTGCAGCAGAGAAGGGCATGACGGGTAAGAGCTGGCCACAATATAAAAAAATAAAAATATCATAAGAAAAATTGAAATAAGAGACATCAGGGAAATGTAGACGGGCTAATGGCATGGTAAGAGCAAAGCATAACAAGTTCCACTGTTAGGAATTGTTCCACTGGCAGGAAGCACAAAGCAGAGAACATGGTTATCACACTGGGTAGACCCCACTATGGCCAAAATATGGGAGAATATAGGGAAGAGCTGAACAGAATATGTAGGGATGGATAAGTAGGTGTGATGGGCATTGGTAGAGTGAACGTTCAAACTGATAAGTTCACAGATCCATTTGAGTATGGGAAATCAGTCATGGTTTGGAAAGGCTCACTAGAGTAATTCCTCTTCCATTCTTCTGTCTCTCTTTAATTCTCATATCTCCATCATCATCTTGCCTAGGAAGTGGCAGCACCTGTATGGTACAGCTCTTCAGTTTAACTTTGTGTTTCCATTTTCTTACTCTTAATCCTTTTAGAAATTCAATGGAAGGGCTAGGTACATGGGGATTTAACTGCTACAACCAAACTCTACTACTAATTGCTTTGCATAGGTAGGTCATGTTTAGAAGGGGAGGGAAAATAAGGAGATAGAAGACAGGAATGAAAGAGGGCAGAGGTCACTTATTTAGAATATTAGAATTGGAAGGGAACGTAGAAGTGTCTCATAGGGCCTCTCATTTTACAAATCAGAGAACCGGGGTTCGGAGCAGTTAAATGAATTGTTCAGTCATGCGGTATCACAGTCAGATCTTCTGCCTGCCACTCTGGTGTTCTTTTCCTTTTGCTTCCTGAAAGAGGAAGTCCAAGTCCGTGACAGCTATATCACAGAAAAGGGGCGGGGGGAGGACTCAACATTCAACACACTCAGGGAGCGCTGCTAATAAAGACATCTGTCAGACTGACGATTAAAAGTTGTGAAAGGAACAGTGGTGACTAGAACAAATTTAGTGTCTATTTTTGACAGCCTTTGTTTCATGTTTACATATGTAAAGATGGTTTTTATTTTGTTTTTTTTTTTTGGCAGTAGTTTTACCCAGAGACCCTGTTGATCTTTGTTGCAAGCTTGACAGTACACATAAATGACACTGTTCCTGCCCTACGGGTATAGAGAGAGATGATATTCTCAAGAATACAACCTGTCAGATGAGTGGCATCTGTGAAATTTAACCACTTTCTCTTCCCCCGAGTGCTCATCAGTAGAGCTCAGTTCTAGCAGGCCTTGGAAGGAGAAATGAGCTTGAAGAGAGGGGTTTGAAGGGAGAGAGAGTCTGGCAGCGAGGCTTAAACTGCATGAGTACATGCCTCCTCTTCCTCCTCCATCCCTCACATCCCCCAGTACACTGAAGAAGGGAAAGGAAGTGAAAAGAGCATGTGATCCCGTGTTCAAGCCCTGCTTCCTAGTTCTTTCTTATTGCTGCATAACTTAGACATCTGGCACAGGTCCCTGGTACAAGGAGAAAGAAAACCCCCTCGCCCTTTCTAATGAAAACGTGTATGGAGTGAGAGGGTGACTGTGACTCACTCTTGGAGGAAGAAAGAACTTCTGCAAAAGTTACTCAGCTAAAAGATACTCAGGGACTGGAATTAAATGCCTCCAAATGGTCCCAAATGAGGCAGTATCCCAGAAGAATACTGATTCAGTCATATGAAAGGAAGAGTATATAAGGGCCCATGATCAAATACTCTTTGGGACCAGATTCCCTAAAACCATAGCTCCAGGGTACATATCTGTACTATATCAGTACATATACTTTTAATAGCCAGAGGACAAAATTAGTCCAAAGCAAATGCATTCAATTGCAACCCTTGTCCCAAAGCCCTTTGGTATGGGACTCTTTCCTCACTGGTGGAGATAAATGACCTACCCTGGGTAAGCAGTGGGCTGGTGTTGGAAGGGGAGAGCACCAGTCTCCTTCTTTCAGGTCACTTAGGGTACTTCTGGCTTCCATCTTCAAGAGGGAAGATGGAAGAGGCTGATCTTGTTTCAGGTTGCTGGAGAGAAGATGAGAGGAGCTGGCAATCCTTCCTATCCCCAGTTTGATACACTAGAGATCAAAGGGAGTTTCCACTTGGGTGAAATCTAGAACTCTCTCTGGCTTGAGCTGAGTTATCTCAGTCCCAATGGGAAAGCACCTTTACTCTGTACTGTCTGCTATATTCTATGTATACCTTCTCTGATTTCTGTTTTGTTATGATTTGAACAAATGGGTTTCTTTGCTATTTGGTTCCACCCCATTTGCAATGTGTGTCCATTGTGGAATTGGTATCTGATAGTAAAGGGGTCAAGCCTTGAGTATAGAGCTTGGGGTTCTCCCTCCCCCCAGTAATGAAACCGCAGTCCAAAGTTAGATTGAACCTCATCACATCCCCTGGAATAGCAGCATCTAAGGGAGCATTTAGATATAATTATGGCCCAGTATCCTCTCTCTCTGAGGAGAGAAGAATGGCCTCCAGTCCCAACTTCTTGCTCCTATTTTTGGCGGGAATTAAAGTCTCTCTTAGTGAAGGGAAGGGGAGAAGAGGTTGGAGATGGCTATTCTGCTCCCTTTGATCTATAGGTGACACCTCATGCTAGATGTCAGGCGATACCCCTCACCACAAGTGAAGGCTTTGCTATATGTGACCCCTTTCCTTACATGACGGGCTTTCTCTATACAATGAAATAGCTTTAAAGAAAATTAGTGACAGAACACCTTACCCTGATAAACCTGGGGCAGCCTTTGACACAGGTCATCATCTTTATACTCTCTCCTCCCTAGGTTTTCCTGACACCCCTCTCTCCTGATTGTCTTCCTCCCTGTCTGACCTCTCTTCAGTCTCCTTTTCTGTTTCTTCACCCAGGCCACATTAATTAACTATGAATGTTTTCTAAGGCTCTATCTTGGGGCCTCTTCTCCCACTATACCAGAGGATCTTAAGCTGGGGTCCATCTCACGGGGGTCTATGAACTTAGATGAGACAAAATACACCTTTAGTATGTGAAATTTATCATTTCCTTCAGTTATAAATTCAGGCAACAAACACCATTCTGGGAAGGGGGCATAGGTTTAACCAGACTGCCAAAGGAGTCCATGATGGGAAAAACAACAAAATATTAAGAAGCCCTGCTCCACACTAACTTGTTGATCTCATCAACACCCATTGGGTTCAATTATCATCTCACAAGATTGATGGGAAAAGTGGACACATGTTTAGAAAGGTACACACAGGGGACAGTATAATCATGGTGTATGTGTTGAGGGGTGCACACATAGGGAAATCAAGTCTAGGGTACACATTCAGGGGAGAACACAAAGGAAATGGGTGTGGCCAGGTTGCACATATGAAGGGATACATGTGTATATGCTGGCCACATTCATGGAGGGGCAGCTCATGCTTCTGAGTCTTCAAGTGACATCAGTATGGTCCTCACACTGGACCTGTTCTCCGTTACTCTCCAAACTTCCACTGAAGGCTTTATAGCTCTACTCATCTCAGCTCAACAGTCTCCTTGGAATGCCACTCTGCTACACGCTTTGCTATTCAGCTTTGAATTCAGCTGAATTCCATGGCTCTCCCTTTTTTTAAACGAGAAGAGGCTGCCAGATTTTGTCAGTTTAAAGCCCACAGACTTTTTCCAGCTGTCTTGGAAAAGGCAGAAAACTTTTGCCTAGAAACCAGGGATAAACCTTCCCAATTTTGCTCCCTTGATTTCTGCTACAGAGGCCTCTAATATCCTTCTCTCTGGAGATTCTCAGACCTGGGACTCAAGCTCTGTAGAACAAAGAGCAGGATCTTCCCAACTAGCTAATGCATTCAGACTTAAACTCATTTGAACCTACAAAGGCAGTAAAGTAGAAGCTTTGGAGTCAGGAAAATCTGGGTTCAAATACTACTTCAGATGCATATAATCTGTGTGACTCTGCAAAAGTCATTTAATGTCCCCCATCTCAGTTTCCGCACATGGAAAATGAGGGAATTTAACCTGATGAGCTCTAAGGCCCCACCATTTAGATCTAAATCTATGATCATACTCTTTCACCTCCTCTTCCTAGTCCAGGGACTTAGAATCTAGATCAAGGTAAGTACTCCATATACACGCCAGTATTTAATCTCTGAAGATGGCCTTAAACAAGAAAAATAGGGTAGATAACGGCTATTTGCCTAGTAGGGCTCAGGGTTCCTCAATTTTTGTACCTTAAGCCTCTTCTATGTCAAATGTAGATGAGTGGGCATGAAAAGAATCACAGAGACAAGTTAATACCCTCAAGGCAATGTCATTGTCTCTTTTATGGGCCTTACAGCATTCCCAGCTCTTTCTTAGAGAGATATAAGCAGTCCCAAGCCCATGGGATCTTTGAAACATTCTATTACTGATGGTGAAATATCAGGGAGAAGAGAAAGAGAAAGACACACACAGGATTCAGAAACTATGGGGACCTCATAGCCAGGTATAAAGGCAACCAGTAAGAGAAAAGATCTTCCCTGCCCATTGAATAGGCTTCAGCTGGGGTTCCAGGTGGGGCCAACCAAGGGAGGTCTGGTTAGATCTTTGCTCCTAAGTAAGCCCCAACCCCTAATTACTAGGTGCTAAGCCAATGTGGGCTTGAAGCCCTCAGGGCCCTAAGGGGAGTTGCTAAGACCAGAGCCAATGGTATGTGCCTAAGTTCTGGTCAATCAGATGACATTCTAGTTGATTTGATGATAGCCAAGGACTGTATAAAAAGAGACAACAGAGCTTGGAGAAGCAGATATGGTGGAAGCAGGAAAAGGAGAAGGAGGAGCAGCAGAAACCAGAGCTGTAGAAGCTGGAGGAGCAGGAGCTGAGGAGCAGAAGAAGCTGAAGAAGCTGAAGCAGCAGGTGCTGAAGAAGCCCAGAAGCTGAAGGAGCGGCAAAGGCTGGAGAAACTGAGGATTAGGAGGAGCAGAAACTGAGGACTGAGAGCAGCCAAGAGCCAGCTTCCAGAGCATACAGACCAGAGAGTGCTGAGCAGGAGCTTGGGACCCGTGAGTGATCCTCTTACAGGAGGGCCCTAGCATTGGGGGGAAGCAAAAGTATGGTTTGGCTTGCTGACATGGTATTTTTCTGTAACCTCCTGGTTACTATTGTGAGGTGGGCTTATCGGTTCTGGAAGGTTTTTGCCACAATATCGAATTGGGGGCATTGGTCCTTGGGTCTGGTCCTTTGGAGCATGAATAAATGCTTTAATTCCTCTGCCTTCTACTTAGAGAATTCCTTATATCCTAAGCAAAATTGTGACAGGTGAATTTTATCTGGAGAGGTGATATGGCATGGTAGATAGAGAGCAGATTTCAGAAACAGAAAAAACCTGGGACCAAACAATTAAGTTTAGATACAGTTTTTTAAAAATTACTTTAGTGACTTCAAACTTTTTCTTTTCTGCATCTCTTTCCCTTTTTTGGTGCCTCCTCTCAGAGACTGTCTCTAGCACACACACACAGACTCCTCTCTTTTCCCCTCAAAGACTGTCTCCATAACAGATATACAACACACATCTACACATATCCCAAACTCCCCTTTCCCCATCAAAAACTGTCTCTACAACACACACACACAACTCCCCTTTCCCCCTTAAAGATTGTCTCTACAACACACACACACACACACACAACTCCCCTTTCGCCTTTAAATGCTGTCTCTACAATACACACACACACACACACAACTCCTCTTTCCCCTTTAAATGCTGTCTCTACAATACACACACACACACACACACATACACACACATATACACCCAGAACTCTCTTTTCCCCCTCAAAGTCTGTGTCCACAACACACACATATAAACATAACCAGAACTCTTTTCCCCCTCAAAGACTGTCTACACGTTGTGTGTGCACACACACCCCTTTCTTTTCTCCCTCAGAAACTGTCTCCATAACACACACCTTTCTTTTCTCCCTCAGAAACTGTCTCCATAACACACACCTTTCTTTTCTCCCTCAAAGATTGTCACCACAATACACACACACACACACACACACACACTCACACACACTCTCCTTTTTCCTTAGCGTGCCTTTCCCAGTAATGGTGCATGCTCTGGACCTGCTGAGACTTAGACAAATCTGAGTTTTATCTCTGCCCCATTGCCTCAGAAATGAAGTTCTCCACTAAAGTGAAACTGTATTATCAGAGGTTCATGTTAATGTGATGTCACTTCAAGGTAGCACTTACACTTCCTAAGAACCCTTCTGGAAACACTGCCTCACCCCCAGAGAAGTGAGAGTAATGGTGAAGGTTTCAGGCACTGTGGGCAAAAGAGTGGAACATCTGTGGAACAGAATGACTTTCTGCCAAAGCACAAGCAGCTGCCTGCTCTGCTGATGTGGCTGGTCCTATTACTGGTGGTCCATACAGAGAAGCAGCCATAGTTGTCAGAAAAGCCCAACTTATTGAGGTCCGCTCATTATTCAAGTAGAAGCTAGACTATAACCACCTGTCAAGAGTGTCATAGAGAAGATTTCCACATCAAGAATGGGCAAGACTAGATGACCTTTAAGGTTTCCTCTCATTCTGATTCTCTGATTGCATCATTCATGATGTATGGTTATGGCCCACTTATCAGGAAGCACTGGTTAGCTCAGAAGAGCTGGGTTTTGCCCTTGACTCATTTTCCATTCTTGGCCAATAAATCACTAAACCTGCTGGGCTTTAGTCTCATGACATTTATAAATGGGCCATCGGATGTCTTTTAACCTTCTTGACTCATAGAAATAATGTGAAAGTAACAGGAAGAAGTTGGAGTCAGGAAAACTACTCTAGTCCAAGCTCTAATTGGAACTTGTGCAAACTTTTTGTTTTCTTTCTCTGAGTTTCAGTGTTCTCATTGAGAAAACAAAGGTGTTAGGCTAGGATTTCTGTGGTTTCTTCTCTTCAAGTCATGAAATTCTGTAATTCTAGGTTATGTATTGAGTACTTGGCAAACATTGTAGTGCGGTGGAGAAAGAGCACTTGTAAATTTGGAAAACACATTTTTAGTCCCTGCTTCAGAGTTGTAACTAGAATTAAATGACTAAAGACTTTCCCGGGACACTGAAATTTAGATGATGTTAAAAAAAATATGAGCAGTTAGGTGGTGCAGTGGAGAGAACTCCAGGCCTGGAGTCAGGAAGACCTGAGTTCAAATCCAACCTCAGACACTGGATGTCTGAGTGGGTAACCCTGGGCAAGTCACTTAACTCTATTTGCCTCAGTTTCTCATCAGTACAATGAACTGGAGAAGGGAATGGCAAACCACTCTAGTATCTTTGCCAAGAAAACCCCAAAGGAAGTCACTATGAGTTGAACACAACTGAAAAACAACTGAATAGCAACTAAAAAATTATACCAAGAGAACTCTGTCCTAAGCCCTGCTCCTCCGTAGAAACAGACAGGTATATCCTGGGGTCTCATCATATAGCTTACCAAGATGTCTGTCTTTCTTCCCGTGGGAGTCTCTCCTTCCACTACAGTTGACATGAAGATAGATTTAGTTATGTCTCTCTCAAACACTAAAATTGCTAGTTATGACTCTGTCCCAGCCCTAGTTTCATAATTTCTAAAATGAGGCTGAGCGAAATGATTTCTAAGCCTCCTTTCATTTCATCTGCCTAGCTCTGGGACCATGGACAAGTCAGTGTATCACCTTTCTGACACTCAGCTTTCTCACCAATCAGAATTCTTGTGAGGAAAGTGCTTTGTGAAAAGCCTAAAGTGCTATTAAAATGCCAACTAATTTAAGACTACAAAAATATAGACAATGTTGCTTGTGCCATTTGTTTTTGGAAGTTTAGCCTTTCTTTCTGAATTCCTAGATTCCATCACTTTTAGAAACAGTTCAACCAGGGCAGCTAGGTGGCACAGTGAGTAGAGCACTGGCCCTGCAGTCAGGAGGACCTGAGTTCAAATCTAGACTCAGATACTTGACTCACTTACTGGCTGTGTGACCTTGGGCAAGTCACTTAACCCCAATTGCCCTGCCTTCCCCCCTCCAAAAAAAATTAAAAATTAAAAAAAAATTTGGGCAGCTAGGTGGCACAGTGAGTAGAGTACCAGCCCTGGAGTCAGGAGGACCTGAGTTCAAATGCGGCCTCAGACACTTGACACACTAACTAGCTGTGTGACCTTGGGCAAGTCACTTAACCCCGATTGCCCTGCATTCCCACCTCAAAAAAAAAAAAAGAATACAAACAATTGAACCTTTTCTCATTGTATTTAATATAATTCATTTCTGGGAATTGGGTCTTTATTTTGTACTAGGTGTTTTACTCAACAGTTTCAAGATATAGAATATTATTTCCTACAAATACATATGCTATGTTTGCCTACAAAGGGTCACCTCACAATTTTGATTGTCCTTATGTCTACTGAGTTTCACCAATCCTTTCAAACAGTTACTTTTTCTAACTGATCTTTTCTTTTCTCTTGGTGTGCAACAGAGAGAAAGTAAAAGTTGGCATAAAGAGACCACAAATCAATAAATTACTGAAGTGGATAACCTCTGGATATGGAATCTTCATCAGATTAAATTTTTTTTTAGTTGAAATATCACTTCCAGATACCTTGGGAGAGATAGTAAAGTGAATACCCAGGTAAAAGAGATTTATACAGTAGACAATGGATACTTACTATGCAAAACTTACTCCTTTTTGGAAGAAAGAGTCCTTCCATGAAACCTCACTGTACTGATCTACCTCTTAAATCAATTCTTTGTTTAAAAAAAATTCTTAAAGAAAGGGGCTGAACAATACACTTACCAATGGTTCAATTTCCACAGGAAAAGTAAGGCCTACAGTGTTACTTTGTTTCTGATTTTAGAATCCATGTCAAGGCCTACACATTGGACATGTAATTATACTGAATTTTTAAATTGGAAAAAAAAGCAGAGTATTAAGCAGGTTCTTTTTTTCCAGACTCATAAAGGAAAAATCTTGCATTTGAGGCACATTTTCTGTGCAACACACTCCCAAACCACTAATCTCTAGGAGAAGGGTCCATACACTTAAAAAAAATTGTTTTTTGGAACTGTATTTCCATATAATTTCCTTTGTAGTCCTTTGTAATTTATTTCATGAATTAAAAAAAAAACCCACAAAACAGTATTCTGATAAGGGAACCATTGGCTTCACCAGACAGCTAAAAGGATCCATGTTACCAAAAAAATTTAGTTAACTCTTGTGCCACAGTGTAGAATGCTGTGTTATTGCAGCAAAGCAATACTGAGCGTAAGGAATTCTTGGATGACCCTACTCTGTATGAAATTAACAAAATTATGGTTTAATGGATTTAAACCAACCTAAGCCTAACAACGTTATAATTGTGTAATAAGCACAACAATCTCAGATATGCAGATGGTACCACTTGGATGACCAGAAAGTGAAGAGGAACTAAGATGCCTCATGATGAGAATGAAAGAGGAGAGTGTAAAAGCTGGCTTGAAGCTTAACATAAAAAAAGACCTATGTTTGTGGCAACTGGTCCCATTGCTTCCTGGCAAATAGAGGAAGAAATGGAAATAGTGTCTGATTTTATATTCTTAGTCTCAAAGATCGTTGCAGGTGATGACTTAACCCATGAAATTAAAAGATGCTTGCTCTTAGAAGGAAAGCTATGGCAAATCTGGATAGAATACTAAAAAGCAGAGATATCGCTTCACCGACAAAAGATCCATAGAGTCAAAGCTATGGTTTTTCCAGTAGCAATGTATGGCTGTGAGAGCTGGGCTATATATATGGACTATAAGGAAAGCTGAGCACTGCAGAATTGACCCTTTTGAATTGTGCTGGAGAAGACTTTTGAGAATCCCTTGGACAGCAAGGAGGTGTTTTAGATATGAGACTTTATTAATCTTCCCCACCTTCAAAGCTCCCTTTGTATGCTTTTTCTACAAAAGTTTTTTGACTGACTGAGACAGCTAGGTGACATAGTAGACAGAGTGCTGGGTCTAGTCACAAATACTCAAGTTCAAATTTAACCTCAGACATTTACTGTCTGTGTGATGCTGGGCAAGTCACTTAATCCTGTTTGCCTCAGTTTCCTCATCTGGAAAATGAGCTGGAGAAAGAAATGGCAAATCATTCCAATATCTTTGCCAAGAAAACCCAAATGGGGCCATGAATAGTTGGACGTGACTGACATGACTGAACAACAAATTTTGGCTGATGGGGGTTCCCCTTCAACAACCTGCTAGGTAAATATGACCTTGTGCAATACAAGAGAACTGCCTGCCAAATTTGAGTTTCCTTCATTAACAGGGTTATTCTAAGTGAATAAGTATAGAACTAATGTTGGAAGACCAGTTCAACAGGTTCATCTGAGTCTCTCAGACACAAATACAAATATTTGACAAAGGGGTCTCTTCTTGGCAGGTCACAAGGTTTGACTGGCAGCCCTTGCTTTTGAGTCCTGGCTCATAAGACCATGTTCTCCAAGATATTGGGTGGGTCTTGGTCAGTCTTAGACTCAGTATCATGAGAAACTTGAGGAGAAATACAAGAAGAGAGAGAAAAAGAGAAGAGAAAGCTCTGCCAAAGAATCAGCCAAATTTTAAACAGATTTTAACAAATTGCAGTGCTTCCTTAAAGCCCTAGGGTGATCAAGCTAAGGGGACTACTTGTTTGCAGATCAGAGCTCTAACCCTGCTCAAGTCTTTCCCTGGGCTGAGGCCAAACACAGCCCCTAAATTTTCTGGAGTCTTAATTTGGGGCCTCCACTGTGTTTGACCTGAACCCCAGGGGGCTTTCCAGATTCTCACTGTGTCTGATTTGATCCCCTGTTGGTCAGTCTCATCTGAGCTCAGTCCTGAGATCACAGAGACTTATCCAGCTTCCATTGTCTCAGAGACCTTTCAGGTTTACTTGGGCTGACCAACAGGGATCCCATTTCTGACACCATAATTGTCAGTAGAGAACAAGCCCCCAAAACTGAAAAACTTTTTAGAGAGAGTTTATTGTTGGTTTGGAAAAAGGGAGAGTTGGAGAAAGGTATGGCTCCCTCCTCAAGAGGTGGGTCTACATTATATAGAGTTCACACAAAGGCATAAGAACAAGCATGTTGGGCAGTTTCCAGAGAAGGGAAATTTGAAATGCATATCAGCTGTTAAGTATAAAAATTCAATTTAACTTGGGAAATTTATGTTGTATACCTAATCTGTTTCACCGATTAACCTGTTTTTTAACCGGTACAAAATTGCTTTCATAATTACTGCTTTGTAAAATAGTTTGTGATCGGGTCTTGCTAGGTCTCCGTTCCCACTTTTTTCATTGCTTCTCTTCAGAGTCATGACCCTTTGTTCTTCCATAAGGATTGTGGCATTTTTTTCTAGCTTTAGAAAATATTACTCTAGCATTGGTAGAGCAATGAATAGTAAGTTAATATGGGTAGTATTGACATTTAATTATATTGGCTTCTTCTCACTATAAGTGATTAGTATTTCTTTAATCATTCAGGTCTGCCTGAAGACCCAATCACAAACTATTCTACAGTGGTTAGAGCACTGGTCATGGAGTCAGGAGGAACCAGATTCCAATCTGGCCTCAGATACTCACTAGCTGTGCGACCCTGGGAAAGTCACTTAATTACGTTTCCCTCAGCTCATCTGTAAAATGAGGTAAAGAAGGAAATGGCAAACCACTCTAGTATTTTTGCCAAGAAAATTTCAAATGAGTCATGAAGAGTTGGATGTAACTGAACAACAAGATGACAACAATTGGTATTCTATGAGAAAGCTAGATAGCTTAATTGACAGAGTGCTGGGCCTGGAATCAGGAAGTCCTAAGTTCAAATCGGATACTAGCTGGGTGAACTTGGGCAAGTCATTTAATCTCTGTTTGCCTTAATCCATTGGAGAAGAAAATGGCAAACTACTCCATTATCTTTGCCAAGAAAACCCCACGGACAGCATGGTCTGCGGGGTCATGAAGAGTCAGACACAACTAAACAACAACTAACTGCTATATAGTTGAAGAAAATGAAAATAGTTTCTGATAATTTATTTCCTAACTGCATTGATTGTATTTGTGCAAAATCTTTTCAATTTTATGCTATCAAAATTATCCATTTTATCTCTTGTGATCTTCTGTGTCACTTAGTTGGTCAAGAATGCGTATCCTATCCAAAGTTGTAAAAGACATCTCCTTCCCTTCTCTCTTGTTTGCTTATGATATGACCTTTTAGGTCTAGGTCCTGTACCAATTTGGAGTTAAAAGGTCAAGAAGTTAGATATACCTCATAGAACCAGGCTTCATCAGTTGACACAGAGCACTTTTTTCAATTCGTAAGGCAATAGACAGTAGAGACAGAATGAACCTTTTTATTAAAATTAAAATGTTTTTGTTTCAACTGATGTGCCTAGTTCTAAATACAGTATCTAGTGTCAGTTGTTGGTCTAAACCTAATTTCAGCCAGGTAGCTTTATAATGCTCCCAGCTGTTTTTGGCAAATGGTGAATCCTTTCCCCCATAGCTGGTGTCCTTGGGTTTACCGAACATTATGCCATCATATTCAATTCCTTTAGTATGTTGTGTGCCTACTATGTTTAATTGATGAACTTTTGTTATTTTTTTAAAACTAGTACCAGATTGTTCTGATGATTATTGCTTTGTGTCATAGTTTGAGATACGGAACTGCGTGACCCACTTCCATCCAATTCTTTCTCATAAATTCTTTAGGGAGTCTTAACTTTCTTTTCCTCCCAATGAATTTTGTTATTATTTCATTTGTTTTTATCAAGTAATTAGTACCAATTATTTTGGTAGTTTGATTTGCACACTGAATCTGTAAATTAATTTAGAAAGTTTTAAGTTTTTATTTGATTCATATGGCCCAGCCATGAGAAATTAATTCCTCTCTAATTTATTGTCTTTCTTTATTTCTGTGAAGGGTGCTTTGTTGTTATATTTATATAAATCCTGAGTGTTGTCTCAATCAGTGGACTTCCAGATATTTTAGATAGTCTAGTTATTTTGAATAGAATTTCTTTTTTCTCTGCTGGATTCTGTTGGTAATATTCAGAAAGGCTGATGGTTTTTTATTGATTTATTTTATATTTTGCTTCTTTATTGAAGTTATGAACTGTTCCAATTACTTGTTAGTTGGAGCTCTAAGGTCCTTTAAGTCATCATGTCATCTGCAAAATGTGCCAATTTTTTATTTGCTTTATGTTTATTCTCTTTTATTTTTTCTTGTTATAATATTTTAGCTAGTATTTCTAGAACTATATCAAATAATAGTAGTGACGATGGATATTTTTGCTTTACCCTAATTTTATTGGAAAAGTCTCTAATGTTTTTCTGTCACATGTAAATGCTAGGTCTTAGTTTTAGATAAATGGTTTACCTTATTAAGATTAATTATTAATAATTACCTTAAGATAAGAACTACTTATTACTAATTTCAATTTGTAAAAGCATAACTGAGTATTATGTCTTATTTTTAAAAACCTATTGTGTATACATTAACATAATAATGTGACTTTTTGGTTATTAGTGGTCATAATAGACATCAAGGTTTAGATTTATTCTAACATTGAACCAACTCTTTGCAAATATAACTCAATATCTTTGCATCAATATTCATTAGAGACAGTGGTTTTCTTTCCCTGCTTCATATCCTCCTGGTGTAGATATCAAGACCTAAAGAGGTTTGGTAAAATGTTATCTTTCCTTATTTTAAAAACAATTTGCATAAAATCCGAGGGAATTTTTCTTTAAATAGTTGATGAAATTTATTTAAAAACCAACTAATATTGAGATTTTTTTTCCCTTTGGGAATTTTTTATAAATTGATAAATTTCTTTTTCTGAAATTGGGCCATTTTTATTTTTGTAAATTACCCATTGAACTTGTTAGTTGTATTGGAATAACATCGATCAACATGGTTTCTAATAATTTCCTTCATTTCTTCAACCCTTATGAATTTTCCACTTTTAAAATATAGGAAATTTGGGCTATTATTTAAAAATAGATCAGTTTTTGAAAGCACGTCTTAATTTTATCAATAAAGTATTTTTTTTTTGCTTTTGGTTTTGTTCATTTCTTCTTTGTTTTTCAGAATTTCCATTGTTTAGTTTAATTACATTTTTCTTATTTATTGCTTTTCTAGTTTTTAGTTTCATACCTAATTCATTGATCTATTCTTTCTTTTCTTGATGAAAATACTTAGGTATGCACATTTTCTTTTAAGGACTACTTTGGTTGAATCTTAAAAGTTTTAATATGTTGGTACCATAATTTTCTTTGATTAAATTATTTTTTCAGGATTTTTTCTTTTATCCACCAATTATTTAAGATTATGTTATTTAGTCTTTATTTAAATCTGAATCATTGCCTAAAACCCTTTATTTTTAAATTTTTATTACTTAATATTTTTAGTTTTCAACATTGATTTCCACAAGATTTTGAGTTACAGATTTTCTCCCCATTTTTACCCTCCCCCCACTCCAAGATGGCATATATTCTGATTGCCCCTTGCCCCAGTCTACCCTCCCTTCTGTCACTCCACTCTCCCCCATGCCCTTTCCCCTTACTTTCTTGTAGGGCAAGATAGATTTCTATACCCCATTGCCTGTATGTCTTATTTTCCAGTTGCATGTAAAAACAACTCTTTTTTGAGCATTTGTTTTTAGAACTTTGAGGTTCAAATTCTCTCCCTTCTTCCCTCCACCCACCATCCTTGAGAAGGCAAGCAATTCGCCATAGGCTACACATGTATTGTTATGCAAAACATTTTCATAATAGTCATTGAGAAATCAAGAAGTGTTTTCTCCTTGATTTGGGAACTCTGGAATTTGGCAACAATATTCCTAGGAGTTTTCTTTTTGGGATCTTTTTCAAGAGATGATTGGTGGATTCTTTCAATATCTATTTTATCCTCTGGTTCTAGAATATCAGGGCAGTTTTCCTTGATAATTTCTTGAAAGATGACGTCTAGGCTCTTTTTTTGATCATGGCTTTCACGTAGTCCAATAATTTTTAAATTATCTCTCCTGGATCTATTCTCCAGGTCAGTGGTTTTTCCAATGAGATATTTCACATTGCCTTCCATTTTTTCATTCTTTTGAAGCTGTTTTATAATTTCTTGATTTCTCATAGAGTCACTAGCTTCCACTTGCTCCATTCTAATGTTTAAGGTAGTATTTTCTTCAGTGGTCTTTTGGACCTCCTTTTCCATTTGGCTAATTCTGCCTTTTAGGGCATTCTTCTTCTCATTGGCTTTTTGGAGCTCTTTTGCCATTTGGGTTAGTCTGTTTTTTAAGGTGTCATTTTCTTCAGTATTTTTTGGGTCTCCTTTAGCAAGTTGTTGACTTGTTTTTCATGATTTTCTTGCATCACTCTCATTTCCCTTCCCAATTTTTCTTCTACTTCTCTTACTTGTTTTTCCAAATCCTTTTTGAGCTCTTCCATGGCCTGAGACCAATTTATATTTTTCTTGGAGGCTTTTGATGTGGGCTGTTTGACAAAACAGACTGGCTGTCTGTTTTGATCTTCTTTGTCACCAAAAAAGATTCTATAGTCTGAGTCTAAGCCCTTTTGCACTGCCTGCTCATATTCCCAGCCAACTACTTAACCCTTGAGTTTTTTGTCAAGGTATGACTGCTCTCAGAGTGGAGAGTGCTTTTCCTCAACTTTAGGGGCCTTGCACTACTATTTTCAGAGCTACTTCACCACAAGTTCTGCCACACCAGTGCTCCTCTTCCCCCAAGAACTGCAAAATCAGGACTGTAACCCAGATCGAAGCAGGGCAAAGCAAGAGAACCCTGCCTCTGTGCCAGCAAAGCAATCCCTGCACTCACACTCTGATCTACTGCTTGATTCCTCCCACTGTGTGGGTCAGGGACTCCTGAAGCAGTCACAACTGGAGCTTTGGAAGCAGCCTCTGGAGCTTCCTTGCTGCTGCTGCCACCAAGCCACCTTCATCACCTGCTCCCCCACCCCCCTGCCCTGGGGCCAGACCATGCACTTCTCTCACCCAGATCCAGCAGTTTTCCCACTAACCTGCTCCATTGTCTTTGGCTTTTGTGGGTCAAGAAGCCTGGTAACTGCCACAGCTCAGTGATTCAGGGCCCTAAGGCTTGCCCCACCCAACTCCTGGTCTGGTCAGTCCTGGTGCAGCCCACAATGGGCTGTGCTCTGCTCCCAGCACTGTGCAATAGACCCTTCCCAGCAACCATCCAGACTGTCTTGGGCTGGGACTTGTTTCCCTCTGTTATTTTGTGAGTTTTGTAGTTGTAGAGTTTGTTTAGTCATTTTTACAGGTGTTTGGAGGGATTTGGGGGAGAGTTTAAGCAAGTGCCTGTTTTCCAGCTGCCATCTTGGATCCACCCCTCTAAAAACCCTTTATTGATGATAATTTTGATTTTTTTATGGTGAGTAAAGGATATCTTTAATATTTCTGCTTTTCTGCATTTCTTTTATTTATTATTATGTTATATTATTATTTATTATATCTTCAAGTTTTGTAAAGTTTCTACCGACAGCTGAAAAATGTGTACTCTTTCCTATTCTAATTCAGTAATCACAGACTTATTGTATTTAAATTTTCTAAAGTTCTATTTAAGTCCTTAACTTATTATCTGCTTATCTATTTAAGTCTGATAGGGGTACGTTGAGGTTCCCCCATTATAGTTTTGCATCTATTTTTTCCTATAATTTTTAAATTAACTTTCCCTTTAAGTACTTTATGCTATATCATTTGGGGATACATATATATGTATATATAATATCTTAAAGCTTATATATGTATACTGTATTGGCATACTTAATTGTTTATGGTGCTTTTCAGCACAACATTATTTCCCTATTTATCTCTTTTAATTATATCAATTTTTGCTATTCCTTAATCTGAGGCCATGATTCCTAGTTTTTTTTAAGTTTCTCTGAAGCATAATAAATTCTGTTTCCTTCCAGTGTAGCTTTAGAGCTTTGTAGAAGTGCTTGTGGGTCCACTGGTTTCTACTATGACTTTTCATGTAGCCAACTTAATCAGAAGTTGGTCATACAGAGTCACGAAAGACCTTGAGAAGTGTGTGTTATGAGGTCCTATTTGTGTTTTAGGAAGATTATATTGTCATCTGTAGCAGGCAGCTAGCCAATGTATCACACTGAAAGCAGTAATTTCTGAATTTCACATATACCTGGCAAACTGTTCCTAAATCCTATTGTCTTTTATTCATCAAATATTCCTAAATAATGTTTAGTACTGAGGACACCAAAACCTACCCTGTTTTGCAATACTGAGGATAGGCCCTAAAGGCCAGAGCTGGGCTCCATGTTGCTGTTCTTTCTTTCAAGAAGAATTTGGCATTGTAGTACACTTAATATTTCTCCTCATTTGGTATCCTGTGGTATCTAAGATCATTCTTCAGGTGTGTCTTTCTCTTATCCTTTCCATGAGAAGCTTCTACATTGCCATTTTCCCTCTGATAAGGGAGAAAATGTCAACCAAATGGTGGACTTGTCCAAGGTCACACAATGAGTCTCTCACCCAAGTTTTTCTAACTCTTCCCTTGCTCCATCTGTGAGACCACCATGATTTCCTGTGTATCTAATTAAATGCTATTTAAAAAGTCAAGTTTTATCTAATCTCCATGTGGGTTATCTCTTCTCCCACAGAGACCTAGACAGCTCTGACAGTACATTAATTACAGAAAAAGCAAAAGGGGAGGGGAGGGTAAGAAATTGAGGGGAGGATCAAGGACAGTAAAGTTCTCAGCATCTCTAAAGCTGATGAGATTTTTATTTACAGTTTTCCTTAATAAATCAAAGACTATTTTACATAAATCACAGTGCTATGGTACAGTGCATCTCTTTTTAAATCATACTAATCCATACACTAGGGGAAACAGCCCTTTTTTTATCCAAGAGAAGGAGTCTGTTAGACTGAGTACCATTTGTTCCATGAATTTTTTGGCTCATAGATGATAATTTGTTTCTGAGAAACCGGACACAAGTTCTGGTATTTTCTTATCCTTTCATTCCTCATCTATCTTAGTTCCTTCTTTCGTTCCTGAACCCCACTGCCCGAAGAGATTTCAGAATTTGGATGGCCCTAATTGAATGCTGCTTTTCTCTAGTAAGCCAGGATGGCTTTTCTACCATTCTGCTACAATTTTTTAAAATAATTTTTAAAAAAGCTTTCAGTAAGCTTCAGACCCTATTTATGTAGAGATATTTCCAGAATAAATAATAACTAAGCAGAAATAAGACCCTAAAATAAAATCCACCTTTGAATTATGTATAAGCAAAACAAATGAAGACAATTCACTGCCCTTCAAAAATAGACATTTCCAATTTCTGGGAACCAGACATTTTGGTCATTGCGATGTAAAGGAAAAAAAAAACATAAAAGTCACCGGTTAATTGTATTTAGGGTCAATGATTGTTGTAGTCTGGAAAAACTTCTGCTTTTTCAGGCTGTCAGTCCAACAAGTATCTATATCCTAGCAATACTTCCTTTCCTTCCCCAGCATATGTCCTAAACTATCCCTCTTATACTTTCCCAAGGCAGAAACAGAATGTGAAGATTGTTTTCCTATTCTTTAAGGGAAGAGACAGTTGAGCTCAGATTTGAGGAAAATTCTCTTGCCCTGCTCCTTTTTTGGACTTCCCCCTTCCCTCCTCACGTCTGGAATTTTCTCTTCTAAGCTAGAAACTTCCAGTTTCCTGCCCATGACCTTGAGGGTTGGAAACTAATCAGACTCACCTGACTAGATGGCCTTGAAAATCCCATCCATCTCTAAAATCTATGATCTTGTGAGCAAGGACATCTCTTTCTATAAAAACACCTGAAGGTGCCACATCCCAAAGATGTCCTGACCTAGAGCTGTACTAAGCTATTTTTAAAGCCTGACCTGATGATGCACCAGGACCGTCATGGACTTCCCCTCTCCTGCCATGGATTAAAGATCATGGCACCTGACATTGGATGACATCCCAAGGTAACATCCCTGGTTGTACCCCTTCTCTGCACTTTTCCAGTCCTGCTTTTGAGTTTAGTCTCAGTCCCTCTTTCCTCTGCTGTCCTCTCTGCCCCCTTTAGTTAAGACACATTGCCTTATCTCATGCCAATTAAAAGAATCTATTGCTTTTAGCATTGATTGGGTTATCTGATTTTTATCCTCTATCAGTCCTAGGAACAGATCCCTACAATAATGAATGCACTTCTTCAGTCATACATGTGTGCGTTAATAATTCGGTACCTCCTTTTCTCTCCAGCTTTCTGTCACTTCTGCTGGCCTAAACACAGAACTTTAAAGCAGAGGCTCTTAACCTGAGAGTCTGTGGATTTATTTTTTTAATTTCATAACTGTACTCCAATATGTAATCCTATGCATATTAATTTATTTTTTTTATTCATTTAAAAATGTTATTCTGACAAGGAGGCATGAACATCACCAGATTGTCAACAGAGTTGAGAAGACCAAAACAGGTGACAATGACCTCCATGTTCCAGTACCTTTCTAGGGGAAGTGAGTCCAGAAGAAAAGGGAATATGGATTTTTGGATGAAGGGGATAGTGTATGATTAAAGGCATGGAGAAACATCACTTCATGGGCTGCTTAGTCATGTTACTTTGCGGGAGTCACTAGGAATTTAAGTAAACAGATTACCATGAAGATAACTGCAGCTAACATGCAATACAGATGATGAAGATGTAAAGAAATTCTGTGACTAACTTAACAAGAATGTTCAAATCAAGACAACATATATCTTGATGCTCAGTGACTTCAATGTAAGGGGAGAGTACGAAAGGGAGGACATTGATGAAAATGGTTAATGGTTTCTAGACTACTCATAAGTACTCATAAGACTTCTCCATGAAATCTGAAGGCATGGTGTGAATTCTGAACAATGTGAAATGAAATTACCTATCTCTTGACAGACAAGTAATAACTAAAGTCATTTCAGAATTAGCTCTCTGGGCAGGTATCAACCTGGCTCCCTGCCACATGGAAAATCAATGGGGAGAGGACAACAGTACAAGACACCAACTTCTCACTGCTGGAGCTCCCTACCCTCTTAACAGTTGTTCATATTCTCTATCATGGGGCTGGGTGAATTCAATGCTCTTGCTCCATCAAGAGGTGGGGATTGGGTCAGATTGGGTCACTGCCAAGAGGAAAGGGACAGAAGTGACTAGACTCAAAGCTAAAAATGGAGACCCACTGAACCAACCAGCTCCATGGAGTAACATGGATTGGAATAGAAGAGTGAGTCCTTTAATCAACTCTTCACTCTGGAGGGTTTTCTTGTCTTTGTCTTGCTTCAATTTTAATGACGATATATTTTGCACATTTCTGATTTGAGCCAGGGGTGGGTAGATGGGAGCTATACAAAGAATCATTTGTGCCACCATCTTATTGGTCACATGATAGTTTTAATTCTCCTGAGATTATGTTTTGTGATTTGTGACTCTACAGTTTACCTTCAAGGACCTATAAGTTCATCAGTATGGGTACCTTTTTTCATCAATGCAGATTACAAACTCTCTATTATAAGTTTATAACCTTGGAAAGTTGTTGGGAATGAAAGATTCATTACTCTGTAATGAATCTCTGTAGAATCTCTGTAGAAGTAGGTAGGCTGTTTTTTGGATCGACACAGCTTATCACTCAGCCCATACTCAAAGCCTTTCCAGCGTGGCAGGGCTAACAAAAGCTTTACTAGTAGGACTTTCAAGGTCCATGGATCACCTCCACACCAGGAAGAGACATCAGAGAAAAAATATGTGTGATTTTGGCGAAGTCCCATAATCTCTCTGGGTCTGAGTTTTCTCATCTGTAAAATGGGTAGACAGGATTCAAAGGTCTCTTCTAGCTCCAGATCTATGATCCTATAGTCCTCCGCCTCTAGCAGACTGGAATGCCCAGGATTGCTGAAAAGATGACCATTTTAGCGGTGAACAATTTGGAACCATTGAAAGTGTTTCACAATTTTTCAAAGATGATAAAATCCCCTTTCTTTCTTCTGTTCAGTACTTTGCCATGTTCCCTTTCCATCTGTAGCATCTGATGGGCTTCCTCTCCTCCTTTTTCCCCCAAAAGACTGGGTCTCCCTATCTTGCCCAGGCTAAAAGTTCAGGGGCTACTCATGGGCCCAGTACCACTACTGATAGTCAAGGAGCTTTGATCTGTTCTATTTACGAACTAGGCTGTTCTTGGGCAACCTAGAGCTTACTACATCACCTCTCCTGGGTTCATCATAGTGCAGATACTTGAATGGCTTAGTTCCCTACTCAAACTCAAAACTCCTGAACCCAAGATATTCACTAGCCTCAGCCACCCTGAAAACTGGGGTTATAGGCATGCTGCCACCATTCTCAACACTGACAGAAAAATTCAGTGGGTCGAATAACAGGTCAAAAATCACTTCATCTAACACATACTTGATATTCTTTATATAATTGCCAAGTTGAGAGATTAAGGGTAACACAAATTTAGAGTACAAAACCAGTTTAGAGTTGCAAAATTTTGAAGTAAGATGTCAGAAGATCAGTAATATCATTTTTTAAAAAAAAAAGCAATCTAGGCTAAAAGAATCCTGCAAAAAAAATTAACTATGAAAATAAAAAAAAATTAAAAGACCCTGCAGAGAGCTTAGAATTAGAATCAGCTAAGATATATCACTGAGTGCCTTTGCATGGTAATGCAAATATGAAATGGAACTATCCTGCAGAAATGTACTCTAACTGGCTGCATTTGAGATCCATTACTTCATTATATGTGTGTATACATACACACACATGTGTGTGTATGTCTATACAGTTAGCTCTGCTGTAATGAGACGAGTTCCCCAAAAAGCACCACCACTATGTAGAACTGCACAATAAGAACCACAGAACATATAGAGAAAATGGATTTAGAGGCAAAAACTTCACTAGTGAAACAAAAAAAAATAGAAATTAATAAAGATGACAGCATAGTTTCATACAGGTTAAAATATTAAGAAATAGATAAATACTACAATAAATAGTGACACTTTGAGAAGACTCGGGCTGTCCTCCTCCTCAGGCTGCTGCATAGCCTGAACCTCAGTTCCCATAAGCAAGCTGAGCAGACCACAGCTGGGGACCTTGGTCATGTCAAAAGTTGTATGGAGGTGCAAACTGTCCTCTGTCCACAGCTCCTACTGCACCAGAAGATACACAACTAGTATGGTACTTTACCTTGACAAAGATCCAAAGTTTGTTTGTGGAAGTGGGTGCAGTAAGGGTTGTAGCTTGTGAGTTATTGTCAAATATTGTAGTTTTCTGCATTCTCACTGTTTCTCTCAGCAGAAATTGTGCAGAAACAAACTCCAAATCTGAGTTATCTCAAAATGTTCCTTAATATAACAATCAAGTTAGAACAAATTGATGCTTTTGAAACATGTTATAGTAGAACTGATGGTTTATATAAATGACACATAAGAATATGAAATTGTGAAGAGTGAAAGGATCTGACCAAAGACAAAGAGAAGAAATTTGTGCTGGGGGGAAACAGAATTTTAAAGACACTCAGTGACTGGTTTTCAAGACATCTCAAAATGGGGGAAATTTCAAAGGAATAGAAAAAAAAATCACATATGATACAATTACTAAAGTGGGGAGGAAGAGTAAACAAGAAGCTATTATTAATCACCAACTCATAGGCTTACTTTTTTATCTTCATAAAATATTTATGAAAATCTTTCATGCATATGTGAGGGTATCCCTGATAATCACATGAGAAAGGAACAAGGAGACTTTGACAATTTTCTACAGAGTAGATCTTTATTGTCACAAAATTGATAGATGCATACAGAACATACTGTTTGTTGATAACAAAAAGTGTTTGTCTTTTTCAGATATTAAACAGATTTGTGATTTGATTGACATGAAGGTTCTGTCCAATAATTCAGATTGCACCCTATCCATGCCTATCCATTTTTTGTAGATCTTGTTCACTTCCTCCCGTAAGATCACCACAGGTATTCACCCAACATGCTGGAGGCATTCCTCACTTTCACTAGACACTAATGATGGTACCAACAGAGCACTCTAGCTTTCCACTTGTCATTCCCTGACCATTCATCTGTTATAACTAAGAAAGCACCTTACTCAACAAACACATTACTTGCATGTCAAATGGAGAGAAATGGCAGCTCAAGGAAACATCACCTTCTAATATAAACTTATTTGTAAATCTTACAATGAAGGATGCTGGACAACTTCAAGCAGGATTATGTCAAAGCAGAGAAAAGCAATGGAAGATGAAACCAATTTAAAGAAAGCTTGGCAAGGCATCCAACAAAGCAAAATTATTTGAAGGGTATTAAGGACAAAAATGAAAGGAAGATGACAAACAGAAGAAAAATTGAAAAGGTTTGAAACAATAAACTCTTTTCTTCATAAAGCATAATGGAATCAGTACTCTTGGACATTCCAGTCCCAGATACACTAATAGGAAAAGATAGAAAAGGCATTATTATAGAGAACAAAGATGAGACAGCAGATGGATTAGATGAAAAATATATACAGAGGAAATCCATGTTGTAGGTGACAATTATAAGAACATCGAAGGACTGAAGACACCAATGGTTTGGGGAATGGTTAAACAAAATTTAGTACGTGAACATAATGGAATATTGTGTCGAAAGATATAAGAATTCAGAAAGACATATGAAGACTAGCGTGAATTTTTGCAGAGAAAGGTAGATAAAACCAGGAAAACCATACATATGTTAACTACAAAAATGAAAACAAAAAGAATAAAAGGTAATCGACCCCTTAACTATAATGACCAATTTTTGCTCTGGCAAAGAACTAAGGAATTGAACCTCAATTTTGTTGAAAAGATGGAAGACTAAGGATATGAAACACTGCATATGCTGTCATATACATTCAATATGTTAGTAGGCTTTGCTTAACTATTTTTTCACCTCCTTGTTATTATATATTATTGGATAGGGGAAGGACAGAAGAGCATATTAATAAATAACTGATATAAGAACAAAAATCATCAATAAAATTTAGTTAATTGTTATTAAATATTTACTATATGCTTTATCCCTAGTAGATATTTAATATCCTTTGAAATGGAAAAGAATGGACTAGCCAATTCCTATTAAACAGTTTATTAATTGGCTATTATAGCTGAGTCCCTAACTTGTTTTCCTCTTAGATCTCTTAACCTTCTTTCAGTAGGGCTCTCTAAAAATTTCGTGATGACTATTTCATAAAACTAGTAGCATAGGCAGCATGGGGTACAAGATAGAAAGCTGGCCTCAACACCAGAACACCTGGGTTCAAGTCCTGCTTCAGAAACATAATGGTAGTGTGACTCTGGGCAAGTTATTTAACCTATCAGTGTGCTAGGAAACTCTATAAGTTGTAGAAAAGGTGCTGACCAATACTGAATTTCCTGACTTATACCAATGAAATCATAGGTCCAATCTTAGTTCTATCTATAATTTTACCAGAAAAAAAAATCACTCGCAGAGGGTGACATTAAGCACTCATGAGTTGATATTATAGGTGAGAGGCCAGGTATGGCCGATACAAATTGTTCATTAAAAAGTTGGTTCTATCACCGTTGAGAGTAACTCACCACTAAGGTCGCTGGAGTATTTCAGTTTCTGTGAATGGTAATGGCAGCATTTCAGTAGGAATTTTGGATATCTGGGCCAAGATTTGTGTGTATTTGTATTTGAAATCACATTATGATAAGAAAAAAAGCCAGGTTTCTTTTCTTTTCTTTTCCTTAACTCTCTAAGAGAAGGGAAAACCTATGTGTTTAAATTTTGATATTTGGGTCATGAAGGGTGAACACCGAGAGCAAAAAAAAAGTAGGGGAAAGAAGTTAAGACTTTGCTCAGCCGTCTCTACTCAAATCCAATTCAACTGCAAGTTGTGACATCATCTTCCTAATGTCATGGTCCTCTTTGAGAACAAAGGACAAACCACAAGCACAACTTTACTAGAGTCGATCTTCTAACTGCAGAACAGAGGTAGTGTGGTGGAATAGAAAAAACCTTGGACTAGGAGTAAAGTGATTTGCCTGTAGACTTCTGTGTATACTTATAGCAGTTCTCGTCATGATTGGCCACCTGTTTCAGATCTCCTGTCATGCTCATGGGAGTTGGAGGATCTGCTCTATCCATTAAGGGAAGGAACAGCAGCAGCACAGATAGGGATATAGCTTTGTGGATTCCCCAAGTGTTCCAAATTCTATTCAGAAACCTGGGGTGGAAGCTACATTTGCTCTACTGGTAAATTTCCACTAACAGAACATATCACATCAATCCCTATTTGTACTGACTCCCCAACTCTTGTTCTGTAGTCTCTCCACTCTATATAAAAGTGGTACATCCATACTTACTGAGTGAACCCTGATGCTTGTTCTTATTTGCCCTACTTCTTAGGCCCAGTCCTATCTGGTTCATCCATCTCCTTGTCTGTGAGATGAAATCTCACTCTATAATTAGCAGATTCCCCTATATCTTTGAATTTTTTCTACACACAATGCTTCCACTTCACCTTAATCAAAATTTGATTTTCTCCTCATGATACATCTCTTTTTACCCACTTGCCTGAAACTCCTTCTTTCTCTCCACCTGCCAGTTTTCTTCAGGTTTCAGCTAAAGTCTCCCTTTTCTACCAGATCCAGATCCACCAGATCTTTCCAGATACTCCTTAGTGCTGGTTAGTGCCTTCTCTCTGTTGTTTATCTTCCAATTATCCTATACACATCTTGTTTGTACATAGTGGTTTGCATGTCATCCCCCTGTTAGACTGTAACCTTCTTGAGAGCAGAGACTATCACTTGTCTTTCTTTGTACACTAGAACTTACATATCTATATGTGCATGCCCGTTACATAGTAGGCACATAATAAATGCTAGTTGACTGAATATGGTTGTATTTGCTTCCATACCTATCATCAATCAAATAGTCTCAATTTGTTTATATTTTACTAGCTAATACCCTAGAATCTTCCCCATCCTCAGACTTTCTAACATTCAGGGAAAAGCTGCTAGTATAGGTTATGTGGAAACAAGAGTTTATGAAGAATCTTAAATAAGCCTGAAAAGTATGGTGGGATCCACTCTTTGAAGGGCCTTAGGGAGTATACATAAGTATATATAAGAAATGGGTTTTTTTAAAGCAAAGGAGTAGAGAGAAGAGAATAGAAGAAAGAGAACTTGTGAAGGTAGAAACTTGGCAATTGAATGGCTATGGGGAATGAGAGAATGATTGAGGATGACTCCAAAGTTGTGAACCTGAGTGCCATGGAGGGTAGTGCTGCCCTCGATAGAAATAGGAAATAGGGATGTTTGAAAGAGGGAAGATTCTGGAAATGTGTGAAGATAATAAATTCCATTTTGAACATGCTCAGTTTGAGGAAATATATTTGGGAATCATCTGTATGGAGCTATTTGAACTATGAGAACAAATGAATGAATCACCAAGGCAGTTAATATACAGAGTGAAGTGAGTATAACGAGAATAAATGGAGAGCCCTGGGGAATGGCCATGCTAAGTGGGCAGTAGGTAGATGACAAAGCAGCAAAAGAGATTATGGGGAGTGGTCAAGTTGGTAGGAGGAGAACCAGGAGGAAGCAGCATCATGGAAGTCAAGGGAGTGTTCAGAACGAAGGGTAATCAACCGCATCAAAAACTGCAAAGATGTCCAGATCATTGGATTTAATTATTGAGTAACCATTGGTAACCTTGGAGAGCAAAGTTGTGTTGAATGTTGGAAGTCAAAAGGTGGAGACAATAGCCTTTGCAAGAAAAAGGTTACTGTTTCCTAAGAGACAGATGTAAAGGAGAAGAGGAATGAAGATGTAGACAGGCTAAAGGTAAAGAAGTAAAGGAAAAAAGGAAGCTTTTAATGGATATTACTTTTTTTCCTAACAGGAGAGTAGACACCTGGGGAACACAGAGAGAAGAGATTCAGACAACCACTATGGATTGTGGGGTAGAAGAGACTAAAAAAATTTCCGTGCAGCAATGAGGGTCCAATTGAGATAAGAGAACATGAGTTTGCATGGGCCAGGTAAGGAGAGTGGCTTTATTTTCTCCACTGGCATCTGATGGCTTGTGAGTTTGAACAGAAATGGCAGAGAGGAGATAACTTTTCAAATAATCTGGTCCAAATCTTTTTTGCTCTGCTCTCCAACTGCACCCTTGCCTCTCCTCTTTCCTTGAATACGCATACTTTTAAAACATTAGTTTTAATTAATTTTTATTTTTTATTTTGAATTCCAAGTCTCCCACTTTCACCCTCCCCTCCCATGGAGAAGGTAAGCAATATGATACCCATTATATATGTGAAATCCTGCAAAACATATTTCCATATTAGCCATATTGCAACAATAAAAAAGCAAGAAAGATAAAGTGACAAAAATATGCTTTAATAGGCAGTTTGTTTGTGGCCTTTTTGGAGGTGGACAGCATTTTTCATCTTGGGTCCTTTTGAATGTCTGTATTGATCGGAGTAGCTAAATCTTTCACAGTTGATTGTCATCATAACATTGCTGTTGCTGTGTACCGTGTTCTAGTTTTGTTCACTTTGCATCAGTTCATATAAGTCTTTCTGGGTTTTTCTGAAACCATCCCCTTCATCTTTTCTTATAGAATAACAGGATAGAACAGCCACAACTTGTTTAACCACTCCCCAATTGATGGGCATGCCCTCAATTTCCAATTCCTTGCCACCACAAAAAACCATTATAAATTTTTTTTGTACATATAGGTCGATTTCATTTCTTCCATTTCCTAGGGGTACTGACCCAATAGTATTATTGCTGGGTCAAAGGGTATGCACAGTTTTATTGTAGCCCTTTGGGCATAGTTCCAAAATGTTCTCCAGAGTAGTTGGACCAGTTTGCAACTCCATCAACAACGCATTAATGTACCTACTTCCCCACATTCCCTCCAGCATTTGTGATTTTCCTTTTCTGTCATGGTATCCAATCTGATAGTTGGGAGATGGGACCTGAGTGCTGGAATCCACACACTTTTACAGCAGCTGTCTTAGCCTCCTATTTTACTGAGATGAGAGTTATAAGTTGCAAGTTCTCTCTACCTCCATCTATTCCTCAAAACTTCTTGCTATCATCCCCAAATCTTTCATCCTTCCCTCTGGCCAAAGAAGTATCTCTTTTCCCACTAAGGTTAATCACATTAACTATATCCTTAATTCCATTCCCTCCCACCTGTTTCAGGGTCTAGCACCAATTATCATCTCTCCTTTCTCAGACAATATTCAACTACTTCCTTTCCATTGGCTTCTTCCCATTTATTTATAAAATATGCTGAGGTCTCTGAAATCCCAAAAACCAAAATCAACAAAGTATTTCCCTTGATCCTTCAGGTCAGGTATCTACTTTTTCCATGTCTTATCCCTTTCCCTACTAAACTTCTCAAAAAACTGTACAATGTCCACATTCCCTAACTCCCCACTGTCTCCTCGATAGAGGTCATCAATCACATCCTAATTACCAAATCTAATAGTTTGTCTATTTTAAACTGTCCAACTTCATTAATCTCTCTGCTGCTTTCAACACAGTTGTCCACTCTCTACTATAATTTACTCTCTTTTCTGTTGGCTGCAGAGATACAGTATTGTCATGACATATAGGCTTCTGTATTATCTGCAAGCCTTTCTTGTTTCTTATTCTTATTTACCTCATCTCAGTTTTATATTAAAGTTATCAAGGATTAGAGGGTTCCAGTATTTTTTGCACTAGGACTGTGATTTCACCATTATACAGTAAGCTATAAGTTATAGGGTAATTCCTCTACCAATCAATATACTTGCTGTACAATAAATCTTAGGCAATTTCCTACAGTACTTAGAGGATGACTTACCCAGGTTCACACAGATACCATGTTGCCAGGGGCAGGGCTTGAACTCAGGTTTTGCTGATTCTTAGGCTAGCTTTTTATGTACTACTCCAGGATGTCTCACATCAAAATTTATGTTGATTTATTTTGGAGGCCCTGATTGAGTTCTCAGTGGAATCTATTTCTTCAACTGCAGCAAATGGTGCATGAACTACAATTTTCATGGTTGTCTTTTTGCAAAAAAGTTTTCCAGTAATATTATAATATACCAAGATAGCCAAATATCCCATGAAAGGATGTTTCTTATTGCTTTTAGATATATTATACAACTAATTTCACTTCCAATATTTACCTCTCCATGGAGAATCTGAGAGAAGCCCCTTCCATTTATAAGAAGCTTTCTTTTGTCATTGGTTTCATTTGTTAGTATGTAGTGATATTATGAATTATAGCCTTCAATTCCTTTTGCAGTTTGTTTGCTTGTTGGTCACTGAAAAAGGATCTCATTTATCTTAAAAGGACCAACTGCTAAGTCTATCGCAGAGACCATCCCCATATCCTTTCCAGGATAACAAAAACTCCAACAGCTTGAGTTCAACAGACCTTTAAGAATCTGGTGTTGTCTCATTTGAGTAGACCCGTGCTAGATTTTAAAATATTAAAATATCTCTTCTCTTCATCTTCTATTTCTCTCTAGGTTATTCAAACTATTGACAATGACTTTTTAAGACAAGAATTGAAAGTCCCAAATCTCTCTTCTGCTTGTAATTATGCTGCAATCTAAGATGAAAAAAAATGGGGTTAGCTCTCCCACCTTTTTGATCAGCAGGCTTGTTAGATAATATAATTAAGTACATTTGAACTTCAAGGTGACAGCTATCATTTGAAGTACTTTATTAAATTTATTTAGCCCAGGCCAGGTTTATTAATGAATATTATTAGGGCTCCTAGTTTCTGCTTCTCCTTTGGTGGGTACAGATTTTGAAATATTAGAATTCAGAGGGTTTGCCCTCTTCTGGCAACGTTTGGCTTCAAAATCTCACTCCCTATGAAATGGATAGCAATAGAAAACACATTTCTCCAAACAGTAACCAAACCAAACAAGTTCACATAGAAATGTAAGGAGAGATGTAAGAGGATGTTGGGTGTGTGTGTGAAGAGGAAGAGAGAGAGTTGATCAGGGAAGCTGCCGATCAATTTGCTAAGTTCTCCAATTTTATCTTTGAAGTTACAGGGCATAAGCCTTTGTTTGGAATCATCTAAGGGGCATCTCCTTATTGAGGATGTGAATATAGCCCTCTCTGTGGTCTATAAAAATAAACTTAAAGGCTTGGATTTCCTTTTTGTGTTTCTCTGTGTTGGGCAGATCAGGCATGGTTCTGTGGGCAGGGAAATAGGTGCTCCTTTAATCTCCTCCCCCAAGGACCTGAAAATAGCTGTGTTGAGAGAAAAGCACATGGAAGTTGCACGTACTTAGGCCAGAGAGATGGATCTTTCCAGCTCAAGAAATGGTAGCAGCCAGGATTCAGAGATTTCCTTCAGAAGCATGTGGGAGAAGCAGGAATGCACATGCCTACTATGCATGACAAGGATGTTTAGCTTTGAGGGTAGCTACTTGGTAACACCAAGTGGCAGTCTCAGAGTTGGACCAGAGGAAAAAGGGGGTGGTGGTGGTGGTGGTTCCTGACACAGCATAATGCTTGGGAAAAGGCTACTATGTAATTCCCATGAGTACTTGGAGAACAAAGCCACTGACTTAGACAAGACAGATCGATGGGAATAATGGGAGGGAAGAAACTTTTGTTTAGCAGCCATGGTGTTTGACTTGGGGCAGGAAGTAGATGGGAGAGTTTCAAATCACAGAGTGAGACTAGGTGTCTGGGAGAATCCTAGGGTAAGGCAAAGAAGCCACCAGAATCTCAGAGGCTTATAACAGTAGCACCTCTAAGTTTACTTACCTTTCAAGGGACGTTGTTGGGTGGGTTAGGCACTTTGTGTTCTTGTACAAATTTTGAACTTCTATGAGCCCTTGCATCTTTAATATTTTATGTGGGGTGAAATAAAGGTTGCCTTACCTATATTCACTGTCACTTTACGAGTCTGTATGTAAGCGGGGAGCCTGCTGCATTTTGAGAAATCCAGATTTGAGCCAAAGTTAGCTATTGTTAGAGTTTTTTTTCTGGTGTGACTCCTGGTAGGAGTTAGAGTCAAAGAGATGATGACCATTTTGTGTTAGACTCAGAATGAATTTGGTCCACAAGAGCCTAGAGTTTGGAAGGATCCTGGCCCATGGGTTACAGATGTACATTTGTAAGAAGAATCTGACCCTGTTGGGCAAATCTGCCCATCCACAAAAATGGAATGACTCAGATTGGTGAAAGGGAAGCAAACTTAACTTTTCCACTTTGAATTTAAGTACTTCATATAACAGTGGGTTTGAATAAGGGCATAAATTTTGTACTTTTAGGTAATTTGTAATAATAAACCCTACCAATCAATAGTTATGTCATAAGAACACTCTTGACAAGAATGACTTCACTCTACATTTGTAATGAGTGTCCACATGCCAAGCTCCTAAGTATAGAAACAATTAAATTTTGTAGGTCTGATAACTAGATGCCTTTTATGAGAATTCCTGATTACTTCGACCAAATGATTGTAATGGTCAGGACGGCTAGCTATGCTTATATTAATCACTTGTATGATTGTCACTATATTTGCAGATTGGCAAACTGACGGCCTCCAATTCCACTTAAGAACAGCAGCAACAACAACAATTTAGTCAAATTCCACTTTAAAGTGGATCACATTGAGTTCAATCCTGACCATAGCAGAAGGAGTTTGTATGGCAGTAAATATCAAGTCTAAGCCCAAGCAAAGCAGAACCAATAAAGTCTACATTGGTAAAGACTTCAAAACAATCCATACCATGACCCCCTGTTTTCCTGGAGTCCCCAGATGACTACCTGCTTATACTTTCACTAGATATCTAACGAGGTAGAGTCTATATGGCCTCAGACATTACTACCCACAGCTGCCTGGTTAATCTGTCTGGATCCAGTTCCTAGAACCCTTCGCCCTTGGACCTCGGATTCCTCTATCATTTTTACTGCCACCCTAGACATGAGAGGGAGCAAGTGGAGAATATTTTGGGTAGCTTGAATATAATGTTATATTAAGAATTGCCTATTATGTATTTTAGGGAATTTAGGTGATTTCCACTGTGAGTCATGGGAATAGGAGAAAGAGCTTTCCCCTCCCTGCTAAGTAATTGGGTGATATAAATTAAATAAAGTAATGAAGAGTGCATACAATAGTTGGAGTAAATAAAAGTAATTTGATTTACTAACGCCTTGAATATCTTGCTTTTCCTTAGAGAGTGCTTCATTTTGTCTGCTCTTTCACATAATGCTTTAGGCACTCGTACCTAAAAAGTCAATAAAATAACTCTAGGTAATTTCAACCAAAGCACTACAAATGCCTGCCATGATGATTTTGGACACCCAGGGAAAGAGAAGCTGGTTCAGAACTGCTTCTCCTGAATGGCCACTGACTGTTAGAAAAATGGAGACATTTGTTGCAGGTGTTCAGAGAAGTATTGTCAATTCAAGCTGCCCACCTAGAGAGCAAAAGTAGTGAACCTGTGCATCTGGAGTGTGTGGACTTTTCTTTGGAAGGAGCTCTGAAGAGTAGGAGCGACATTCCAGTAGTGAATGACCACTTTATCTGATGTGGACAGGCCAAACCAACTCAGAATTCTAGGGTGGCCATGGTGGCCAAACTATAGCAAGTGGGTTTTTCAGAGTACTACTTCCTTGCCAGTATTCACTCTGGTCGGGGTTGAATGCGATAGAATCAAATGTGCTATACTCTTATTTGTGCCAGGCACTGTGCTAAAAGCTTTACAAATACTATCTCATTTTGGACTTTGAAAAGAATTAGTCTTACAAGTAAGGACTCGGTGGGTGGAGCCAAAATGATGGCTGGAAAGCAGGCACTTGCTTAAGCTCCCCCCCAGGTCTCTCCAAACACCTATAAAAATGGCTCTGAACAAATTCTAGAACTGCAGAACCCACAAAATAGCAGAGGGAAGCAGGGCTCCGGCTCAGAACAACTTGGATGGTCTCTGGGCAAAACCTCTACAATAACAAAGATTAACATACTCCCACCCTGTCATTCCCTTCCCATCCCCATTCTTGGCTACTCAATGACTGTTCCCCTATTCTGGCCCTCTTCCATCCAATCTTTCCAACCTCCCACTTTAAAACTACTCATCCCTTCCATTTTGTACTCTGGAATGAATGCTCCATAAGTAACAAATTGACTTTCATCTTAAACCTTTCTCTTCCTCTCTCCTTCTGTCTTGGCTTCTATTCACATGTTACTGAATGAAGATGGAGAAAATCACTAAACTGTGCTTCTTGGTCCCCTACAAGTTTGTGTCATGTTATCTCAACGTGACCCTCACTGTGGGAAGGCAATCCTTTTATACCTACCTACCTGTGCTACCCTATGCACCAAAGTGAATAAGTAAAGAGGAGACAGTGGAGTAGAAAGAACACTGATATTAGAGATCTGAATTTGGTGTCCTGGGACCTGAGCTCGAATCCCAGATCTGACATTTACTGTGTGACCTTGGGCAAATCACTTCACCTCTGTGGGCTTCAGTTTCTATCGGCAAGATTACAGCTGGAATAGATGAGGGGATTGTAACCATTTTTTCTATATCATAGACCCCTTTGGAAGTTTGATAAAGCCTATGGGTGCCTTTTTAGAATAGTTTTTTTCAATTCATAACTTAGGGAAATGTTAAATGTCAACTAAGTGTTAGTAAAAATCAAGTAATTGTTTTCCCCTCCAAGTTCATGGTCCCCATGCAGATCTATGGATTCCTGAGTTAGATAAACTCTAAGGTCCCTTCTAGTTCTAGGACTATGATCCCAGCATCCTATAAGTTTAATGAATACTGAATACTGAGATAAGTAAATAGAGTCCCAGTTTTGGGACTCAAGTAGTGAGGCATCTGTTTTACCTCCATTCAATCACCTAGGTGGGATAGTGATCAAAAAGTTGATGGTTGGTCAAGAAGGAGGCCTGTAAGTCAGATATCTTGAGTATCAATTTCTGATGAAAAAAGTGGTTGAGGGATAACTCTGAGTGGTAATAACTAAAAGGAAAATGATAGGGTGCACTTGGCTTTGGGGTGTCCTTTGAATTAGAATGATAGTATACTAAACCTGTCTAGATAGAAGTTGTGAGCAGAAATAAAAGAGTCATAGACCTGAACTGAGAACCTTGAATGTTTAATGAGCACAGTTAGTGAAGCAATAATACCTTGTGATTAATTGGATCAAAAGTATCATTTAAATCAAGTAGGATCAGAGTGGACAAAAGGCCATTTAATTTAGCTACTTAAAGGTCATTTAAAACTCTTAATAGTGCAGTGTCAGTGGGATGCCTGTTCTAAATCCAGGCAGATAAAGGTCCATTAAGTCCCAGGAATTAAGATCTAAGCCAAGCCAAGAAGATTAAGGTTCTTGGACACAGGAAAAGAAAAATAGACAATTCACAATAATGTGAGATTCTGTAGAGGTGGTATTTTTTTAATGTTCTCAACTGAGTTCTTCAAAAGATTACATGAAAAAAGATATTAATGAGGAAAAAGAAGCAGATGAGGTACAATGTTAAGTCCAGGATCTGGAGTCAGAGGGCCTGAGGTCAAATGCTGACTGTCATTTACTACCTATGAAGTTATTTCACTCCTCTGGGCATTTTTCCTCCTTTGTAAAAAGAGAAAGGTGATGACCTCCCAGGTCTCTTACAGTTCTAAAGCCTATAATCCTATGGTATAAATTCTACGACAAAAGGCTCTATGCTTAGTAGAGACACCAAATTCTAATTACCTAATTATACATGTATATGTACATACTTTATATATATAACAATTACAATTATTTAATTATGTATGTATGTCTGCATTGTCTTTATGTAGCCAAATAGTAAACTGTTAACGTAAATAATGGTAATTAGTATCATTTTTACAGTCATAGAAAACACTTCTGAGGTTGAATGAAAGGAGTGGATCACTAAAATCTGGCAGAGTAGAAGGTGCGTTGCGAGCCCCTCTGAAGACCCCTGGATTATCAGTCCAGAGAGTCCAGATGATTTGTTAGTCATTGCTGATACTCATATTAATGCACTTGCTTCCAAATTATGGGGGTCAAGATAGAGTAGACACTGAGGTTCTGGGGACCACTTGGCTTGAGCCCAGGCAGCAACTCAGAGGAAGTGGTTGACGTTGGGGTTACAGGTGTCTCTTCCCAATCTCTCAGGCTGGGGTTGACTTTGCAGCTTGTAGAAGAAGATGCTGCCGCAGCTGACAACAGCTTCTATTTATTTCTCCCTTTACAGTTTTCTGTGTGCTTGTCTTATGACCGTCTTGTAAAGTAGATGGTACAGTCTTATCACCTCTATTTTAGAGGTGAAGGGTCTGAGGTTTGGAGAAGTTAACTGATTGGTCCAAGGGCACATAACTAGTTAGTGATAGAATTCTGACCCATGTCTTTTGACTCAGTCTAATGTTTAGCTATATAATTTAAAGGAAAGGCTCTTGCCCTCAAATGTACCTCTTCCTCCTACCCCCAACCACCTTGGGAGGGTTGAGGTGGCAATGGGAGGCTAGAAGAAGGAAAAGGAAGAGAGTGTTATTAGTAATTCAAACAGTAGAGTGAATGCATTTAATCAAATTATTTCCTTCCTAGAGAAAACTGGGAAAATTCAGCCTGAACACAAAAGGACAAAATAGGAACATGATTTCTGTCTTCAAATGTTGTAAGGGCTATCACATGGAAAAAGGGATTAAATCTATTTTGTTTGACTTCAGAGGTTAGAACTAGGTCCAATATCCACTGAAATTGAGAGGGAGGCAGATTTCAAGTCAGTCAGTATAAAGAACTGTCTAACAATTAGAGCTGTCCAAATAACAGAATTTTAAAAATACTGAGCTCCCTGTATTCAAGCAGAGATTTGCCATAGAAGAGACTGGTTCCTTCACTTTTAAGATAACTCTTGCACACCCATCTCCTTGAACTGTTGTGAAAAAAGAGCATTAAGAGTACAGTGACAGAAGTGGATTTGGTATCAGTCAACATTGTTCAAAGATTACCATGTTTCTGTGACCTTTAGGTAAAGAAACACATGGAAGGAGTTCTTGAGAGGAGCTCTCCAGCATTTCCTTTTCATCTATTCTTCCAGGAGGATGCTAAAACGAAGACAACAAGAACAATCAGGTTTGCCTAAGCTGGCAGAGCTCATCTTAGGCAGTCATGAACTCCATGGGACACAGAGAAGCAGCCCATGAAAGAGAAAGCATCCTTTTCTTTCTTCCTTTCTTCCTCCTTACTCTCTAGCTGGTGCTTAAAAAAATAAAGGAAGGAAGGAAGAATGAAAGAAAGAAAGAAAGAAAAAAAGAAAAAGAAAAAAAGCCTAAAGATCTTATACATAAAAATTTGCCTATAACATTTTCCATTGATCAAAAGAGACAACAACTGTACAGTACTTTTTAGGTTAGAAAGCACTTGTATTATTGTCACCAAGCAGTGGGCAGTGGAAAGAATACTGGATTTGCAGTTTGACAATCTGGTTCTAATCCTGGTTCTGTGACCCTGAGCTTCGCTTAACCTCTCTTGATTCGCAGTTTTCTTATCTGGATTTTCTTATCTTATGTGGAGTATGCCAATCTGGGGGTCCTGATCAGCTGGATGAATTCAATGGGAGATGAGTCTTGGGGACGTTGATTATGAACCAACACAGAGTTCCCGTGTTGACAGGACTGAGGACATTTTCTGAAGTCTCAGGGTTTGGGGTGTGTGTGAATTGGTTGGTTTAGGCTTTGTGGGTTAGAGCCATTCCATTGAATTGGAGCCTTAAAAGAGCTGAGAGATCTACAATTTTGTTAGAGAGATAGCGGAATTGAGACCAGAAACTAGAGACCTGAGAGTGGGTTTGGGGGACCTCTGTTCAGCTCAGCAGTATCCCACCCTCCCCCAGGAACCAGTGATAGCAGCCTTGAAGCACAGGACTATGGTAATTTTTTGTGCTTTAAACTCACCTGATTCAAGGACGGACGTGTGTGTGTGTGTGTGTGTGTGTGTGTGTGTGTGTGTGTGTGGCAGATCCTGAACCTAGCAGCAGAGAGACAATGGTTTGATTTCCAGCAGAGAGATGGCACACTACATAAACCACATGACTGAATGATGGAAGTTCCTGAGCTCCATATTATGGGAGGAGGTTCAAGAGTTCCTAGAACATGCAACGAGCACTTGGCCTGCAAAGTTAAAGGAACAGCAAGGGACTGAGCCGTGATAGTGACAAGCAAAGACCTGGACTTTGGCTTTCCTTACTAGCTCGGTACTTAAATGGTACTGGTGAGATGGGAAGGGGATTTGCCTTTCCAGAGTAATGGAGTTTAACTAACAAATGAACCAAAGAACGCCATCTTGGACTTAAGAAATCATAGGACTGCTGCAGTTTGCTGAGTAAGAACAATGTATAATGATATATAACTGCTGACGCTTTCTTCTATCTTATATCCTGTTCTGAAGCTTGTGAGGATGTCTTACAGTCCCTGGACACTTCTGCATCCTGGCAGTCAAAATGTATTACAATCACAAAAATAGTAGCCAATCAGAACAGACTGAACATTTCTTTTATGTCATGGTTTTCCCATATAAAAGTAGCCTAATTTTAGTAAGATTGGCCTGATTGTATGCAGACAATCTCTGTTCATCTCCCTTGCTTGCAAGTAAAAAATTTGTTGATTTAGTGATTGTGTCTTGGAGTTTTCTTTCAGACCCCACAACTTTAGCAAAGGAACATTTGTCTCCTGCTGGATGGAAGTCCATACCCTTAGGGTGTTAATATAAGGCTGGATGGCTTGGGATGTAGGTGGGACTTATCCAGCTGTTAGGAGGCTGCCTTTCTAACAACCCCAAGTTCATTTTCCTTTAGAGAAAAGTCAAAAATCACACTAGAAATAGGAGTTTGGAGGGAAATGAAGTACTTCAAATTCAATACTTACAGGTATGGAGAGGGGGAGGTGAGAAGATGTACTCGCATGAAAGACAGGAAAATTGTATTAATTGCTTATAGGCCAGTGTGAATCATTTATGTTTCCTATCTTTTGTCTGGAGGGTGAAAAAAAAGATTGTCCTCTGCCTGATAAACATTTTTACCTTCAGTCCTTACACTGAAACTTGGGGGACATTATCAAATGCTTTGCTACAATGTAGGTCACTTCTACCCATATCTTGGAGTTCTAGATATGAAGTATATTTTATAGTTCTTAGAGGAAACTGTGGTGGGAGTAAAAAGGAACAAAGCAAAAGCCCTCTGAACCACAATTTCCTTTTCTATAACATGAAGAAAATAATACTTACTGAAAGGAGAATGATAAGCTATACTGGGCTTTGGGGTGTTCTTTGCATGAAAATGATAGGTTGTTTTGGGGATCATGTGAAATAAGCATGTAAAACATTTCTTCCAAATTATTGTTGTTATCCAGGCTTTTCAGTCATGTTCAACTCTTCATGACTCCATTTGGGGGTTTTCTTGGCAAAGAAACTAGAGTGGTTTGCCATTTCCTCCTCCAGCTCATTTACAAATGAGGAAACTGAGGCAAACAGGGTTTTAAATGACTTGCCCAGCTTAGCAAGTATCTGAAGCCAGATTTGAACTCAGGGAGGTGAGTCTTCCTGACTCCAGGCCTGGCTATCTATTCCACTGAGCCCCTACCTCCCAAATTACATTATCTAATTTTGATCTTCACCATAACTTCTAAAGTAGTTGCTTTCCCTTTGTTTTTACTTAAAATATATTTTGTATTTACTTTTATTTGTAAGTATTGCTTTATCCAACAGAATATAAGCTTCTCGAGAGCAATAAGAAATTTGAAAAGATCTTACTGGGGATTCTGTGGAATCTTTTTTTTTTTAATTGAAAAAGCAAACCCTAAGAGAACTCTATAAATTAGGTTTTTTTTGGACATTTTACCCCTCTGGAATTAAGAAAAAAAACATTAACTATCTGGTAACAAAAACATTTTGCTTTACATTTAGATTGGATTTGGATTTGGAGTCAGAGGACCTGGTTCAAATGTGGTCTCTAACAAGTATGATCTGTATGACTTTGGTCAAGTCATTAACTGCTATATGCTTCAGTTTCCTCACCTGAAAAATGAGGGTGGTGAGACTAGATGGCTTCTAAAGTCTCTTCTGATTCCACATCTCTGATTTTAATTCCCTATGGCTACTATCAGAATAATGAATGCAAATTTGGAAGACAGATTTTGGTGCTTTTGGAGATTCCGAGACTATAACCAGGCCCTTGTGACGTTCCCCCATGACTTCCTCTAGGCTGTATCTATCCATTCAAGGCCTACATTTTAGCAAAGGATTTGATAAGTCTCTCAAGTTATTCTTGTGCAAAAGTGCAAAAAGGAGATATGGGGCAAGACGATAATGAATTTGGAACAGGTAGAATGGTTGACCTCAACTGTTAGCTATTGATAGTCTGATGTGTCCAGTGGAGGGCTTTGAACTTGACCTGGTACTGTTTAGCATTTAGAGCAATGACTTTGATATAAGCATAAATGGACCAGGTATATACTCCAAGGAGGTCAGACAGACAGAAAACTATCATATATATGAAAAATTGTAGCAGCATATATTATTATTGCTGTTCTGTTTCAGTCATGTCTGACTCTTTGTGACCCCATTTGGAGTTTTCTTGGCAATAATACTGGAGTGGTTAGCCATGTCCTTCTCTATTTACTCATTTTACAGATGAGGAAACTGAGGAAAATGGGGTGAAGTGACTAGTCTAGGATGACACAAGCTAGTAAGTGTCTGAGGCCAGATTTGAACTCACCTAGCTGCCCCTAGCATGTATTATAGTAGCAAATAACTACAAGGAAAGTGAGTACCCACTGATGGAGAATGGCTGAACAAATTAGGGTATAAGAATATAAAGGAATATCTTTGTACTATAAGACATGCTGAGTATGAAGAATTCAGAAAAACTTGTAAGAACTTGTATAAACTCATGCAGAATGCAGTGAATGGAATCAGAACAATTTTACCTTAAAATCAATTAGTATAAAGGGAAACAACACCAAAAGACTTTAGAATAGTGATCAGTATTGTTTCTAAGTGTGACCAAAGAGGACTAAGTAAGGTTTGCCTCATGACTCTTAGCAGGGAGGTGGTGGACTATAGCTGCATACTGAGGTAGGCATTTGTAGACATATGGCAGCTGGATGGTGCAATGGACAGAGTGCTGGGCTTGGTGTCAGGAAGACTAATATTCCTGAGTTTAAATCTAGCCTCAGATACTTCTAGCTGTGTGACCGTGGGCAAGTCACTTAACCCTATTTGCCTCAGTTTCCTTATCTGTGAAATGAGCTGGAAAAGGAAATGACAAACCATTCCAGTATCTTTGCCAAGAAACCACCCCCCCAACACCAAAAAGGGACACAAAGAGTCAGACATGACTGAAAAATGACTAAAGAACAACAGTGATAACATTTGTAGACATAGCCGACATGATTATCTTGCTTTCCTATATTTGCTACAGGGGAGTATTTTGAAGGTGGGGGAAACCAGATAAAAGTTATTGAAAAAAGACAGAGATGAAAAGACAAAAAGAACATTAATGAAGCATTAAAAAGCACAAACAGTACGCTTATCAAATTTTTATATGATGCTAAGCTAGCTAACCCACTAGATAGGATCAGAATTCAAGAAATTCTTGACAAGCTATAACATTAGGTCAAATCAAATCAAATGAAATTGGGGATAAGTACTGGACCAGTGATTTCATTGAAGGGAGGAACTCTGGGATGAAGAAATCCCTCCCATTCATGTTGATTGGCAACATCTCTGTAATCAAGTCTTAGAAAACTGCCCAGAGCATGTAGGGGTTACGTGATGTGCTTAGGATTAGATAGCCATTACACATCAGAGATAGAAATCGAACCCAGGTCTTCCTGGTGCTGGGGCCAGCTTTCTATCTACTATGAAATGGCTGTTTCTATATGTGAAATTTGATAGGTATATATGCAAGGACTTACATATGTGTTTTAAAAAAAAAGAATCAACCTCACAATAGAAGATGAAACAGGCACGGTCTGTTAATTTGTCTGAAAAGTATTCAGGAGATTTAGCAGATTGCAAACTCAACATGAGATAACACGACCGCTAGAAAAGCAAATGTGATGTTAGACTGCATTAGGAAAGCCATAGCTTATAGGAAAAAAGGAAGTTGTAATCCCTCTGTACTCTGCTCTGGTCAGACCACATCTCAATCAATCAATCAATGAAACAATCAACTTTTATTTTGTATCCACTACATGCTAGGTGTACTAAGAGTCTGGGATACAAAAAGTGGCAAAAGACAGTGTCTGACCTGCAAAGAGTGTTTCATAGAAGGTTGGGGACCTTCTATTCATAGACTAGACATGAATTATATTTTGAAGTGCATTAGTTTTGGGTACCATAGCTTAAGAAGGACAATGATAAGCTGGAGAATAGTCATAGAAAAATGGAAAGGATTGTGAATGGGCTTGAGTCCATGCCCTACATGGAGGGGCTAAAGGAACTAGGAAGGTTTCAGCTTGCATAAAAAGACTTAGTGGGTAAACATAATTATTTTAAGTAGTTGAAAGGGCTATCAAGTGGGAAAGGCATTATACATATGGTTGGCTTTAGAGAGCAGAATTAGGCGCAAGGGGTAGAATTTGTAAGGAAACAGATGTAGGCTTGACAAACAGAAAACCTCCATAACAATTTGACCTATCCCAAAGTGTAATGGGCTGCCTTGGGAGGTAATGGTTTTCCCCTGCTTGGATGTCTTCAAGTGGAGGTTGGATAACCACTTGTTTGCCATGTTGTAGTGGAAATTGTTTTAAGGGGTATAGATGGTACTAGATGGCCACCCAAATCCCTTTCAACCTCATTTTTTGGGATCAGTTATGGGATCTCATGAGATCCTGCCATTTTTAAAGCCCTTGTAATTTCCAAACTATGCTATTCTTTAAGCTTTACTGCATAATGGATGTCAAAAAGCTCCTTGTGATTCTCCAGCATCTGGCCCTTGCAATTTTCTGGCTGATATTTAATACTCTCCACTCATGCATTAGCCACCTCATAGGTTTCCACATGGTATAACCAGTAAAGATAATGAAAAATTACAGTAAAGTGCTTTACAAATATAGAGTGCTAATCAGTGAGCCCAGAATATCTGTGTTGATGAAGTACCATTAAATTAAGGCATGAAATGCCACCTGCTGGTAAGCTAGAGTCTAATTTGCTTTTGTAAATGGCTTTCTGTGGCTTGCAAAGTAGAATGATCTCTGAGTCTGAGGGAAAGGGTGTAGGAGTAGAAAATGCATTTCTATCAATTTGAATTTATGAATTTATTTTGAGGCTACTTACACATTATACATAAATGAAAACAAAAAAGTAATCCTTTTAAGTCTTTGTTTAGCAATGCAAAGAGGAAGAGAGAGAGAGAGAGAGAAAGAGAGAGAGAGAGAGAGAGAGAGAGAAAGAGGACGGGGTGGGGAGAGAGAGAATCCACAGACAGTGAATTCATTCATTACTTCTATGGCTGCTCACCATTCTGGACTACTTGAAGAAGTATTAAGGTACAAAGCACATGAGAGAGAAAGAGGCTGAGCTGGGTGACAGGGACCAGCTCTAGGCAAAATTGCAAAATCATTGATGGGTCTTGCATTTTCCTTCCCTTTCTTTCCCTTCCCTTGTCTCTGCCCCTGGTAGCATCTCTCTTCCTTATGTATTTGTTTCCTTCATCTTATCCTCCAGCAGCAGTATTTTTTCTCGTGCTATTATTCCATTTCTAGCATTTTATGCTTTAGAACACTCTTTCATCAAAACTTAGCTTTTCCATGACCCATCCTTGCAGTGGTACTTATAGACTTAATATCATCCTCAAATCCATTAGTTTCATGTCTAATTCTGATAAGAATCCATGTCATAACCTCAGAGGATACAGAACAGAACTAGATCTCAGAGATAATTTAGCCCAGCCTGGAAATTTGTTTATTGACTTACCTCCGCATAAGTAGATTTTCACTCAGTAGAATGTACACTCTTTGAGGCCAGCAACTCTTTCTTTTTTTTGTCTTTTATCTTCAGTGCCAGCATAGTGCCTAGAATACAGAAAGCACCCAGAGAAAGGCTGGTTGTTGGGGTGGAAATGATGGAAACCGTTGGAGAAATGACTATTCCATCATAGAGTTAGTGTAAGAAAAGGAGAAGAAAAATATCAGTCGCATAGACCCTAGGAAAGAAGATTTCAAAAGGAGGATGAAGAGGAAGGATAGGTAGGAAAAATTCCAGAGGAGAAGGCAGCCCTAGTGGGATCTGAATCTCACTCAGCAGGAAATTGTGAAGACACAAAGAAAAACAATTCTGATGAGGAGGAAAAATGAGAGTGGCCCAGAAAGAGTTCTAGGGATTCCCAGGGAATTCACCAATCAGCTTAGGCTTTAAAAAGATGCATGCAGAATATGGAAGCAAGGGCAATATCAGAGGATGAAGAAAAAGCATTCCATGATTACAGGAGTGCTAAAGCTCAGAATGAGCCCAAGGTGGTGAGGAAAGCATGGTAATTGGGCATCTAAAAAAGAAAGCACTGAGCCAGCGTGGCTAAATAAAATAGAGGTTATGGCAGACTAGTGTTTTTCTCTCTCCCTCCCTCCCCTCCTTCCTTCCTTCTTTCCTTCCTTCTTTCCTTCCTTCCTTCCAGTTAATACACTGAAAAACCAGGTAAATGCTGTGGATAAACTTTATCTAGATTTTATAAAGTATCTGATAAAATATTTCATGCTATTTCCTCTTGACCTTTGTTGTAGGTGTAGCACCTTCTTAGGTCAGGTTGGATGCTGGAATGAAACTCACAAGACACTGAACATTTAACAAAGGAGACAGTTTACTCTGCCCTGGCATAACAAGGATACAGTTTTACTTGGCTTCTACGGAGGAAGTTCCCCTTGTCTCCATCTGGAAACCCATCTGGTCAGTCAGTCATTAGGGCTGAGTAACTCGAGTGGCTTCAGGCACCCACCTAGTCTAAGAGGGTGCAAAAATGGGCAAAAGACAGTTCCTGTCATCAGGAACTTCACATCTAATTGGGGAGATGACCTACAAACAAACATAAAAATCAAACTATATACAGAATGCACGGGAAATAACAGAGGGAAGGCACTAGAATTAAGAGGGGTTGGAGAAGTCTTCCTGTAAAAGATGGAATTTTAGTTGGGACTTAGAGAAAACCAGGCGGTCAGTAGTAGGAGTGCAGGAGGGAAAGCGTTCCCATGCTTGGGTGACAGCCAGAGAAAATGTCTGCAGCTGAGAGCTGGAATGTCTTGTTCGTGGAACAGCCAGGAGGCCAGTGTTACTGGATCAAAGAGTACATGGTGGGGAGTTAAGATATAAGAAGACTGGAAAGGTATGAGGAGACTGGGTCAGGAAGGGCTGTGAACACCAGATAGAGCATTTTGTATTTGATCCTGGAGACGATAGGGAGCTCTGGGGGTTTTTTGAGGGGGAGAGTGACATGGTTGGACCTATGCTTCAGGAAAATCATATTGCTGGCTAAACAGAGGATAGTTTGGCAGGCAGACCCACCAGCAGGCTATTGCAGTAGTCCAGGAATGTAGTGACCAAGACCTGTAGAAGTGGGGGCAGTGTAAGAGGAGAGCAGGCAAGGTATACTAGAGACATTACAAAGGTGAAATTGACAGGTCTGGGAAACAGATTAGATGGGGGTGGGGGAGGCGGTAAGAGATAGCGAAGACTCCGATGATCCCTAAGATCATGGTAAACTGGTCCCATCACTCCCTGACAAATAGAGGGAGGAGAAATGGAAGCAACATCAGATTTTATATTCTTGGGCTCAAAGATCAGTGTAGATGGCGACCAGCCATGAAATTAAAAGATACTTGCTCCTTGGAAGGAAAGCTATGAAAAATTTGGACAGCATACTAAAAAGCAGAGACATCACTTTCCTGACAAAGGTCTGTATAGTCAAAGCTCTGGCTTTATGTATGGCTGTGAGAGTTGGACTCTAAGGAAAGCTGAGTACCGCAGAATTGATGGCCTTTGAATTGTGGTGCTGGAGAAGACTTTTGAAAGTCCCTTGGTCAGCAAGGAGATAAAATCAGTCAATACTTAAAGAAATTAATTCAGACTACTTTTTGGAAGGGCAGATACTGATGCTGAAGTTTAAATACTTTGGCCACATAATGAGTAGATAGGACTCATTGGAAAAGACCCTGATGTTGGGAAAGATTGAAGGGGACAGCAGAGAATGAGATGGATAGATAGGATCGTGGAAGTGAGAAACATGAACTTGGACAGACTTTAGGAGATAGTGGGGGATAGAAGGGGCTGGCATGCTATGATCCATGGGGTCATGAAGAGTCATGCATGACTGACAACAATAAGGCTGCAAAGCTGTGGGACTATTAGCCCTCTATAGTAACAGGGAAGGGCAGAGGGGCGGGTCTTAGAGGGAAAAGTAATGAGTTCTGTTTTCTACATTTTGAGTTTAAGATGCCTATTGGACATCTAGTTTGAGATGTCTGAAAGATAATTGGAGATGTAAGATTGGAGATCAGCAGAAAGGCTGGGTAGGTTTGAGAATCATCAGCATAAAGATCATAATTAAATCCATGGGAACTGATGAGATCACCAAGTGAAGGAGTATAGAGGAAGAAGAGAGGAGGACTCCTTGTTGGACATCTACAGTTAGAGGACATGATCTAGATAAGGTTCCAGCAAAAGAGAATGAGAAAGAGCAGTATGCTACGTAAGAGAACCAGGAGGGACTAGTGTCCTGCAAACCTAGAAAGAAGAGGATATCAAGGAATTTGTGTCAGGGTGTAAAATTAGTGGGGAATAATATCTTCCCTGCCCATCAATAGGCCTTATGTGGATCCCATTAAGGGAAGCTTGCTTGCTTATAAGAAGGCTTACACACCTTTTATTAACTTCTAATTAGGCACTGAGCCTAAAGAGTATATATTCTGAGAGGTAAACATTTCCTTTGGGGACTTGCTTATGAGAAAGATATTGTAATTCCCTGGTCAAGATTCTGACTCAGACCTCCCCGACTCCTCAGAGGGACTCTCTCCATTCAGTGGTGGATGTAAAGCTTTGATTCAGGCATTAGAGCCCTGTCTGTTGGTCTTTATTTCTCTTCTTTGTATTTTATGTAATCAAAAAAGATTGTTGACCCCTGAAACAGCTATCTTTCCTTAGTAAAGCAGATCTAAGAACCTGCACTAGCGGCCATCATGGGTAAGCCAGTGTTGTTGCCATTACACAGGGAAGCTTCATCAGGAAACCACAAGTCCTACCACCACCTCTTTGCAATATTTGACACTGCTGACCATCCTTTCCTAGACAACTTTTCCTCTCTGCTGGCTCTCGCCCTGATTCTCCTCATTCTCTGCTGCTGGATCATTATTTGGATGCTATTTTCCAAGTAGGGCTATATTCTGTGCTAGGCCCTCTTCTCCTTTTTCTCCACACACACACACACACACACACACACACTTTCTCTCTCTCTCTCTCTCTCTCTCTCTTTCTCTGTCTGTAATTTTATCCACTCCCCAGGGATTTAATTATCATCACTATGTAGATGACCCAGAGATCATACGTACCACACTATTGCTCCCTCCCCAGCATTCCTTTCTTTACTTTCTGTCTTCTTGATAGCCACTTGGCTGCTTGGACCAGAGACCCTGGCCAGCAGGTTTTAGTGCTTCATTTCTAGAACTTCTGACTGGTTGCTGCCTCACCAGCCATACTTTACTTTGCCTTCTAATCTCCCTGGCCATCTTTCCTACAGGTTTACCCACCACTTCGCTGCCACTAGTCCAGGTGAGAGGTGATCAGGGCCTGAACCAGGGTTGTAGCTGTGTCCCTGAGAAAGGGATAGGTTTAAGAGATGTTATAAGAGGTAGAAATGACAGGATTTGGCAACTGACTGGATATTTGGGATGATGGAGAGTAAGGGGTAGAAGATACCACTCCTCAAAGCTGTATGGTAGTGCCCTCCCCCCTTTTTTAAGAGGTTTAGAAGATGGATAGGTTTTTGGGGAAGAGATACTAGAATGAAATCTGTGTTGCACTTTTTGCAGTAGCAAAGACCTGGAAATATAGTAGATGTTTGTTGAATGGTGAACAGCTAAGCAAGTTGTGATATATTAGTGTAATGGAATGTTACTGTGTAATAAGAAATTATGAGTATGAAGAAACTTAGGAAGATTTTTTATAGACTGATACAAAGTAAACTAAGCAGAACCAGGAAAACAAGATATACAATGATTATAACAATATAAATGGCAAGGACAATAAAAAACAATAAAAAAGCTAAAGCCAAAAGTAAAATATAATGACTAAGAAATGTGAGAAGGCACTTACCTCCCCTTTTTGCAGAGGTGGGAGATTATAGGTATGGAACACCTCAGATAATGTCAGACTTTTTCAATTTTTTTCTTTTTTTATTCTTTGTCATAAAAGATGACTGTTGGGGAAGGGGAATAGAGAAAAATTGGGAAATGCAGATGGCATAAGAACATAGACATTAATAAAAACTTGATCTTTGCCCAAATGTCCTCTACCATGTTTCCCTCTCTAGCTCTTGTATTTGTTTAACATAAACATACTTTTTAAAACATGTAGTGCTACCTTCCTCCCACATCTTCCTTTTAGCCAGTCTGTCTCTTTTAAATAAGGCATATCCATCCAAACCCATATTCTTGAGTACTTGTTCTATTCAAGCCTTGGGCCCTAAGGGCTAACTGGGCCACACACCAAAAGAAGAAAATTTAGGCTTGTTGTTAGGAAAAACTTTCTAGCAATTAGAGATACCCCAAAGTGGAATGACCTGCCTGGAGTGATGGTGGGTTCCCCTTTCTTGGAGGTCTTTAAGCAGAAGCTAAACAATGCCTTTTCAGGTATGTTATTGTGGGAAGTCCTTTTGTGTTTGGGTTGGACTGGGTAGCTGCTGAAGTTCCTTAAAATCCTTCAATTCTCAGATTCTGTGACTGTGACAGCCAAGTGGAAGGTGGGAGGAGGAGGAGGATATTGCGAGGGATGTTGGGTCCCAATGCTAATTTGGTTTTGTTGCCTCAGAAATTCAAGCTGTGTGAAATGATGCTCAGAAGGAGGACAGAGACCAGAAGTCTGGTGATTCTACTTGCACTCTTTCTACACATTTTAATTCCTGCTCCCCTAGGGTGGGCCTCCTTGATAGCGGCTTGCCTTGAATGGATGTGGAGGTAGGAGGCCTTGATTAGGCAGAAATTATTGAGCTGGGACTGACAGGAGGGAGACTGGCAGACAGCCCTTTAGCACTATAGTTAGGACATAACAAGATAAGAGGAAGGAAAGAGGTGGTAGGGGTCTGTGGCCCTGAAGCTCTCCCCTAGCTTCATCCACTCCCTTGTATTTTAATTTTATGAAATTTAAATTTTGTCAGGGATGAGGCCAACCTTTCCAAATTTGATCATTTTTTATTGTCAGATTGAAAGTAGATCGCCCAAGTGAGTTTATTGTGTGTGAAGCACATTCAGACATTTAGGAACTCTGCTGGACAAAAATTTGTCTCTGGACAAATCCTCCTCCAGGACTCCATTCAGGTTAGATATGGGATCCCCAGCAGAGGCAGGATATCTTGGGGGAGCTACTACATCGGGAACAAAGACCAAAGTCCAAATAAAGATGACAGAAGCACTAACAGTTCATACCCCTCTTTATAGTGCTAATTTGGGCTGAATGCATAGTGGGGATAGATTTTGTGTGTGTGTGCGCGTGTGTGTGTGTGGGGTGTGTGTGTGTGTATGTGGGGTGTGTGTGTGTATATGTGGGGTGTGTGTGTGTGTGTGTGTATGTGGGGTGTGTGTGTATATGTGGGGTGTGTGTGTGTATATGTGGGGTGTGTGTGTGTGTGTGTGTGTGTACTGGTCAGCCTGCCTACTCATTATTTGGAGGAGAGATTCCTGAAACTCCCTCAGTTTTCCCAAAGGGATAAAGAGGATAACAGAAAATAAAATGGCCAATTTTGATAAAGTTTAAAAGTTTTTGCACAAGAAAACCAACGTAGCTAAGATTAGAAGGGAAACAGTTAATCGGAAAAAAATCTTTGCAATAAGTTTCTCAGATAAAGGTCTAATTTCCAAGATACAGGGAGAACTGGTTCAAATTCGTGACAATACTTTATTGTGAACATCAAGCAGTCCTCTATCCTTGGGAGTGTTGCTGATAATTTCCATATATATGGCAGCCATGGACATTTTAGAGTGGGCAGGGCCTAGGAACATGTTAAGTCTAGGCCCACCAGTGCCAACATCCTCAAAGAAGAGCTTGTTGATCTCCAAAGGGTGATGTCTGCATTGAGCTTCTTCCACTACTACTTTTAGTTTCGGCCTCTTGGATGCTTCCTTGTGAGGATTTGGACATTTCAGTCTACCCTGATGCCTGATCTGGATAGCTTCTTCTTTTATGAGTATCGCATTCACTTCTGGTCCTCTACTGAGCTTGCCCTAATTTCTAGTGAGTTCCCAAGGCATGGGTGGCACCTGAATAGTCATCCCAGTGAAATGAGGCCCAGTTTCTAAGCACTGCTCAGACAGTCTTTTGGCTGAATGTCCCTGGACAGACTCTTTTGTTATGGCTATTTTCCCTTCATTTTCCTCCATCAACCTACCCAGTTCACCTCCAGCATCATGAAAGATTGAGCTAAGTCTCATAAATTATTCTCTGGTGTCTTTACTTGGCTTATTACAGCCAGTGGGCATCACTGAACGTTGGAATGTTTTTTTAAACCAGTTTCATTGTTGGTTCCTACCCTTAATAAATGGACTCATTGCATTGTGGTGGGGGTGGTGTCCACCCTTAATCACCACCAACTCCCTAATGGGACTGGCTTTTCTGCCACCTAGTGGTTGCAGTGGATAGAGTGTTAGTCTTGGAGTCAAAAAGATGAATTCAAATGGAGCCTTACTAGTTGTGTGACCCTGGGCAAGTCATTTAGCCTGTCTGCCTCATTTTATACAACTGTAAAATGGGGATAAAAATAGGACCTACCTCCCAGGGTTTTGTAATATTTGTAAATATTTGCAAAGGGCTATGCAAACCTTAAAGCACTATTTAATGCTATTATTATTATCAGTAATAATAAGAATTTTCATCTGCATACCTCTTTAACACCAGCTACAGGGATGAAGGGATGGATGGTGAGGATGAATTATTGCTCACCATGATTCCAGTGTGACTTTATGAAAATTTTTTCATCCCTCACCTGTCTTTTTGAGATTTACAAACCAGGGAAAGAAAGCTCTGGATATATGCATCCTATCCCCGATAAAATTTCAAAACGTTCCAGTCATCATCACATTCACCTTCTCCCTTGCATGGTTGGGGCAAATTATCTCCCTGAAAGTAAAGGTGGGCTTGGCCACTGAGTGAGAAATAGTGGGAAAGCACAAGTGACCCTACACAATAAAGTTAAGGGACCAGCTAAGTGGGAAGGAAGATTTTGCCCAGTTGGTACTTCTATTCAACCCATGGGTAAAAGTCAGGGAGTGGGCAGTGGGATCCTAAAAGGAATTTGAGGATTATTATATCCTGGATAAGAAGCATGCTTTCACTCTTCTAGAGTTCATTTAGTAAGTCAGAAAACAAACATTTATTAAATCCCTACTATGTGCCAGGCACTATGTTTAGCACTGGTGTGAATGTCCCTGGGAGGGAGAAGTGGTAACAAAGGGACTGGAAATTAAGGAATGAGTGGTAAAGAAAGGAAGAAGAAGACAGCATCCTGGTTGTAAGTGAGAAGGTTGTAAACCCTTGGGTTCTATTTCCAAACATATTGTACGAGATTTAGAGCAGAGACAATCTTCAAGCGCTTTTTGATCATATTTACTGTCCTCCCAGTGTTATCTTCAATTTGCCTCTGGCTCCACTACAGAATTCTGATTTATGATGTTGGCAACACCACAGGTGTTCTGAACTTGGGAAGTGGTTTGTTGTCAGGAGTCCTTTGGCATGTCCTTTATTGGCTGTGTCCTTGTGGTGTTTTGTCTGTTAGTTACCTAGAACTAAAAGTCTCAGTCCTACTCTTAGGCATAAAATGTGGTCTCAGCCCTCCCAGAGACTAAGGGATAGGATGTCTTAGGTGTGAGTCATTCTAACTGGGCCTTGGGCCCTAAGGGCCTAGCTAGGGTGTGTGGTGTTAAGTGATTTCAAGCACATGGGTAACCATTATTCCTGGATAACTGGAACGAAGATACAGTAAACCAACTAGGGCCCATTTTATGAGGAATCCTATATAAGCCAGTCTCAAGAAATAGGCATAGCAATTTGCACCTGACAAACTTTTTTACTCCTGTGTGGACTGCTGTTATCAAACTGGGTGTATCCCAATATGCTAGGACCTGGAGAACTGCACCTGAGTGTAGCTGAAAGCTCATTTGTATTTAGGACAAAGAAAATCAGATTGGCATAGGATCCTTTTCCCCAATGGCTTCAGCCTGCCTCCTATTCATATCCCACCAGAATTTTCCCTTTCTAATGGCGGTGGGGGTAAGTACCTCCAGGCTCCTGACAACAAGAAGCACATGGGTGCTCATAACCACTTTGTTAAGCAAGAAACCATTGATTATCATCCTTTTGGTAAGATGGAAGACCTTAGCATTTTCCATGCCCCTGGCACATAAAGACCAAGGGACCTTATTACCTACTATATGTCCCATAGCCTTTCAGACATTGCTATCTGTTCTACTTCTGTACCCTAAGGACATCTGGGCTTTGCCATCCAACCTTTGGCTGAGTTATTTGTCTTGTATCCCTCAAATGAAATGTAAGGTTCTTGAAAGCAGGATCTATATTGTCTTTCTTTTAGAATTCTCGTTCCTTAGGTACAGGGTTTGGCACATAGTAAGCACTCAATAAACATTTCCCTATTCCATCTAACAGGCATAGGGAACTGGTACAGAGATCTTTGAGATGAAGAAACTCCCTTTACTAATTCAGCTTGGCAAACTTGTCAAACACGTAGCCCAAGGCCCACAACATTCTTTGGTGTGGCCAGAATCAGATTAAAATGTAATTGGGAAATATTTAACAAAATAAACAAAAATATAATAAAACAGATAATATATCACATTTTAAGTCAACAATGTGGCCCACAGGGATCCTTATCGTAGGGTTTACTGACCCCTGTTTCTATTTCAATTTGATACCAGTAGCTCAGAGCACTGAGAAAGGAAAGAACTTCCTTAGGGTCATATAGCCATATAGCCAGACATGAGACTTGAGCTCAGTTCTTCCTGGCTCCAAGGACAACTTGATAACCATGATGAACACTGTTCCTCTATTTTAATAAAAGGTGTTTTTTTTTTAAATTTGCTTTATTGAATCAGTCTCTTGAGATCTTGACCCTACTCTTTGACCTAAAACATATGGGTTTAATCCAAGTCTCAGTGATAACTGAATTGGTCAAATTTTTCCCATTGCATTAGTTTCTTTTTACTTGCTTCTTGCCTATAATTTGGACTTTTGTTTACAGACATTTAAGGCAACAGAGTTTACCAACGATTCCCTTCTTAGATTTTGTCTCCTGTGAACTTTTGGGCATCTCAACTGCTACTCTCCATTTATTATAGCTCCTCTTTATGCTATCTTGCTTGATGGCACTATATGTGTGTGTGTGTGTGTATACACACACGTACATACACATATATACACATATATGTATATGTACATGCATATATATATATATATATATATAATATGCATTTTCACCCCTCCCTCTCCCTTTTTAGTTTAAAACTCCTCTGATTAGATTTGCACAATTACATATTGGTCAATACATTCTTACTAGGCTATTATAGGTGTATCACATCTCTAGCCAGGAGCCTGTCAACACTATATTTTAAGCTGTGAGCTAGAATTCCAAATCCCATTTCAGATGCCACCTTTTCAATCTCTTTATTCTTATACCTCTTCTTTTGTTCTCCTGTATCCTTTGCTTGTAAAGGACAGCAGTGAGAAAATCACAACTTGTTTTTCCTATGGTCTTCAGTCTCCTGCCCAAGACTTCATGGTCTTTAGTAAAATTTCTGTGTTCCTTTGGGCATTATCATCTGTGCCCACATGAATCACTAGCAGTGGTAATGGTCCATTTTTATATATCTTAAAAGGCTGTTTATTATATCTCAGAAACATATCTTGGTAAGACAATAGATGTTGTCTAGAGGTAGTGAAGTGGTGCAGTAGATAAGAGTTCTGTACCTGGAGACAGGAAGACCTGAGTTCAAATCCATGTTCAGACACTTACTAGCTGTGTAACTCTGGGTAAGCCACTTACCCTCATTTTGCTGCTGTAAAATGGGGATAATAACAACGCCTAACTTACAGGGTTGTTGTGGGTATCATATGAGATATTTTTGTAAAGTGCTTAGCATGTGCCTGGCACATAGTAGGTATTATATAAATATGTCTTTCCCTTCCCCTTTCAAATGCCTTTCTTGCTATCATGTCAAAAAATACCTGCTTCCAGTACCCCTTTGCCAGGTAATGACCTATCAACCATTATTCTTTACTTCTTCCTCTGACCTTTACTGGGTGAGCTTCCTGATCAGAACTTCTGCAGTTCTACCATTCTCTGAAGGCCAAGGAACAGTTTCCTGTTCAGGACATCTACCTCCTCTTTAGGAAGAATTTCAAATTTGTTTTTTAGTTACAGGAGTACACTTGTTCTTTTCCTTCCCTTTTATCAAATAAGATAAATTTTGTAAAGTGCTTAGCATAGTGCCTAGCACATAGTAGGCACTTAATTAATGCTTATTCTTTTTTCTTTTTCATCCAAACATTTTTCTATTCTACAACCTCCTGACAAGGGTCAATTTTCAATTGACCCCATTGGAAGCCCTGCTTCTGTGTGTTTCTTTTTTTGAAGGAACTCTTCCTTGTTCCTGATAACCTAGAGTTATATTTTTTGAGTCTATTCTCCTCTTTTTAGGACATTAGCCTATCTTTGGCTGCTGCAGAACCAGAAACTTTGCACACTCAATTCAAGACTCTTCACACTTGAGCCTGCTCTCCATAATTATATTGAAATGTTTTGCCTCTTTTCTTTTGAAATACTTATGGGTATTTATTCCCCATGCCTAAGCATCAACTCAGACTTTTACAGCACAATCCTATTCTAATAACTCGACAGTCACACCCAACTTCCTTTTTTTAGTTTCAGTAATTTCACAACTGTAGCTTTCTGTCCCTTTCTTGAACCGGCCTCTTAGATGTTTCGTTGATTTACCCCACCCAACAATTCACTACCCAACAATTTACCCATCAGTTTGTTCTAATTATATTTTCTTAATTTACCTTAACTTTCCAACTACCTTTTTCTGAAGTACTTCTCCTGGAGTCCTTTTTGTCAGTTCCTTATTCCTGGATCCTTTTAAATTCTCCCTAAGGCCATCTAGTTCAACCCTATTCACCTTACAGATGGGGAAACTGAGGATTAGAAAAATTAAAACACTTGCCTAAGGTAATAGAACTGGGATTTGAACTCAGGTTTACAGACTCCAAATTTGGTGTTCCTTCTGCTATACCATACCATACCATCTGATTCCAAGCCACTAAGAAGTTATCTTTGCATTTTCTTTACGTTTCCTTATGCTGATTTTGGTCCCATGGTGAGTTTGGCTTTCCCTATATGAAACTGTTTACTTCCTCTTGGATCTCTAGCTCCTAGAATTTGAAGGCATTTCTCTATTGTCAGCTGTGATATACCTTGAAGGGCTAACACCTTACAGAAGTGAGTATTAAGGCAATTTGATGCATTGTGAGGGGGAAGCTGGGGCAGATGTGTTGCACTCTAGGTGTATGTGGGCAGCTTGGGAAGGTATAAGTGACTAGCCAGTCATACTTCCACTCTAAAACTCCAGTCAGAAATGGTTTAGACCAGGGGTGGGGAAACTGCAGCCTCAAGGCCACATATGGCCTTCTAGGTCCTTGGGTGTGACCTTTTGACTGAGTCCAAGTTTTATAGAACAATCATTTTACTAAGGGCTTTTGTTCTGTGAAGTTTGAATTCAGTCCAAGGGCCACACTTGAGGGCCTAGAGGGCCACATGTGGCCTTGAGGCCACAGGGTCCCCACCCCTGGTTTGGAATTTGAAACCTAGGAAAGGCTATTTATTACTTCCTAGTGGGACTGTTGTAATTGCTCAAGCTACAGAACCAATATTTCTCTCTTTAGTAAAGCTTATAGTTCCTCTGGAATGAGTGTTTTGAATTTTTTTTTAATGGAAGGTCTCCCTAAGAAAGGAAAGCCGGTATCCCTGGGAATCTTGATGCTGTGTCTTTTTAGTTCCTATTTTCCTTAGTCCAAGCATACTAGGAAACAAACTCTAAAGAGCTCATCCGAGTCACCAGAAGGCTTGTGACTGTACCATCTTGCTTCTTTCTTCTACTGGTCCCTTTTCCCCTCAAGATATCAGTTAGTCAACAAGCATTAATTGAGCTCCTACTATATGCCAGGCACTGTGCTAATTGAGAGGGATACAAAGAAAGGCACTTTTATTACTTCATTTACCTTTCATATTTATTTACATATGTAGCTCCCATGGAGATGGTGGGGTGTAATGAAGGATTTTTTAGGATGGGAAGACTTGGGCATGACTGAAGACAATAGAGAAGGAATTGACAGGTTGAATATTTGAGAGAAGGGATAATGGAGGGTCTCATGTATTGGAGAAGATGGGAAGGGCTGAGATCAAGGGTAGAGGTATTGTTACCGGCAAAGAGAAAAGTTACCTCTTTTTCAGAGTCTGAGGGAATGAACGGGTGAAAGGAAGAAGATGTCAAGGAGTCTTGAGATGAAGAGTAAGGAAGAGAGAGCTTATGTCAAACAGCCACAGGGAAGTAAGAGCTGAAGTTTCTAGCTGAGAGAGGGGAAGTGTGGGAGGCTTGAGGTGAGTAGGTTTTGAAGAGCTTTTGTGGGAAGTGAGATAGGGAATAAAGGAGGAATAAAAGGCTTATATTACTTCAGCAAGGGTCCAGTTGAAATTGTTTAGCATCAATCAAGCCTTCCTCTAGTTCTCTTTAGCAGCCCATAATGAGTGGGAGCAAGGGAGGCCCATGGCAGGAGTGATACAAAGCTGAGAACTGGCAGGATGTGAGCAGCAATAGAACAAGGAGGTAAAAGAAAGAGTAGAAGGCAGTGTACAGTTGAACTGGCTAATTATAGGGTCAATATTGGAGAGTGAGGGCAGAGGATAGATGATGGTCTAAAAAAGTACTGGGTTGGAATTAATGAGGTCAAAAACTGGGTTTAAGAGGAATGAAGCATGGGGAGGAATTGAATGATGGGAGTTTATGATCAGATAAAGCAGTATTAGAGTTTTTAACTAAGAAAGTAGAACAATGGAAGGTAATGGTGAAATTCAGTATCTAACCATTTCTATGGATGGCTAAGGTAAAGGAGTAAGTCATGGGATTTAAGAGATTGAGGAACTGCAAGATTAGGGAGTTTGAAGGAATACCATATGTGGATTTTAACACTAAGTGGTATAGGGGCAGAAGTTGGGAAAGAGAGGAAAATGGTTCTAAACTCTTTGAGAAAGGAGGGAGAATGATCTGGGGGCTGGTTTACAATAGCCACTGTAGTCTGGATTGGGTGGAAAATTTTGTTGACTCTGACCTTCAAAGGAGGTGAGATTGCTGAGTCACCGGTGTAAAAACAGGGTCTGAAAGTGGCAGTAGACAATAAGAAGCAGTCTGACTCCCCTTCTAGGACCACAGTGTCAGGAATGTGTGAACTTCTTCACTCTCACCTGTGGGGGTGGGAGGGTGGGGAACTTCCCTTGGTCTTTCTCAGTTCAGGTGGATGTGGAATCTAGGTCAGTTCTGGCCTGTGGCTCCTCTTCTTCTGGGGTGACTGGGGGAGAAGCAGAGGTAGTACATAGGTGGTACTGATGAAATCAGACCCCCTTGCCCCAAACCCCCACTGAGGTGAGAAGGGTCATCATGGCCTTTACCTTGTAGGAATCTCATTTGATTCCACTTTGCTGTTCAGTCGTTTTTCAGTTGTGTCCCACTCTTTGTGACCCTATTTGCCATTTCCTTCTCCAGCTCATTTGACAAATAAGGAACTGAGGCAAACAGGGTTAAATGACTTGCCCAGGGTCACTCAGCTAGTAAGTTTCTGAGGTTCAATTTGAACTCAGGACCTTCTGACTCCAGGCCCAGTGCTCTATCCACTGTGCCTGTGGATTCCACTTTACCTCTTTTCAATTCACCACATGGGTCTTTGAGTTGATAGAATCAAGACTGAGTATTCTGAGCAATGAGATAAAAATCCCTTCTTTTCCTGGAAGCCTTCCCCAATCCCTCTTAATTCTAGTGCCTTCCCTCTGTTAATTACTTCCTATTTATCCGGTATCTAGCTTCCTTTGTAAGTATTCATTTACATGTTATCTCTCCTATTAGATTATAAGATCCTTGAGGCAGACTACCCCCAGCCCTCAGCTTTCAGGGGTTTATTTAGTGATGAATTTTTTTCATGAATTTCTCTGTTTGCTTAAATGTTTGCCTTCAAAAAGCTCATCAAACAAAAAAAGACTGAGGAAGTAAATACCCCAAAAGTATAGAACCAAAGTTTTGCAGCAGGTACCTTTGGAATGTTCTAGTAGACAATCAGCAAGTTGCTTTGATAACCTCATTGGGAGTAGAAGAATAAATTGGCTCTTGTCTTTTTTAAAAGCACCTGGAATTTAAAAAGAGTCCCCTGAATCTGCCCCAATTCCTTAGTTTCTAGAAGAATGAACTTCCGCTTCCTTCCAAGTCTAATTGCTGGCCATGTAACAAATTTCCCTCTGATCTTCCCCACTAGAGGCAGCATGCACTGAAGCCAAGAAGACCGGAGTTTAAATATTGCCCCAGACAGGTACTAGCTGTGTGATCGTGGGTGAATCATTTAACCTCTCTGTGCCTGATGCAACTTTAAAAGGCTGTAAATTGCAGATAAGGCACTGATATCAATATATGGAGTTTGACACTAGATGAAATCACAAGACAAGAAAAACAAATTCTCCACTAATCTCCATGCTAGTTTCCACTAGTTGCCACACAGTGACAGGTTGTTGCTGTTGTTCATCCTTCATTCTTGAAAAGGACCAGTGACATCATGAGGGCGATATCTTGACTTCATTAAAGGGTCAGTGAGAGGGTTTCCCTTTCCCCACTAAACTCATCGTATGACATCTCCTTGAGGTTGGGGAACTCTTTTATTTTTGTTACCTTAGCGCTAGTACCTGGCACAAAGTAAGGAGTTTTTGAATTGGATTTTACCTAGGTACATGAGTCAATAAGAGGTTGGAATCTCATAGTGGAATATCTTTTGGGAGAAGACAATACTTTTAGAAAGTAAATCATTTAAGAGGAGTCACTCTCTAGATTCCTACAGAGATAGGTGAAGAGGCAGACACAGACACACTGAGAGACACATTTACCTTTTGTATAAATGGATTTCATTGCTGTCAGTGGTGGCTTCCTTAAGCTCTTGTGGGTGAATGCTAATAACTTTTCAGGAGGCTGTTCCATCAAATTAAAAGACTATCTGAAACTTTGTAGATGTCGAAGAACACACAAGGTAGTGGTACATTTTTGGATACCTGTATCCATATCCAAGTGGCAGTTTGAGGCATGAGTCTAATGACCTTAAACTTTTCTCAAGATCCCCGAAACCTGAACAGACTGATTTAATATCACTTTTTTTGTGCCAGAGTATTTAATTGGTGCCCAAAAGTACACAGGATAAGCTTAGGACTTAGTAGACTGACCACCTCAGGGTCACACCTAAAGTCTGCAGGCCACTGTAATCACAAATGTTATCCTGTTGCTGTCCATTTCTGATTTCTGATTTCTGGTACTCACCCTGTCCATTCTTTGAAAGATGAACGAGCTTCTGCTGAGGATTGAGCTTCCCGGAAGGGCTGGCTTGCCTGGTTTTCAACTGTTTGAAGTCAACACTTTGTCATGTTTGTTTGATTTCAGAAACCTTTACCCCATTTTTCTCCCTCCATTAAATGCTCTATAATATAAATATGTGTGTGTCTATATCTATGACTATTTTAAAATGAAAATGAATTAAAATTTGAGAATTTTAAGATGCCCGTCAGGATAAAGATACTGTGGGAAAGAATAGGGTTCAGTCTCAGGACCGCTCAGAGGGAGGGATTCCATTCTTGCATACTGTGTCCAATTCTCTCTTCCCCCTTTCTTTTGTTCTTGGTTTCCCCATCTGTAAAATAAGGGGGTTAGAGTAGCAGATCTCTAAAGTCTCTTTAAGGCTCCAAATCTATGTTCTAAGAAAGAGGCAATAGGATATAGCAGATAGAGGGCAACCAGGTTTGCAGTCAGGAAGTCTGGCATAAAGCCCTGGTCCTGATACATCCTAATTACATGACCATAGACTGGCAAATCACTTAAGCTCTTGGTGCCCAAAGAAACTCTGTAAGTAATAAATGAATTGTCAATCTATGTGGAGAGAGTGGGTTTACCTCCATAGATTTGTCCCAGGGCTGGACCCCAGGTCCCTCCTCCCCCTCCACTGATCACAGTATAGGACCATGAACAAAGTAGTCATTTGAAAATTGCCAAAGCCCACGAGCCACTAATTTTCATGTCTATTGGTGCTAAATGAGGCAGTGCTATAGATAGCTTCTATGTGGACATCTTGGGATAGAGCATCAGAAAGACCAGGTCAAAAGAAGTGGGAATATAGTGGTAAGTGATCAATGATAAAGTGAATTTCTAGGCACTAGCCACATGATGTCGGCCTGTTCAGTTTGTTTAGATTTTTTTTAAACGCCTATATTTCCTGATTTTATGTTGCTGCATTTAGGTTCAAGTCTCAGATGAATTCTGTTTGGTGCATTGAGATTACATATTTTATATCCATAAACTTGGAGGGCTTATATTTTAGTAATCAAGCTTTCTAAATCAACACACGGCATATACAGTTGGGAAAAAGGATTTTGGATATATATTTTATTTGACAGTGTTTTAGAATATCATACAGTAAACAAGATTTCTGTAAAAGTTAATTTATCCATAGTGGTGCGTTTCATAAAAATAGTTGCTCACTTACAGCCTTTCTGTGACTATTAATACATGGAATTATATTTATAGAGATACAGCTGTACAGGGTAAATTCACAGCTAACACTACACAGAAATATTATTTGGAATGGGGTTTAGATGATGTGCTGTCTTCACAGGTTATCGATTACAGCCGCATAAAGCAATTGCTGCACAAGTAGTAGCTGTGAACTGTGCAAATGAGAGTTTATGCAAGCGTAATCTCAGGTTGTTTTTCATTTCTTTTAACACATGGAAAATAAAGGTCAGAGGATACAGTACTGGGACGTGCAGCTACACTACAGAAGCATTGTCCAAAACCAGATTCAATAAATTAATGGCAAACTATATTGGATTTCTAGTCCAGGGGAGAAAGACTAATTGAAATTAAACCAAAATTGTATAAACCACTACATGTGTTTGTGCTTTTGTTTATGATGAATGGACTTTGTCTTTTTTTTTCTTTTGAAAATTGGTTTGAAAGCTGCAAAATCCTTCATTTGAGACTTTCAACCACCATCTCTTTCCATCAAAGAACTCAATCTCATGTTAGATGAAAAATAAACTGTGGTAGGGTAAGATGATGCAGTGCCTAGGACAGAGGAAGTGAGAAAAAGAGAGTAAGAAGTGGAGAAAAGCAGGGGGAAAGAATGAGGGGTGAAGGAAGAGAGAGAATAGAAAGGTGAAGAGAAGGAGGGGAGAGAGAGAAAAAGACGGAGGGACACGGAGGGAGAAATATATAGTGAGAAATAGGGAGACGAAGAGAGATATATATACACACAGAGGAACAGGTGCCAAAGAATTGATCAAGTGAGGCCACTGTCTTTCGACTCAGCCTGATGAAACTGATCTACTTACATTACTTCTTTGACTGCAGATTTGTAGATGGTAAGGAAGTGTGTGGCTTATTTGCATCTGAACTCCTATAAAGCGTGGCACTAGTGGAAAGGATGCTATTGAAGTAACTTACAATGGATTGAAGTCTCTTTTGAGCAGAGCACATTAAAAAGAAAGGGCTTTTTTGGTGCTTTTAGAAGCCTACATGTTGACTTCTCACACACGTATTCATGAAGTGATTATCCATGGCAAATTTTTCAGTGGTTACTTTTTTTTTAATTACAAAAAAATCAAGGCAGAAAATGGTGTCTTAAGAATCTTGCTAGGAAATCAATCTTCCGTGAAGAGTAATGCAAGAGTCTAGACATGCATGAAAAAAATGTAGATTTGACTAAGGGTCTGAGACAAAAGTAGATCCAAGAGAAACAAAAGAAGGAGAAAAAGAAAGCTTAGAGGCAGAAAGGAACAAGAAAATGTCTTTTAGTGAAAACAAATTGGTCATAACGATGGCTTTTTATACTTGGAAGGCATTAAAACCCCAATAACGTAAGCTGGACTATTTCGCAAACATCTGCTCTTTTAAAGTAAATTAGAAGAGACAGAAAGATGGCCTAACACAAGGTAATAAAAAAGAGTGAACTATAGCACCGCTAGTAAGAAAGGTATCTGTCTCTGCTACTAAGAGAGGATAGGAAAGCCTTTTTGTAAGGAACTGCAGCTTCTCCACTCTTGATAATCATTAGATTCTGTCCTGTGGGTGTAAAATTTCCACTTCAGACAACAACCGGTTCTAATTGTGAGCTAAGTCACCAAATTCTAACTTGTGGCAAATTGTTTTCCAGGACATAATTTTCTGAAACATGACTTGGTTCCCCTTCTGTTCCCCTTCCCCTAAATGTACAGAAATAGGATTTGTTCACAAAATGGCAGTAAAAATGGCGTCACACCAATTAATTTACTCAATTTCCTAGTCATCCTGAAGCCAACAGTGAATGAGGCTGCTAGTACCAGGTGTGGACTGTCCCAAAGTGTGTACCATGGAAATATGTCATGGGTGCACAGTTCTGAATGTTTCAAAGAAACCCTTTAACCCCTGTCTAGATACGTTGAGAACAATTTATTTACAACACTTTAGCTCAGTTTAAAGATATAATCTTTTTCTTAGTTTCAGCTTGCTCCGTGCAGTTTGATTTTTAAGGCGATATTCCAGTTTGTGATTGCTTGTCCAGTTTCTTGATATAAAGTTTGTAATGACACCCAAATCCTTCATGCAGCGGGGGAAAAATGCTAAAGCTACACTGCACTGTCTGTCTCCAATTGTACTTTAGGATATTTTGGTTCTTCCATAGCTGCCCAAGTCCCTAAAATGGAATGGGGGACTTTAGGATCAGTTTTTAATCTCCACGTTGACTATATGCTGCTCAGACTTATTGGAGGCTCTGCATATCCTCATGGAATATGGTTCTGTGTTGATGCTTCCAGGCCTTGATGTCTCATGGATGTATGTGTGACAGTGAAAATAAATTAAAACATTGTGAGACAGAACCTAAGAAGAATGTTCTGTGTTGATGTGAAATGGAGGGCAACAGCTGCATCGCTTATCTGCTCATGGCTGAAGTGTCCGATTTCAGTACACTAGGTAACTTGTCAGAACCAGGGATTTTCCAAGGTCCTGGTGAGACAGTTGCCTTCCGAGTTGTGGTGGTGGTATTGCGAGCACTACTAGAATGGAAGTGTCCCTTCCTTGGGAACTCGCTATGTTTCCCGTCAGGCTCTCGCCGGCTGTGGTCCACGTCACTTGCGTATGGGCTGCAGCTATTACTACTATATGCCTTTGTAGCACCGAGTGATTCGAGCTGGCTGTGATCAGGAGCTGCTGCGGCCTTCTTTTCTGTTGGACCCAAAGCTCTGAGATCCTCTTTCCTCCCGAGAGATCCACCTCTGTTTGAGTCAGCGGCCTTGGACCTCCCACGTTGTTCATCATTGGTTCCAGCGTACATCGTCTCCCCTGCTCCCACTTCGGTGACAGTGATCTGTCCAATCACTTTACTCTCCAAGGGGGGCCTGCCACCCTCGGTTTTCTTGGATTTGCACTCAGACAATCCTTTGTTGGATGTCTCTTCATGCTTTGACCTATCAACCTTCTTAGGACTAGCTGATCTTTCCCTTTGTTCCCCTAATCTTTTCTTCTTCTGGCCGTTAGCTGGAAGCTCCTTTGGTTTTCTAACATCGTGTTCCCTTTTGATATCCCATGTTGGGTCTGGGCTTATCTGGTGGGAAGGGTCAGAGGGTGGGGCTAGATGCGATGAAGATAATGGTGAGATTATGTCTTCAAGGGAAGCCACTACTTCCGGCAGACCTGTGGAGGTGGCAGAGGGAGAACCCCAGGAGTTTGGCTCGTCTGTCATGACAACAACAAAAGAGAAGTTGGATGAGAAGCTGCACCAAAGTTCACACATTTTCCCGCGTTAAAACATTACACTCCTATGCTATAAATAATTAGCAGAGATTCTTAGAGAAACTTCTATACTATAGACAGGAACAGGTTCAGAGACTAACAACCCAAGAGTGTCTTTTCCTTGAGTCCCATATTGCTATGCTGCCCCCAACCCCCACTCCATCCCTCTACCTTGCTTCTTTGCCAAAAGGGCGACATTACTGTCTCAGGATATCCTCTCCATAATGTTCCTGAATAGAACTGGGAGTTCTGTATCGCCCCTGTCCTACTTTGATCCCCTTATTGAATTCTCTTTCTAGTTTTCTGTGTGAGTCATCAAATCTGACAATCTGTTGGTGAAATCTTTCTATTTTCATGCATTTTGTACATGTACGTTACATTGGACTGGGTAGTATTAATATCCTCTCCAAAAAAAGGAAAAATGACTTTTTAATATTTGGCATCACCAAAAGCATAATCTTGTAGTTATCATCATTTCAACCCACACTTTAAATGAAAGATCCAGTTTTAAAAACTGTCGTAATGCTCTGTTGTCATGGAGTAATTAACCATCTTTCTTAAAAGTTGGAAACAGTTGACCGTGGTGTTCAAAAGGGCCCAACCTAGGGCCAAGAGACAAGGTTAGGCATTGGCAGCATCTGGTTGGGCTGTTGTGACAATTTAAATTTTTATAGGATCTCTGTCTCATATAACAGCACATATGGCATATTAAATTAGCTATCTTCAAATTATATTGGAGATATTGGGAGTAGTACTAATTATTTGCTTCGTTTACGGATGGAGGAATTAAAAAACAGAGAAATTAAATGGGTTATAACATGATCCATCCAGGATTAAAGTTCTCATTCTTTTTACTTGCCAACGAAAATGCCCTATATTTTAGCTTATACCAGTTATATCAGCCTTGCAGATAAGATTCAAAATATGGGGGATGTGAACACCCCGTAGGAGACTCTTGGCAAACAGAATGGGAGTTGTTGGATGAGTCTACAAATATATTTATCAGGATAAAACCTATCGGTCCTCACTCTTCTCAGACTGACAAGAAGACATTAATCTTTAGCAAGCAGTAAGAGCAGGCCTAATAAATCTACAAACTTAAATTATCATAAAAACCTTGCCAAACAGTAATAGGGTAAACAAAAGTTTAGTTCTTTCTCCTTAAGGTTCAAATTTATTTTGGGACACGGTAACTGCCTACTGTACTTTTTTTAAAAAAAAAAACTTACTTTTATAGTAACATCTCCATTAACAGAAGCAATGGTTTTCAGTGATATTTTTGACAGAAACTTGATAACCAGAAGAAAAAAAAGAATACATAGGAGAACGTTATAGAATGCCAGATGAGGGAAGAAAGAAAGAAAATATTTAAATGGCCCAAGTTATCAAATGTACCTGAGGTGATAAAATATCATCCTGAAAGCCTCGGGACAGAGGGAGAAGAGGACAAAGGCTGAGTAAAGATTACAAGAGGTGGAAATGGGGCCCAACTTGTTCTTGAACAGGAAAAAGATGAGGCCTGGCTGGGAGGAGGGTAGGATACTGGACTGCTGGAGGGAGAGGAACTGTTGGCAGTTAGACCTATGGTAGAGTTGGCAGATGCCAGAGATTCCTTCCATAAGGAACAAAACCTTACATTGGTGATAAAAGGCTCACAATTCAGTTGAAGTACAACAATTACAAATTACTTAGTTGGGTCGAGTCAGGAGTACCTGAGTTCAAATCCGGCCTCAGACACTTGACACACATACTAGGTGTGTGACCTTGGTCAAGTCACTTAACCCCAACTGCCCTGCCTTCCCTCCTCAAAAAACATCACCTAGTTACCAGTTGCTTCCATGTTTGCTGGAGGCAGAGGGGTAAGGAGGCAGAGGGCAACTGATTCCCTGAAGAAAAGGAGATGATAAACCCTCCAGAAAAGAGGAGACTGGGAGACAGGAGGCAAACTTCAGAGACTTCCCTTCTTTGCCTATGGAGAAAATTAGAACCTATGGGGAGAGGCATTTTGGTTCTGCCTCTCTGTGTGTTTGACATACCAGGATGAATTGGCATAAAGAAGCTTTGTTTCTAAGGGAGTTCCTTCTGAGGCTTCACTCACTCACTTTCCACACAGGTGAACCAAAAGAGCTAAGCGATGAACCCAAACACCTTACTGGGAAGGAGGCATGATCATCTGGTCCATCTCTTGAGTTAAGTTTTCAACATTTAGCTCTTACTGGTTTCTATTTCCAATACAAAAAGGGATCACAATTATACAGCAATCATACAGATAAACATACAGTCAAAGATGTATTCTTCAATTTTAACTAGATCTGAAGGAGACGAAGAATCCATTAAATCATCATGGAGGTCCGCAATCACAGAATCTAAGAGCTGAGCCAGGGACCTTGGAGGTCAGCTAGTCCAACCCATACCTGTCAAGGAATCTCTTCTATAATATCCACCAGCAGTCATCCAGCCTGTGTTTGGAACCTCCACTATCTGCTGTGGCAATCCATTCTGCTTTCAGACTGACATCAAATCTAAATAACTCCTTTGCAACTTGTACCCATCACTCCTTGTTCTGCCTTCTGGGGTCAGGCAGAACGAGGTGAAGCCTTCTTCCACATGACAGCCCTTCAAAAACTGAAGACGGTTGTCATGTCTCCCCCAAGCCTCCTCTTTTCCAGGTTAGGCTTCCCTGTGTTCTACAGTCCTCTTACTATGCTGATTACCCTCTTCTATACACATTCAATCTAGCTTATGCCCAAAACTCAACACTGTACTGAAGCTATAGCTTGGCTGGGTCAGAGTTTAGTGGGATTGTTATCTTCTAGGTTCTACATACTTGGGCCTTTTAATGTTACCAAGGATGGCATTAGGTTTTTTGGAGGGGGGTGGATGAGGGGGCAGCTGTCATAACAGCACATATTGATTTAATAAATTATATATGAAATCATTGTGGAAGCAAACAATGTACCAAGATGTCAGATGTACTTCCCTTCACATGCCAACGACAAAGGATATAATCAAAATAAATTATATTTTTAAGTTAAACTCATTTATTTAACTGCTAGTAGGCAGTTAGGTGGAACAGTGGATAGAGCACCAGCCCTGGAGTAAGGAAGACTCATCTTCCTGAGTTCAAATCTGGCCTCAAACACTGGCCAAACACTTGGGCAAGTCACGTCACTCTGCTTGCCTCAGTTTCCTCATCTGTCAAATGAGCTGGAGAAGGAAATGGCAAACCACTCCAGTATCTTTGCCAAGAAAACCTCAGAAGGGGTCATGAAGAGTCAGACATGACTGAAAAATGACTGAATAACAAATAACTGGTTAATAGTAATATGAGCTAATATTTATATAACAGTCCTTTAAATAGCTTGCTTCACTCAATGCCTAGAGCAACTCTTTCAGGTAGGGAATACAAGCATTGTTATTCCCATCTGGCACATGAAATAAACTGAGGCTCAGAGAAGCAAAGAAAATTGCTCAAGGTTACTCAGCATCTATGTGGCACAGCCAGGATTCACATGGATTCTCCTCACTCTGAATCCACCCTCCTTTCTGCCCCAGGAGTGAGATGTAAAGCCAGCTTTAATAAGTAAATGGCTGTGCTCTTTTTGCTTTGGGAAAAATTGACATGGGAAAGGAAAGTAGTCTAGGAAGAGTTAACTTTCACCTGAGCTGAGACTTAACGAGTAATGAAGATGGAGGGCCATCTAGAAGAAGAATCATTGCCCAGGATCCTACTTTATGATTTATCTAAGCTTTGGCAGGATGATAGCACCCTGGGATATCCATGGTCTGGTGAATACCTAGTGTGGTGCTTCCTCTAATAATGCTGGTTGGCACCTTCTCTGCAACTTATAGCCTTGGAGCAGTGGTTTTTAAAGTGTGATCTGGGAAACCTTGGGGATTCTGAGACCCTTTCAGGAATCCCAGAAGGTCAAAATTACTTAATAATAATACTAAGCTATTTTAATTTCTAATACAGTAAATTTTAATAGAGATAACCCACATAAACAAATGGGTACGTCCACAATTTATGGCTCTGCTCTGAAGGATCAAAAGCCTTGAGAGGACAGGATGGCGGGTTTGGGGTCCTCAATAATTTTTTTGTAATGTAAAGAAGTCTTAGACCAGGAAGTTGGAGAATTATTGCCTAAAATTGGTGCCCAGAACACTAAGAGGTTAATTAATTTGCTTAGATATAGGACCCCATGGTCCCAGCTCTGAGGACAGCTGTCTATCTCCTACACCATGTGGCTTCTGATGTAGAATACAGAAAGCTAGTCTTTGAGGTCCCATGTAGCTCAAGTTCCCTGAGCTTATGATCCTCAGATTCCTGTCCTCAAAGACCTTCCTGTTTAGTTGGAGAGAAAACAAGTTCCTGAGTACAAGGCAGAGTGTAGTTAAGAGACATAAAAAGAACAGAGAGGATGTGAATGTATAAGTAGAGCACATATCAGATTGCACGCCATCTTGGGGAGCGGGGAGGAGAGGGAGGAAGAGAAGATTTAAAACTCAAAATCTTATGGAAGTGAATGTTTCAAACTAAAACTAAATAAATAAATATTTTTTTTTTAAAAAAAGAAGGGAGAGGGCTACAGGAGAGTGGAAGAGGAGCACCTGGATGCTCTGTGCTATGGGAGATCCAGTGATTTGTGCCCACTTCTCTGTCTCACCAGGGTTTGGAGAAAGCCAGCATTGGGTTTCTTTGTTGACTTGGACCATGTGCTTTAGAACAAATGCCTCAGCATACCAAGGAGTCACATTTTTTGTTTTTGGCTCCTTGAGGATGAAAAGAATGCAACATCTCACTGTGATTATATACATTTTTAAAAAGCATTTGATTAAGGAGAGCAAAATGTTGCCTTAGAGCTAAGGTTGCTAATCTGAGTTCAGTAAACATGTTTTTTTTAAAATTATAAATATCTCAGTATAATTTGTTTCTTTCATAATTCTATTTTATTTTATACATTTAAAAGTACTGTTCTACTGCCAAAGGAATCCACAACAAGTAAAAGGTTAGGAAGCCCTATCTTACTGGCACTTCTCCAGAAATGTCTCAGCCACGCAAATTAAAATCATACAAAATTCCTTTAACAAGTACAACAATGGAGATGCTGACCCTCTGTTATAAAGAGAGGCATAAAACAAGATGTGGGCATGCCACATGTGTTTACCAGTATAATGGAAGATTTCTAGGGTAGAGGGATTCCTTAGAGATGGTAATATACTCCAGATGCTGATTTCATCAAGTTTCAAAATCTTTAGGAGCCTCCTAGATGAGATCCATAATTGCTCCAAAGATTTTGGCCTACTTCTTAGGGAGGGTGCGTGGGAAGGGAAGCGGGGAGAGAATTTGGAACTCAAAGTTTTAAAAACAGATGTTCAAAAACAAAAAAAAGTTTTTGCATGCAACTAGAAAATAAGACACACAGGCAATGGGGTGTAGAAATTTATCTTGCCCTATAAGAAAGGAAGGGAAAAGGGGATGGGAGGGGAGTGGGGTGACAGAAGGGAGGGCTGACTGGGGAACAGGGCAACCAGAATATACGCCATCTTGGAGTGGGGGGGAGGGTAGAAATGGGGAGAAAATTTGTAATTCAAACTTGTGAAAATGCTGAAAACTAAATATGTTAAATAAAGAAAAAAAAAGAAAAAACAAACAAACAAAAAAATAAAAAAAAAAGATTTTGGCCTAACTATCCACATAGGGACAACTAAGGGGATGAGGAATACCTAATATTCAGACCAGTAGTTTTCAAATTTTTTTGATCTCAGGACCCCTTTAACTCTTTAAAAATGGAGATTCCGCCAGGACCTTTTATAGCAGGTTATAGCTATTACTATTTCTCATATTAAACATTAAAATGTGCTATTATGAAAATGGTTTTGACCTCATAAACCCCGTGAAATTGTCTCCAGAACCAAAGGGTCCCTTGACCATATTTCAAGGGTCAGACTGTGATATGCAGTCTATAGAATTGGTCAATCAGTGGATGGATTATGGACAGATAATGCAGCTGGAACCCAAATTTGAATGGGCCCAGACTCGAACTAGAGAAAGGGAGTAGTCTAACATGTCTTTGGTAAATAGTAAAATGTTTTAAATGAGCCCAAGTATCCCCCTGAAATGAATGTTCATTTCTTTTTAACACTGACATTCTTGTGGGGATATAGTCTAGCTACAAATCATGAAAACATTAGTGTCTGATGAAATGAAGCTATGGCTTATCCAAAGGGCAATGGGGAGGCAAAATATGGTAGGCATTTAGAGGCTTTAATGTAATTGTATAGGAGAAGCCATATAAAGTAGTTCAGATGTGTGACCAGAAAAAAGTGATGAGATGTTCATGTGTGAGGAATAATGGATGGAGAACTTGTGTATTCTGCTGGAAACACATGTTATCAAAAGAACTAGAAACAGAGGCTCTTAACCTGGGGTTCATCAATTTTAAAAAAAATATTTTATTCATTATATTTCAACATATTTGCTTTCCTTTATGATCTTATGTATTTTTTTGCATTTAAAAATGATTCTGAGAAGGGGTTCATAACTTTCACCAGACTGTCAAAGGGGTCCATGACACCAAGAAGATAAAGAACCTCTAGTCTAGAGGAAGGCCCCTAGCAGGCTGTGTGAAGCTCTGGTAGAGGATTTATATGAAGATGTAGGAGTCACACAGTATGAGAGAAGGCGAATAGGAGATCACAGATCAATAAAGGATTGAGGTGCCAGCAATGTACCTTCTAGACTGTCAGAGTGGGGAGAAACCTCAGTGAGCCATAAGAGAGATACCAAAATAAAGTAAACCCAACCCAAGTCTAAGCAAAGAATAAGTTCTGAGTAGGCTGGACAGATTTCAGGGTAGATTAAAAAAATATGGCAATCAATGTATCTGCTTGGTCCTGCCCCCTCTGGTGAGGAGGGGACAGTGAGGAATGCTGACCTAGTGGACAGTTCAGAGACAAACAATTATTTTTTTTTCAATAATGGGCTTTCTGTTTAGTAATTAAATAATAACCTTCTCTCCCCTCCACTCTCTTCTCCTCTCCAGTTTGATTTTTTTTTTTTTTGGAGTTTTTGATTAAAGGGGCCATTCCTTGATTAACTTCTTAAGGAGGACTATTCACTGAATGGGTGTTACCTCACTCATAGTGAGTACCTGAAAAGACCTTAGCCTGAAGGGCTAAGGTATCCTGGGCTGTCTCCAGTCATCCTGGGGAGTATCAAGCCACTGGATCCAGATGGCTCTGGAGGAGAAAGTGAGGCCGGTGACCTTGCTCAGCCCTCCCTCACACAAATCAAAGTCAACTACAAGTCATGTCATCATTTCCCTGATGTCACGGTCCTCCTTGAGAATGAAGGACAAACACAACAACGAATAACAATACTAATAGCTAACATGCAGTACTTGCTATGTGCCAGGCACTGTTCTTTACAAACGCTGTGCTTTACAATTCCTTTGTGTTCACTAACTAGAAAAACCCCGGATGTTTTAATTGTTAAAAATCTTAAGTAGCCAGATGGGCTGGGCTGTATCTGGCCCACATCCGGCACATCTTGCATGGCTGGGCCTTAGTCATAGCTTCCCAGGATCACATTAGATGGGCCTGTCTAGGTCTTCTGGTGCCAATACTCCTCCCTTTCCAGCTGAAGAAACTGAAGTCCAGAAAAGGGAAGTGACCTGTTCAAAGTCAGAGTTAATGGGAGACCCAAGACTGAAACCCAGGTCTCTTGGCTTGGGGTCAAGTGTGCTTTCTGCTCCATTTCTCACATAAAGCCTCAGTTTCCTTATCTGGTAAATTAGCAGGGTTGGACTCTAGATGATCTCTAAGGTCCTTTCCCGCTATAAAGCATATGAGCGACGAGCTTTTCAACATGATCTCTTTGGAAGCACTGAATTTATTTGAGAGAAGAAAAGGTTCTATTTACTTCTCAAGTGAATTAAAATGGTGCCTTTTAAAGTTAGATTCTGCTTTGGGTCAATGTGAATGCCAGGGAAGCCCTTACTATTGAAATAGAAGGCCAACTAGATGGGGAGAATATTGAGATAGCTTGAGATATTGAAATCTATTTCTCCTAAAAGTCAGCATGCTACAGGAAAATATCAAAATGATTAGGGTGCCTCAAAGGAGAATGATAGAAAGTAATTTGCTCTTCTAAAAGAAGACTTGAAGAGCTGTGTTCAAACCCGACAGGTTCATTTGGACTTGTTCAACTGTCACTAAGATGATTGCTTTTTGTAATAAATACAAACATGAAAAATGCATGGGTTTATCAGTTTGATCCAACAGATGAAGGATTTCACCCTTCCCTGCTATTTTTGGTGTGATGGCTACAGTCTAGAAGCATTGTTAATAGCCTTGAAATATTTATATTTTTTCACCTTTCTATTACCTTGGAGATATAAACTAGGAGTAATAAGCATTATTTTTATTAATGCAGTATTGGCTCATTAGGGTCTCATTTTAGAGCATTTTTTCTTCTGCATAATTATAAGATCAGTCAACCTGCATGGAGTCACAGCTATAGAAGTATTACATGGATTGTAAACCTCGGGTTAATGGGAGGGTGCCATTGTAAATCACTAATAATGACCATAACACATATTTCGCATTCATAGAATCTGTTACAAAGTACTCTCGCTTTCATGATCTCATTTGGGCCTCACAGCAACCCCATGAAATATATATGTTTTACATTTTACAGTTGAGGAAACTGAGGCCCAGAGAATAAGTGGCTCAACTGAGTCCATTCAAGCGACAAGGCTAAGATTCTGAACTCTGGCTTCCTAATTCCATGTCGGGTTATAAAAATGACTCTCATGGGAATAAAGATGAAAAGTCTCAAACCTTACAAATGTAGACTTATTGTTTGAGCTTCCTGTGCATGTGGAGGCAGGTAGGTGGCAGGGTAGAAGGGAAAGTGAAGAGGGGGTAAAAGGAGGCAAGAAGGAAGATCTATATGAACTAATGAAAATTCTGAATTGTGTAATGTTTGGAAAGAAAATTTTATTGTTGGTTAAGTGCTTGTGTGATACAATTAGGGGGTGCTTGAGAAGCCATCTTATTTCAAAAATCCTCTCTAGAAATCTGAAAAATCTATCATTAGAGGCTCTATCCTGTGGGTTCACTTCTCACATTTATATATGGATTTAAGGTTTTCAAAGAAAGCTGGCCTGGAAGCCAGAAAAACCTGGATTCAAGTCCCAACTTTGATACATAGTGGCTCTGTAACCTTGGCCAAGCTGTTTAATTGCTCTGGCTCTGGGGACTTCTTGAAGACTCTAAGTTGTAGAAAAGCTGCCAATTTGCAGTGGTGAAGGTAGTTTTCTCACTTGGGAATTCACTTTATCATTATAGATGAGTGGTAAGTAGCCCAGAGCCTGCCTGAATGCCTCCACTAATTGTTAGGATATTTTTAGTAAGCCAAGTGAGGTAACTAGGTGGCATGGTAGATAGATCACTGTTCACTGGGCTTGGAACCAATTGGCTTGGAACCAGAAAGACTCAATTTCCTGAGTTCAAATCTGGCCTCAGATACTTATTAGTTGTGTGACCCTGGGCAAGTCACTTAACCCTGTTTGTCTCAGTTCCCTCATCTGTAAATTGAGCTGGAGAAGGAAATGGCAAACTAATCCAGTATCTTTGCCAAGAAAACGCCAAATGGGGTCATGGAGAGTTGGACATGAATGAAAAAAAGACTTAACAGCAATAGTAAGCCAAAATTTGCATCTCTGCTACTTCAATACACTATTCCCAGTTCTACTTTGTTGGACCAAGGAGAACAAGTCAAACCCTTCTTTCACATGAGCACTTCAGATATTCAAAGATGTATCTCTACCAAGGCTTTTCTTCTCTATGCTCCTTCCACCATTCCTTGTATGGCATGGCCTCCGAAGCTCACCATCTTGGCTGCCTTTTTCTAAACTCATGCTCTCTCTCCAATGCAATTCTGGTCTCAGCTTATTTTTCTACTTGCATTGGGATATGTACGAATGTATTCACGTAATGGACCAGCTTTCTAAACGTATGCCACAGTCTGGCTAATATTTAGTATTTCCTGCGTGGATTGTTAAGCTGATCTCTTCTGTATACTCATGGCTTTCTCTGAGGAAACTCTGCAAGGTTCTGGGGATTGAGCAACAAACAGAAAGAACTCACCAACTATCAGGAATCCCTTTTTCCTTTTGATCATCATCACAAGACACACTCTATTGTCTATAGTTTTATTTATAATTCTTTAAACATTTCAATTATACTTTAAGATAGAAATATAAAGATAAGCCATTAGTACTGAATGGTTATATTTTGAGGACCTAACAAGAACTTTTTTTTAAAGTAAATTTTATTGCTATCTTTTGTTTTTATATCACCTAAAATATATCCCTTTTCCTCCCCTTCTGAGAGTAATCAATTTTTTAAAAGGACAAAAGAAAAGAGAGAGAGAAAAAATTGACATAAAAAATGGACACTGTATGCAATGTTCCCTACCCATGGTCCCCATTAACTGCCTCTCCCCTTGAGCAAAGTGGTGGGCAGGTAAGGAGGACTTTCAGATTGTATAACAGAAATTAGATTTAGAAAATTTTTTTAAAAAGCCGTATAAAAGGAAGATGAGAGAAGCTGACCATCATTAAAAGGGATTTTTTAAAAATCTTGACAAAATAATGCATTTTCCTCTCAATAGTATATTAGTATCTCACATATGAACAATAACACTACCAGATGTCCCAGTAAAGATCCCCACTTGCAAAAACAAGGAAACAGAAAGAGGAGGGACAGCCAGGCAGCAACTGTCTCTTGCTTTGGGCCTGGGAGATGACGTTAGTGTCAAGTTTGATGGTTGCTAGCAAGACCTGAAAGATTGTGCCTGCTCAGGGTTCTTAACCATTTGAAGCTTACACTTTACCTAAATGTTGTTCACCAGGCTAGGACTTAAAAGCCATAGTTTCAAAGCTTCAGTATAAAGTCAAAGACCATATAGTAGGGTTGGGTGAGGAACAATGTCAGCAAAAAGCTTGAGAACTAATTGTATTGTGCATCAGGTCTTCCTCAAAGGGAAAGCCAAGTTTTCTGAATGATGTTCTTCCCCTCAGTGGCACCCTGAGGCACAGGTTGTGCATTTACTGGACAATATAACATTTAAGGGGTAGTTAGGTGTCACAGTGGATAGAATACTGGGCTTCGAACCAGGAACATTCATCTTCATGAGTTCAAATCTGACCTCAGATATTTACTGGCTGTGTGACCCTGGGCAAGTCACTTAACCTTGTTTGCCTCAATTCCATATCTGTAAAATGAGCCGGAGAAGGAAATGGCACACCATTCCAGTATCTTTGCCAAGAAAATCTTTGGGGTCACCAAAGAGTTGGAGGCAACTAAAATAATTAAGCATATTCAATATAGCATTGGAGTTGATACTCATCAGCCCTTAATTCTAATTCCAATTAGTTTATCAGATTGTTTCCTATTGTGGACAGCCAGCAGAGGGCAAAGCTTTGATAGAATAAGAAGGTAAGTGTTAAAAGACAAAGGGTGCCCTTAACCTTTTGTAATGGATCTCTTCCCTTAGGGTTCAAATAATCAATATCCTTTTAATAAATGTATAATGGTAATGATAATAAAATAACTAATTTTATATATTGCTTACTATTTCCCAGTTACTGGGTTAAGCACTTTATAATTATTATTTTGTTTTATTCTTACAACAATCCTGGGAGTTAGGTGCTATTATTATCTTCATTTTACAGAGAAGGAAATTGGGGCAAACAGTTTAAATGACTTGCTCAGGATCTAGTAAGTGTCTGAGGTAGGATTTGAACTCAAGTTTTCCTGACTCCACTCACCACCTAGCTGCCACCACCAGCTAGCTGCCTCTATTATTATTAGATATATTAATATATATATTTATATATTCAATTACTCTTAAGTAAAAGCAGTTCACGGAAAGATAAACATCCCTGGAGGGAGATTAAAAAACGATGGGCAAGGAAGTTCTCTGGGGGGTCTCAAGAACTCACCACCAGAGTCTTTGAAGCAACTTTTACATTTCCTTGCACAAATGACCCAGAGTGGAGTCCCAGATGAACCCAATTTTGGGCAAAGGTAACACAAAACTGCTCCAGATGTCCTTCATCCATGACTTCTTAGCTCACAACAGTCCTGGCTGGTATTGCAGGAGGCTAGGGGATGGGGTGGCGGGGTGTAACTTAACCTTCTCTCTCCAGTTACACCAGTATCTTGGTCCACAAAAATAGGGGGCTGGAAAAGTCTGGAGTTAAGAGCTGCTATAGAGGGTGGCAGAGTTGAGCAAGATGATGTCATGCAGGGCACTGGGTGGGCAGGTTACAATATGTGGGCACAGGGTGCTCTACAGGGGATGAAGGATAATGAAAGGGAAAATGGGAAGGTAGAAAAGACAACCATTTTCCTGGTTTCAAGTTTTTGCCAGGGCTGACTTTGTCTCCAGTATCACTAAGTAAGCCAGTAGAAATTTTATGGCATTTACCTTTCTAAGAGATGAGTTCATGGAAACTGGCACATGAATACTTATCATGCAAATTAGTACAATAACTTGTTTCTCAAGGAAACTTCCCTTTGTTATCTTGTTTCCACTGTTAACTGGCTCAGTAAACCTTTTTTTACCCTGAAAAATTAAAATTATTATGAATTCTAGGGTCAAATTGATGTAGTTTTATTTTACTGGCAAAATTTTAAGGATAATATTTTCACCCCCAAAGCCTTTGCAGGGGTCTTGGAGGGCTTGAAGAGAGAGGTGAGCTGCCTTACCATCACCCTAGATTCTATGTCTGGTTTTCCATTGCTGAGATGTGCTTCGTGGTCTCTTACCCCTGAACCTATGACTTCCTCAAAATCCAGACAGCCGGGCACCAAGCCTACCCTCCAACAGACTAAAGCGTCACCAGCGGTGACTCAAATGGGATCCCCAGAGGGTTCTTTTTATTATCATTGCAGCCCCTCCAAGTGATGTACCGTGGCTATCCTCATTGATAAATCCCCTGAGAACCCAAGGCCCTTTGGACTCAACTGTTTTAAGGCACACAGCCAGAGCCGCCTGCATTTGCAGACAAAAATACTTCAGTGCACAGCTTCTGTTTGTCCACTGTTTGAACAGGACTAACCCCAGATCCACTTCTGAAGGCAAATTTAATTTCTGTCCCTAGCTTCCTCATTCTGTTGCCTTTCCCACCCACTGCTCAAATAGCTACCCTGCCCTCTCCTGAAGGGTCAATATCTACCATGAATAGGAATGGTTGATGTTAGTTCTGACTCAATCCCTGTGCACCTGTTAGCATTACTGAGTTCTGACTATTGTAGAAATCCTAGGCAATCCAAAGACAAAAAAGGAAATATTTGTTGCTTTTTATATAGAAAATATAAGCAGTGATTATATGTATAGATTGTGATTGTACAGCGTGTTTGTTGTATACCAATTAGCATTTAGTGACAATTGAGTCACATGTCTATAATTTTGTACACTATTAAAACATAATAAAGTACTTAACTTATGTGCTGTTTTTCTTTTCTATTCTTTTCTGTTGCTATAGTTAGCCTGAGACCATTAGTTTATTTTTCCATGGGAAAATACATGATTTTATCAAGATTTTAAAATTTCGTGGAATGATTTTCAGTTTTTATAAGATCCCTTTGATTTGATTTTAGATTTATTATTTCATTCAATTTAAAATTGATAAAGTTTTGAAGATTTGGTATGCTGGAAAGATGGATGGACAAAGCCAGGAGATTGGAGTTCCATTCTCACCTCAGATAGTTAATTACCTGGTAACTATGGGGCAAGAAGTTCAACCTCTCAGAGCCTCAGATGAAAAACGGGTATGATGATACTTCTAGTACCTATCTACCTACACCATTGTTCTGTTTTTGGGGAAACCTGAGGAAAGAGCTTTGCAAATCTTAAAGCTCTCTTTTAATGTGTTGTTATTTGAACCCAATTTTTCATGGAAAGCTGTAATTCCTTGTTACAGTCTAAAAATAAAAGTGGCAATATTAAGGGCTTATTTTTACATTTAAGTCACAAAATATAGATCATCTTAAAATACACAAAATAGGATAAGCCCATTTATCTTTTAAAACATCAAAGTACTAAAAAAAAGTTTTAGTATGATGTTATAGGGTCTTTTTATTTTAACAATTCAAAATTCTTGGGACAACCCTCTCCCCAAATCTTAGTTCCCAGGGTCTTTTAAGGCATTAAAATAAAGCAGAAACAGAATTGATACTTGTCTTTTGTTGATGATTGATTGTATCTCGCGTGAAACTCATTCACAGTAGTTTGTTACCTCAACCAGATTTTTGCATTTTAAGCTCACTTGTCCCAATTGTGGAATGAGATGGGGTACTGGCAATCAAAATGGGCTCTTAGCGCCTAATTCAACCAAGTGCCCTTGAAGAGTTGGGCCTTTATTTCCTTGACAAAATTAGGAGTCCTTTATGACCTCCTTGCCTCAAGGGAAAGTGTAGTTTACATGGTTTTGAGTGACATGTTTGTGACATCAGAGGCTTTTAGATTACATAGGTTTAAGTCGAATTTTTGTGACGATTTTAGGTCACGTGTGTGAGTTGCATGTGTGACTCATCCTTGACCCTGAAAAAGATATAAAACCAGAGGCTGGCTTTTTCTTTTTCGGAGCTCTGACCCACAGCAGGAGTATTGTGTGACTCTGGGTCTGCCCTTGTTGAGCTCCCCGAACTCAGATGTTGGTAACTATGAATTGTATTTGGTCTGTCCGTTGATGTTTGTAATTTGTTTGTGTTTGCTCTGAAGTTGAGGGTGCTGGCTTTTTCCCCTGAACTAAGTGAATGATATTTGTATGCTGGATTAAATAAGATTGTTAACCCCTTAACATTGCTTTCCTTAGTAAAGCAGATAAAAAGAACTTGGGCTTGCAGCACTCTGTGAGCTGGTTGTTGTCGGTTTTTCACACCCACAGCAGCTGCTAGCTGGATTGTTGAAACAGACGGTTATCTCTTTCCCCTACTCCCCTACTCTGCTATCCCCAGGACTAAAGGAATCTCAGATATCTTCAAGCCCTGGGAAAAGAAATTTTTTTGGGGGGTGGTGTGTTGAAGATCTACTGAACTAAAACTAGTCTTGCTTGGTTGGACCTAGAAACAAACTGGGTTCAGTTTTTTTAGGATTTGTCGGAGGTGAAACACTGCGTGGTCACTCCCTGACAGATAATCATATTCGCCTGGGGTGGCTGCTGCTGTAATTCTAATCCTGGGAGTTACAAGGGTGGAGAAGCCTATTTTCCTTGTCTTCGGTTTCTTCTAGATCTTGGTGTCCATCCTGACCAAGCACAGATCTACATGTCCAAAGGTCTCCTTTTTCCCCACTCCAACTTCTGGCTTCTCTCCCCACTGCTTCTCCTATCTAAGGCCAGATTTGGACACTCTTTTCCGTTGTCTCTTTTAACCTTAACCAAGCTTCTGTGACACCTACCCTCTGTCCTAAGACTCCCAAGGTAGTTGGTAGACTCCCAGATACATATTTTAGGTTTTCTGTCACAAGAGATTCATTTCAGCTAGGATTTAATGATTCCTTTTTTTTTTAAACAATAACCTTCCTTTTCTGACATCCCTATATCTCCTATATATGTTCCCCTGTAGTTATGAACTTTTTGAAAAGGAAGCATGTCACTGGAATATATCTTTTTTCATTAATAGCAATTTCACCCAGTTATATAGTCCTATCTTACATGGTAATTATATTCTTAATTTGATTTAGCCCTCACTGCTGCTCAGCAGTCCCATTATCCATTATGCCTACCCCCTCAGCAGCTCTTCCCAACCTTTTTCACACTACCCCTCTCTACTTTTTCCTAGCAGATAGTACCAGTAGGTCACATTTATAGAAATTTACTAAGTATTTTCCTCATAGGAACCCTGTGAGCTCAGTAATACAAATATTAACCGTTGCCAACTTAAATAGTGCTTTGCAGGTAGTAGGCACTCAAAAATTTGTTGTTACTAGCTTAATGCTCCACTCACATCTAACTTTCCAAGCCAAAATATCTCTCCCTGGCCATTACTCCACTATATGTATTGTCTCCCCTTATTCGCATATAAGCTTCTTGAGGGCAGAGACTGACTGTCTTAGAACTTAGCACAGTGTCTGGCACATAGCAAATGCTTAATATATGCTTTTTCTTTTATTCATTCACTCTAACCTTATCCAGACACAGGGGAGCTGTCCCTTAGATCTAGGTTTTACCTTAAACTCTACAGCTTACATGATCTTCCAATCTGAAAATCCTCATTGGTCCTTCACATGAAGGTTTTACAATTGAAAATCTCAGCCTCACTTCTCTCAACCATATTTTTCATTCTCGTAATGACCTCTGGATTGTCTTCATTTTCCCCTCTCTTTTCAGCCCATCATACCTTCCTCTGGATTCACTTTCCTCCCTTCACAGTCTTTGCCATTGTTGTTGAGTCCTTAAGTCTGGTCATGACTCTGTGGACCATAGCAAGCCAATGTTATCAATGTTTGTTTTTGGTTTTTTTGGGGGGGTGGGGTGGGGGCAAAGATAGTAGAGTGGTTTGTCATTTCCTTCTCCAGTAGATTAAGTACAGAAGTTAAGTGACTTGCCCAAGGTCACACAGCTAGTAAGTGTCTAAGACCTTACTTGAACTCAGGTCTTCCTGACTCCAGGCCCAGGTTCTATCCACTGAGCCAATGAAAGAAATGTTTATTAATAAACAATGATTTGGGGAGATCCAGTTTCCTTTTTTTTCCTATAGTCTTCATTTCAAAGTTCAGTCTCTTGAAGGACATTGAATTAATTCTCCACAATCTTGGTCAGACCTCATCCAGCTTTATAAGGAATTTAATCCTATTGTGTTCTACTCAGGTTTGGGTAGGTATAAATTCTTTGATTAGATTGCCCAAGGCTGGGGGTAATTTAGGAGTAAAAGATATAATCAAAGTTTATTAGAATAAATCCAGCTCTTAATTATGTTATTCATTCTCTTTCATTGTTTGTTAGCCAATCAGAGTTAGTTGCCACTATCTGGAACATCCACTTTTTCAAGGCCTAGAGCCCTCCACCATGGAGGTCTTGCTACTGACCTCTTTTATTAAAATGCTAGTATTATTAATAAAATGACTAATTACCCAGAAATTATGTCCCTCTTCACAATCTTTACCCTATAGTTAACCAGTTAAAATATTTATTGTCAGCTTTTTGAATCACTTTTCCCACTGACCCATCACTATTCACTGCCTACCTCCTAATCCTAGTTTAGAGCCGTCTCATCCTTCACCTGAGCTGCATGAATAACCTTCGAATTAGTCTTCCCCAATTCCAGTTGCTCTTCTCTCTAACACAGCCTTCACACAACTGATAAGATAATCTTCTTAAGCAGACCTGCACAACTTGTAAACTTCTTCAGCCCTGCAAATAGGTTAGACTAGAGACAGACTGACCATGATGGTTGGTTTCTATGGGTCGAGTGACAGCCACCCAAACTCTTTTGGTGGGTGGGCCTGTGGGCTGTATGATGGGCTAGGCCTGTTCTTAAGGAAGAGTTTTAACTATGTCATTTTCCCTGCAGAAAAAAAGCTTCGATAGCTACCTATTGCCCCTTCTCTAAAAAAATAGTCTTTGCCCTGTTATTGACGGCCCTGTACAATTTAATTTCAATCCATCCTTCCAACCTTATTTCATATTACTCACTTGCGTGAATTTTATGTTTCAGTTAAACTGAACTACTGGCTGCTGTCCAACCTTGCCCATGCATTTTCTTCCATGCATTTGCAAAAACCTGGAATATAGCCCCTCCTTATCGTTGCCTCTTAGAATTCTGATTTTTATTCAAGGCTTATCTTGTTGCCACTCTCTCTTGGAAGTCTTCCATGGTCCCTTAATTGTTAGGGTTTACTCCTTTCTCAATTTACCTTGTATTCACTTATCTGACTTCTTAATAGATCCTTCCAGCAGAATATAGAGTCCTTGGGTGCAGGGAGTGGTTCATTTTTGTCTTTGTATTCTTACTGCCTAGCACACAGTGTCTTGTATGTAGTACATGATTAATAAACGCTTGCAGACTTGACTTCCAACTACATTGATGTACCGAAACATTTTCTATCATCATCGATTTCAGTGGTCTGTACTCAGTCTCATTATGCTTAACTTCTCTGCTGTATTTTACAATACTCACTCTTTTCTTGAAACTTTCTTTTCCCTTGATTACCATGGTGTCTCTTGCCTCTCTTTTCCATTTCCCTCAATGACTCTTCTTTCTTCTTTCTCTCCCTCTCCCTCCCCCCCCCATTCTCTCCTCCTCTCTCCCTCTCTGTCTCTTTCTGTCTCTCTCTCCCTCCCTCCTTCTCTCCTTTGTATGTGAAACACTGTGCTAAGTGCTGAGGATACAAAGAAAAGTGGAAAAAGAAAAGGCCTCCTCCCTATTTGGTGAGGGTGCTTGTGACCATTCGGAGGAAGATTTTAGAGTCTGGGTTCTTAGCATGGGAATAGATTTCAGGGAGGCCATGAACTTGGATGTGGAAAAGATATATCCTTATTTTCACTAACCTTTGGTTTCCTTTGTAATTCTTTTGTAATATATTTTATTTTATGCATTTAAAAACCTTAAACACACTAGCTATTGTGCAGAGGTTGGGCAGTCTCCCTGCTTGCCATCTTCTAGACTGGATGGCACCTGAGGTCCCTTTCAACTTTTAAATTCTCATTCTGAGCCAGAATGGAACAGCCAGGATAATCTGCCTCTGAATAATCAGGCCTCCATCTCAAGCTCAGGTGGACAAATGCTGCCAAAGAAGCCCAGCCGAGGTCTACGAAAGAAATCAGCATTGCTTCTGTGTTTGCTTTCCTTTTTGATTTGCAGCTCTACTGTGCCAAAGACGAGCCAGCACAGTGTCTGTCGATGATGACGTGTCTCTCTTTAACTGGGGGTGTCTGTGGGCTGTTGCCTCTTGCCTTCCTGCCTGAAGTTTGTGTGACAGGGCCGATATTTTAAGATTCTCTCTTCCTCTGCTATCATGTAGCTTCCAGGGATGCTCAAAACCAAACTTTCATTTTCCACGACACCACAGCTGATGTGCATGATGAAACCGTCCCATCACTTCCGTGTCTGACAACAAAGGAACATGAAACTACCTCAGACCAAAGCATGTGTTAATACCCTAGAATCCTGAGTGAGTTGAGTGGATGTGGGGAATTATGGGAATGGGAGACACTGACAACAAAGGAACAGCATAGTGGAAAGAGGCTGAAGCTAGTAGTTGGGTTATTTGAGGGCTGTGTTTGCCTGGCTTCAAAAGTAGTTTTGTTTGAGCTCACAGGCAAGTTGCTGAATTTATATTTTTATTTTTGCAACCATGCCCCATTCTTGCCTGGAAACAAAGTGATTCATATTATTTTCCACAGTGCTATAGGCCTTTCCCAGTGGCTCATTTCATTTTATTTTTGTTGGAAAGAAGATACGGCTTCCTCAAAAACTGAAATGAACCAGGCCCAAACTCAGCTAACTACAGTTGATTCTTATTATTAGGATTGCTTATCTGGTAGATGGCTTTTGAAGGCTTGTCTTGGGGGAGAGAAACCCAAGTGACATTAGCAAACTTGCTGAGGCTCCAGAGAAAGTTATTCTACTTTCCTGAGGCTGCTCCTACCTGTGCCTCTGAGTATGTGCTGCTGGAAAGAGGTTTCAGGCAAACAGAGAAAAGGAAAAAAAAGGAAGACAATTTGAGAAAAGCAATGAGGGAATGAATGGAGAAGGGGAGTCAAGAGAGAAGGATCATGGGAAGGAGCATATGTAATAATGAAAGCTGAGGGAGGAAGGTGATTTTACCTTACCTAAACCATGGATTCTCCCTAATCTTACCTTAAATTCTGTGATTATGGTCTGTAATGGAGCTTCCTCATGAATGTTCCTTGAACTACAGGAGTACTGGGGAAGTAACCATGCCTATGGCATTTGGCTTCTCTCTTTCCAAACTAACACTAGCATTACACTAATGCTTCCAATAGATCTGCAGTTTGTTGACACAGGCATTCCCACCACCTAATATATATTGAATCTCATCTATTCCTCATCATGGCAGGGAGGTGGCCCTGGGTTCTTGGATGCTATGCCAGTGTAATATGAGTATTGATAAAGTCTAGTGCCCTGGGAAGGCTTCAATGATAGACTGAGTTGGCTTTCTGAGGACTGGCCCAGTTTATTCGGAAGAGGTTTATCTGGTTACTTGCAAAGGAACTCTTTGGTCCTAGAAATTCATGGAACAAAGAACTACAAAATGACCCTCAGTCCTGTGTCACCCTCTTCTGTGCCTACAGTAAGAAGGTACAAAATAGTGGCAACAGGGACAGAGGGTAAAAAGTATGACAGCTTTTAGAACACTTGTAATAATAATAATAGTTTATTACAAACACTAACTTAGCTATTGATACGGTAAATATCGGCTCTTTGTCCAATGATCAACAAGTGAACGCTACTGGAGGAAGTGAATTCCAAAAGCGGTCAATGAACAATCAGTTGTTTAGAAATTTTGACTTTTGCTTTGACTTTTTAAAACTCCTTTGGAATTGTGACTTTTGCTACTTGAAAAGAAACAAGGTACCAATTTCTTATGATTCCTGAACTGCCTAGTGAGCAACCTTAAAGAGAGAGTGGGAAAGATAATCCAAAAAGCACTGATTAAGTACCTTCTACGCATAAGATCCTGGGATAAATAGAAAAGCACTTTTTGCCTTCAAGGAGCTTACTTTCTATTGGCGGAATAAAAACATTCAAACAGTTCAATTAAAGATAATTTAAGGAGAGAGAGAGAACTGTGCAGGGATAAACCCTGAAAAAAGTTAGAGACTCTAAGGGGTGGAGGCGAGGACAGAGTGCATGCCTATCATGAGGGATAGCCTGTATAAAGGTGTGGAGACCAGATAGAAGGATGAGTTCAGGGAACAGTATGTAAACCAATTTGATAGAACTGAGGGATTGTGAGATCTGGATTGGTAGGCTAGACCAGAATTTAAAGGACTTTAAACATCAGCTGAAGAGTTCAAGTCTTATCCTAGAGGCAATAAATAGGAAACCATCAGAGATAGGAATCTGAAGGTGAGGAAAGGAGGAGGTTCAATGGTGAAGATAAGTGTGAATGGAATGATAGATTTTAGAAATCTAGATGGATAAATTCTAATTATAGCATACAGCATAAATGCTTTATAAAATGTTTGCTAAGCCCCAAGGATGCAAATACAAGCAAGCAAGACAGAAGTATATCCTGATGGAGCAAGGGAACACAAAATGGTAGTTTATATTGAGCTGTGTCAATAAGCTTCTAGTCTGATGGGTGAATATAGCACATAAGCAGAACTGGAAGCCTGGACAAGATTTGGCGACAGCAGGGAAGTGAGGTGTTGGCCTAGCCGCAACTAGGCAAGATAATCCTCCTCACAAAGCTGGTTTTTCCTCTGATTCTGGTATAGACTAGCTGAAAAGCTGAGGTAAAAGGGTACCATAAAATGTTCTTTATACTAGGAGGCAGCTCGTATACCTTCTGCCTCATCTATCCCGGGATACAGCTCTATAGCCAACCTGGATTGTTGATACTCCAGGGGCTCTTGGCAGAGGCCTTGCCTGTGAATGTTTGTGGCCACACCAACCTGAAGGAGCCTGATCTCAGAAGGTAAACAAGCTTAAGTCTGGTTAGAACTTGGTTGTAGGCTAAAAAGTGAGGCCACTGAGTGTGGAGGGTAGAAAGCCATTTTCAGAGTGAGACCCACCTCTGACATATTCTGGCTATAAGACCCTGGGGAAATCACTTAACCTCTCAATGACCATGGCAACTTTCTAAGACTCTAATGGGGCAGAACAGTTGTCAATCTGTGTGGGTAGAGGGAGTTTCTATCTTATTAATTCAACAGTTTTGCTACAAAGATTAGCATCACTTGAAATTCACTTCTGGTTAAGATGAAAAGTTGGGCGATGTGATGGGTGACACATTATTGTACAGAGTATCAAATTGGTAGGGAAAGATGTATATATGGCCCCTTGAAAGGCCTGAGCTTTAGCTGCTTTCTATATGTTTGCATTTATTAACTTTATATTTATGCTTGCTATAGTTAGATATGTACTGTTCTCCATTAGAATGGAAGCTTCTTGAGAGTAGGGATTATTTCATTCATTGTACTTGCAGCCCTAGTACCTAGCACAGGGAAGGCCTAGTACATAAAAGGCACTTAATATCTACTTGATTGATTTTGAACTAGCTCGGAGTAGCCTCATAAGGGCCGTGAAAAGATGATAAATGACCGGGGCTATGAAGAATAAATGACAAAAACAGCAGAAAGAGACTATATTTATGCTGAATTGTTAGATTTTTTTTTATCACAGAGAGAACAACTTTGATCTACTTAACTTTATGGAGCTGACAAAAGCAAAGGAAAAAATAATATAGGGTTGGTGAGGACAGATAACAATGCAAAGGCTACCACAAAGAATTCTGTCATGGGTCTGACAGCTAGGATTAGGAAAGAAAGTGAACATTTCTTGACTGACAAGGATGAAATTAAAGTGAGAATATTATCTTGGACGTGATAGGATTTGGTAGATGCATATTCACTACATGTTAAGAGATCGAAGTTTCTTGGTAAATGCATTCTACTTGGTGAGCACAGCTCGTTCTGCAAAAATACAGTTGATTCAGTTCTAATCAATTCCCTCAGAATCCTGTTATCAATATTTAAACTCTCTGATGCCAGAAAGCCCTGCTTCCTCACTTGGAAAGTGAGGTCTTCTCCCCATGTCCTTGATTACCTGATCCTCATCAGTATGAACTATCTTCATTCCATTACTCAGACTTTTAAGGTTGTTTTTATTCTCAAGGCTCTAAAAGCAGTAACAAATACTGTTTTAGATCCACAGTTTCCTACCAAATGTGCTTGGCACTTTGGTGCTAAATAGCCTATAAATCGTAATAAAAAGAAATGGTTTCCTATAGCATGATCTTATTGAAGTCTAGTTTAAATAAACACTTTTAGTCATGTTGATAGGCAGGGAAATTGTCCCCCAACAATCTGGAGATGTTTGAAATAAATTAACAAAAAAATAATGTTTTGAAAAAATATAGGATTTCTTCCAGGACCATCAGATTCCCCCTCAATTCTGCCTCAGAGTTGAATTCTACATGCCCTGGACAGGTGAGTAATTACAAGATTATTAATTCTTTGTCCCTAACCTTGGTAGAGGAGTTCTGACCACAGAGCTGGGACTTGGGATTTACTTTCTTATAAAGTAATCACTGTTCTGAGAGATGAACATTATAGTAACCTGCTAAGGCTGTTTTCCAAGCTGAGTGATTAATTCCTGTTATTAATGTGGGGGAAGAGTCATTTAGAGAGTCATTCCAAGTACTAGGGTTGTACAAGAGTGTTATTATTAGTAATAATAATAGTTTGTGTTTGGGGAATAGCCTTCAGCAGAAGCGCTATGGAGACATTTTCTCATTTACCTTTTAGTCACCTTCTCTGTGACTCTGTGGGTGGTGAGTATTTTTACACACATTCAACAAAGAAAGGCACCAAGAAGAAAACTGACTTCCCCAACAGTCAAGTATGGATTTGGATTTGATTTCTGACATTTGCTTCTATTTTTCCTTCATCTAGAAAGTTGGTTTTCCCTCTGAGCCTGTGAAACCATTATAGAAAAGCATGCTGAAAAAAATAAAGAATGCCATATAGATAGTAGCAAAGTGTGATTTCAGAAGAGTGGATAGAAAGGGCTTGGTAACACCTGAACACATGCCAGGGATAAGTACAGCAACTTATTTAGCCTTTTCCCATTCCTCAGCCTTCTTGACCTCTCTACAGCTTTTGACCCTGTAGGCTGTTCTGACCTCCTGAATACTCTCTTCTCTGGGTTACATGACATCTCTTTCTTGGTTCTTTTTCTCCCCAACTAACTGCTTCTCAATCTCCTCAGCAGAATCATTATTCATTTGCTCCCTAACTATGGGTGTCCCCCAAGGCTCTGGCCTAGGTGGCCCCTCTTTACACTCTTTCCTTTGGTGACCTCATCTGCTCACGTGGGTTGATATCTATACAGATGGCTCCAAGATCTATATGTGTAACCCTACTCTCTCTTTGAGTTCTAGTCCTATACTACCAACTGGCTATTGAATATTCCAAAGTGGATGTTCCATAGGTAACTCAAACTAAACACTTCTAAAATAGATTACATTATATTTTCCCCAAACCCACCTCTTTCTGAATATCCACATTTCTGTTGAGGCTACCACCATCTTTCTGATCATCAAATCTGTAACCTTGGTGGCATCTTTCTCTCCTTATTGTCCCTCCTTACGCATATCCTTCAGTTACCAAAACTTGCTTTTTCTGCCTTTACATTTGTCACATCTGTCCTTTCTTTTCATGCTCACAATTACCACCCTAGTTCAGACCCTCATCAACACTCAACTACACTATCCTAATAGCTTTCCATTTGATCTTCTTTCCTCAAGTCTCTTTCTACTTCATTCTATCCTTCATTCAGCTACCAAAGTCATTTTCCTAGAGCGAAGACTTGATAACACCATCCCTGTACTCAATAAATGCAGAGGCTATTATATATAGATGTAACCCACTATTATCTCTAGGATCAAATATAGATTTCTCTGCTTGACATTTAAAGTTTTTCACAACCTGGTCCCGATCAATCTCTTCAACCTTATCATACATTACTCTTGTGAATCTATTTTCCAGTCACATTGGCCTTCTTATTGATTCTCACTCAAGACACTCCATTTCCTGTCTTTTTGTTTTTGCACTGGCTGTCCTCCATGACACTCCTTCTATACCTTTTCTTCTGACGATCCCTGGTTTTCCTTCAAGGTTCAGTTCAAGTACTACCTTCTATATGAAAACTTTCTTGATTTCCCAATAGTTAGACCTCCTCTAAAAAATCTACCATGTATCTATATTGCATTTTGGGGGGATATACCTAATTATGTCCATTTTTGTCTATTCCTATAAGCTCCCTGAAGGCAGGAGTGTTTTTGTCTTTGTATTTTCAGCAGGACTTAACAAATGCTTATAGATTGATAACAATTCTAAGTTCAGGAGTCCTGATACGGAAGAATTACTCCACAGGAAACTGAAAGGAAGTCACAGTTGTGATAGGTGACCTATTATTGGCAATTTATAGAGACAAGGAAAAGTAGTAAGAGACTGAAAGTGGGTTAATTCCCCAATAATTTTCAATAAGGTGAAGTAGGTAGATTCTGAAAACTGTAGAAAAATGAATTTGCAGTTGATCCTAGAGAGATCATTCATTCTGTGAACTTGGGGAGATAAACAGTGATCACTACAAACCAGTATGGGTTCACTAAAATTGACATGCTAATCATTTTCTTTCTTTACTGGGGAGACTATAGACATACTATATTTGGATTTCAGCAAGGTACTTGACAAAGTTGTTTGCAATATCCTTGAGAACAACTCTGAGTAATATAGACTAGTTATAGATGCATGCATTATAACTGGCCTAATGTTCATACACAAAGAGAAATGATTCATAGAACTAGGAGGATGCCTTCTAAAGGGTTTGCCACAGAATAATGTTTTCAACCCCATTCTGTTCATAGTTTTATCAATGACTCAGATGGAGACATAGATGGTCCTTTTAGCAAACTTTCAAATGGTACCAAGTTGGGAGAACTCAGGATCTTAAAAGAGCATGGTTCTTCATAAAAGGTAGAATGATGAAATATGTAATAAACAAGTGATGAATTTTGAGTCACAACACCTGACTTCCAATCCCATCTCTCCTATTTTCTATCAGAATCGCTGTCAGTTCAAAGTCTGGGGATTTTTAATGGACTTCAAATTCAACATGAGTAAACTATGAGTATGCAGAATGAGAGAGATGCCAGTTTCACTACCATTTTTACTATTAAGATGACTCCTTGAGTATTATATTCAGTGATGGTCCCCCATATTTTAATAAGGATATTGACAAGATAAACAGTGCATAAGAGAGAGTGACTAGAACAGTCAGAACATTGGAAACTCTATACTATGGTATCACTTAAAGGAACTATGGATATCTAGCTTGGAAGAGAGGCATAGGGAGCAGAAGATAGTTAGCTTTAAATATTTGGAAGGTAAGAGATTATACTCTGAGTAACTCCGGATGACGATGAATGCAATATGGTATATAGTCAGTGGGGTCTTAGATTTGGAATCTGGGAAACCTGAATTCAAATCCCATTCCTGACACTGTGCAATCATGGGTGGCTAGGTAGCGCAGTGGATAGAGTGCCAGGCCTGGAGTCCATAAGACTCATCTTCCTGAATTCAAATCTGGCCTCAGACACTAGCTGTGTCACCCTGGGCAAATCACTTAACTCTGTTTGCCTCAGTTTCCTCATCTGTAAAAGGAGCTGGAGAAGTAAGTGGCAAATCACTCCAGTATCTTTGCCAAGAAAACCCCAAAAGGGGTCACAAAGAATCAGAAACAACTGAAACAACTGGACGATCATGGGCTAGTTCCTTAAATTCTCTGAGCTTCAGTTTCCTCATTTGTTAAATGGAGCTAATACCACCTATAGGGTTATTGTGAAGCTCAAATGAGAAGATGTAGCTAAAATTGTAAATTTTAATGTACTATATAAATGTCAGGTGGCAGATTTGGGCTCAGAAATTTTTTCTGAGCAGTCTAAAAATAGAATGTGTTGCTTCATGACACAGTGAGTTCACCTTCATTGGAAGTGTTTTTGCAGAGGCCAGATAGCTATCCTCAGAGATATTTTGGAAGGATTTTACATATTGGGTGGGAAGTTGAAGCAAATCACATCTAAAAGCCACTCCCCCCTCAAGACTCCATGATGCTGCTATGCCACTTGGGTGGCATTCCTGCCACATTTCTTTTCAATTCCTCATTGCCTTCCTCCTTCTTAATGATTTCCCACCTCCCCACTGCCATACAGGGTTCCCTACCCCCTTCTGGGCTGCTGCAGTTCTCTGACATCTATCCCTGTTGCTAAGAGGTGGTACTTGAAGCACTCCCATTTGTCATCCTGTGTCATGCCTCTCGCCCCCTCTTGTGAGCATCTTCCCTCAGGTTGGCACGGCAACTGTAAGTTTATCTGGGTGCTCTGGAGTTTGGGTATAGAAAAATTTCCCTCCCCCTTCATTTTCTATGGCACATAATAATACCATGAAGATCCTAGAAGAGCTGGGTAATATCTATCATATTATACCACTGACATGAGAAGCCTGGAAGTTTGTATACTCTTTGCTTTGGATCAGAAATGTCAGTTCCAAGGAAATCCCAATGAGGAAACTCACTCTGCCAATGCAGTTCATCACTTGTCCCACAGCTTATTGCCTTAGATGATTGTGTAGGGTCCTCAGAGGTTAAATGACTTGCTAGGAATCACATAACCAGCACATATCATAAACAAGACTTGAACCCTGGTCATCCTAAACTCTGAAGCTGACTCTCCATCCACTGCACCATGTTTTCCCTTAAACATTGTACTCTTTTCTAGCACTATCCAGTTTATATGAATGAGACCAGTGAGGTTCAGTTACATTCTAAGAAGCAAGTTACTAACTGGTGAAAAAGGGCCAGTCAGGGAAGAACATGAGTAACTCTTTGGATACGTCATTCACTTTGTCATTGTCCTTGTCATTTCAAGTAAGTAAATTTGATGGTTCTTCAACAGACCTATGATTTCACCAGTTTGGGTACCCCCTCCAACAGTGCACATTGTAACCCATTCATGTCCTCCAATCCTTAAAGATCTAGTTTCCCATGGACGGTCCAAAGTGCTGGAAGACCTTCTCTATACCTGTTAACATTTCATGGGTAACAGAGGGGTAACCAATGTCTTTTTATGATCACAATTTCCTCTTTGATATCTTCTGTAAGATTCTTCTAATAGTGTTCCATTTGTTTTGTCATTAGACAGAGATCTTGGAGTTAGTGTGCCTAGAGTAAAACTTCTAGAGTATCTAAGAGTTGTGATTCAGGGAGATGGACTACATTTATTCTGAGTGGATTCAGAAAACAAAGTAAAGACACGTGTATCATGGGGCAGTCAATGTAGTTCTAGACATGAAGCCATGTTTGACACTTACCAGCTGTGTAATCACAGATAAATCACTTAACCTCTCTTGGTTTCCTCATCCGAGAAAGGCAATTAATTCCATTTTTTCTATTATTTTATCTACTTACATGGGAAGAAGAAGGAAGACTGAGAGTCATTCTCTAGTGTACAAAAAACAAGAACGCTCTCTCACCTAGTGTGCTTTACTTATGGAGAGAACTGTTTAATATTTAGAAATAATTCCCCAGTTATTCATTGGTAATGTCTCATTTTACATATTTGCCATTTACTAAGAGTACACATTATGTGATTTAGGGGGAATACATATATGCATGTATATATGTATATATACATGCATGTATATATGTATATATACATGTATGTATATATGTATATACATATATGTATGTATATAGGTATATATACATGTATGCATGTATGTGTGTATATACATATATGTATGTATATATGTATATGTGCATGTCTATACAAACATACACACATATGTATTCAGCCTAGGCTTCTCCTTAATTATAGCATGTTCTCTATGTTTATTATTTACAGTTTAGCTTGTTTGTAAATAACTACTTGCATGTTGTTTCCACCATTAGACTGTGAGCTGGAACCATCTTTTTGTTTTTCTTTGTATCCCCAGTGCTTAGCACAATTCCAGGCACATAAGTTGGTGCATAATAAATGTTTATTGACTGATTGATGTCACCGGAGACCATTCCTTTTCTGCTGTCATGTGATCTTCATGTAAAACCTGAACTGCTACCCAATAGCGGCATTTTCTAGTTCTAGAAAACCACCATCAAATAAACCCACCCTCCTAAACAAACAAACAAAAACCAACAACAAACAACAAAAAACCCCAAAACCCAACAATTTCAAGACACACCGCAAGCCTGAGACCTATAAAGGGAAAATCTGGCCAGCAACTCACGAAATGCCTTATGTTTTGTTTGTTGCAAATAAAGATTTTTGGGTCTCCCCAGAGTAGGGGCAATTACACTAACCAGCCAAACAAAATAGGGAGGACCTTTTCTAAAAAGGCACTATTAGGTTCAGTTGAATGGGAAATATAATGGGAAGTTGCCATAGCTACTAGAACTCTGGTGACCTCTTTTCAGCTTGATGTAAAGTCCCCTTATTAAGGCTGATAACATCTTTGAATGTCAGCACACCTGGAATGTCGGGAGGCTGGGGTCAGCATCTACCTGACAAAGCTGCTGTTATCTCCCTGGATAGCTCATTTATCGGGACCTGTTTTTAAATATGTCACCCTGTCAGAAGATCTAGAGAAATGGTCTTGGAGGCAGTGAGCTAAGTTTAAGAATGTGATCCCACACGTTATACTTGTAACTGGGCAAGTTACTTTGTTCCTCTTAGTCTCAGTTTTTTTATTTGTAAAGTGGGAATGATAGTGTTTACATTAGCTCAAGTTATTTAATCTATCAGCCTTGGTCCCCTTATCTGTAAAATGGGGCAAATAATAGGTTCTGTGCCAAGAGGCTCAAATTAGATGATGTGTGTAAAGCACCTTGGAAACCTTGGAAAGTTATGAAGCTCTATACATAATGTAAACTATAGATATAAATGCTAGCTATAATTATTATCTACATCTTAGGGCTATTGGAGTAATATACTACATAAGATTGAAAATGCTAAATAATATGAGCTATTACTCTTGTCATTATACTTCAATTTTGATGATAGTAATTGTATTTATAATAATAACAACCATATTAATGTTGAGATAGTAGAGGCTGCAATAGCATTTTATAAAAGGAGGAGGAAGAGACTGAGACAGAGTATTAAGAGGGCTACCTAATTCAGTAGCAGTAGTAGTCTCCTGTGGACAAAGGGACATGAAGAACTGGGTGGTTTTTGGAAATGAAAACTGAAGCATGTGCCAAACCGTTCCCTTGTTATGGGGTGATGTTTCAACATAATGTCTGCATTTAGTGGGTGTTAAATAAATGTTCGTTGAATTAAACATAAAATATTTATGTTACCATGAGTTTCCTCAATGAGAATTCCTTTCACCAATGAAATCATAAGTCTGATTTAAACAAATTAAATTAATGATCCCACAACTTCTGGATGCATTAAGATTGTCTGAATCTTAAGCTGGGAATGATCTCAGATCTGGTTCCTTATTCTCTTATCTTTTCTTTCTCTAGCCTTCTAATTTTCCCCTATCTCTCCATCCATCCATTAAAAGCCAGAAGGAGATTCGTAGTTGGCTACAAAAAAAGTCTGTGTCAAAGGGTTTCTGTTTTGTTTTTCATAGTCAGGGAAAAAAATCTGTCTTCTGGCAAAGTTTTCTTGCTTTTTTGAATTACTGAAAAGCAATATAATTTGTAAAGAGGCATTTTGGTGCTTTTAGAACATTGAAAGGATAGCACAGTGCTCATCTTACTCATTAATGCCATGACAAATGGTTGGCATTGAGTCAATGTCTGTTTGCTAGTGCCCAATGGGCAAACACTGGACATGAGCTCTATAAGCTTTCTGAAATCTATATACTCTGGGGAACTATTCTTAGGACTCTTTCTCAAGAGAGTCTGATCGTCTAGAGTGGGCACCTATTAGCCTGGACTGTTTCTGGAGAAACAGGATCTTGGGTTTGACCTGGACTGGAGTGGATTACTTTAAGCCTGTTTGTGCAGAAGCATAGAAGCCCCAAGATGCCAAGTGTAAATTATTGGTTCTACATGGCTTGGAGGAGGGGGAGGTGTTCATAATTGTTGACTAGAATGGAACATACTCTAACATGCTGCCATCCATAGTCTTTTCTAGAAGACTTATTTTATCTAGAAGCCCTCTTGGATCTTGGATCTATTTCCAGTTGAAGTAGATAACTCTAAGCCTGTATTTATTCATCTCCTTAGTACAGAGGGGTGGATCCCCTAAGATACAAAGTGCGACTATCTTCTATGGCCTGGGTGTTCATCTGTGTCCACCAGACATGCTCTAACATACTCTAACATGCTGCCATCTGTGATCCTTTGAAGTTGGGAAAAACTTTCCAAACCAGCCTTCATCGTGTTTACTGGTGACTTAGAAACGATTATATCTTTGTAAAAAACTTGACGTACTTCTGTGCAAGCTGGCTGACCTCTAAAAATTCCACATGTAGAACATAGGGCGGAGAAGTGCTTGTTCAGGGAGTTTATACCCTTCATCTACAGAATAACTCCAAAAGTACTGGTAAAATCTGTCTGGAGCATTAAACTGAATTGGGATTCTATTTAAAACTATGACTGTTTTCCTGACATCTCGGGGTGGTTAAACTCTCCATCCACATTCACCTGAATAATTGACAAATTGTGAGAGAGTCCTGGTTTCAGGAAGTCCCCAAGGGTAGATAGCCAAGAGCTTTCTTTTTAGCTTTTAGGCTCAAATGATTCCAGGCAATTTTAACAGATGTGCTGCCAATGTCTTCACGCTTAACTTTTCCTGTTACTGTTTGCTGAGGGAAGAATGATGGCCAAACGAACCTTGCAAAGGCTTTTATTTTGGGCAATTCTCTTTCCCTTTGACATGGGAGTCCAGAGTCTGCTGGAAGGAAATGAATGTAAACCTCAGGAGGTTCAAGTTCCAGCCTGAAAAAAACCCAGACTTCAGAACTGAGAACTCTGGGGGTTTCAGAGTAATTCTAAAGTTTACCACATTTGCCATTTGCCAAGCCCTACTGAAGCAAATGCAAATAGAATGGCCATGATGAAAGGGCCGGGTCAATTACTGTAGGTATAAATCTTGTCTTTTTTTCAAGTTCATCCCCTGTGTGTTTGATTCCCTCTACTCTTTCATCCTGTTGGCTGGCTAGTTTGATGAAAGGTAAATGGAAAGAAAAATGGGTAATTTGAGCTTTAACTTGCACCTTTATCATGAAGAAGACTTATCTTTGTTCTATTCTTTATGAGGAACATCCATTAAAATAATGTGACTCTCCCCTCCCCCCTTAAAATTTATGACACTATTAATGCTCCCTTTTAAGGATACAGGGTTACCAGAATTATCCTTTCTCTTGGTAACAAAGTCATTAAATTTTGTAAAAAGTAGAAATATTGCTGCTTTGAATAAAATGAGGAGAACATTTCTCTGTGAGAGAACAGAACAGAGATGAGTTTGGATTTATGTGACACCTAGTCTCCTAAGAGAACACATAGCCTCTTCAAATACAGTAACTGATTCATCTTCCTAATATCCTTGTCAACTAGGCAGGTCAGATGCTATCACTCCCATTTTAGAGGTGGAATGACTGAAGGACAGCCAGGGCCATCAGTCTATCCCTATATTAGTGAAACTCTGAAAGTCTGGGGGTAGAGAAATAGGTAGGGGCTTTGATTGAGAAGTAATAAGTAATAATAATGCCTAGCATTTATATAATGCTTTGATGTTTGCCAAAAGCTTTACATTATATTATTTCATTTGATTCTTATACCTACCCTGTAAGGTGGGTGCTATTACTGGTTCCATTTTACAGATATGTAAATCGAGGCTGAGAGAGGTTAAGTGACTTGGCCAGGGTCACACAGCCAGTAAGGGATTGAGGCAGGATTCTAACTCAGGTCTTTTTGAAGCCAGTCTATCCATCAAGTCAAGGTGAGGCCCATCTGCTGAGTCAGAGTGAAATTCGAAGTTTCCATCGTTTGAAATATGGTACTCAGTTAGTTTACAAAATACCTTAATTTTTCAAGTATTTATTTAAAAGTTAGGGAACATGCCAGAAGTCCTGCCACAGACAGTTAGAATGATGCTAGGAAGAATGGGAAAATCCTTGTTTCATTTACATAGCAAATATTTTAGGAATATACAGAGTTGTGGGGAATAACTTTCTTGGTATTTCTATGAGGCTTTTCACAGTTTCGTTAAATGATGGTGTGATTATTTATGTTTACTTCAACATTTCAAAGATCTGTGATTTCATTAATGTTGGTATTTGGCCAATGATGCAGACGTGGAGTCAGGAAGACTCAAGTTCAAAACCTGCTTCAGCCACTCATTAGCTGTGTTACTTCAAGCAAGTCACTTAACCTCTCTGGGCCTCAGTTTTCTCATCTGCCCAAAGAGACAGTAATAGTATTTACATCATAGGATTTTTTTTAGGATTAAATGAGATAATGTATTCAAAGCACTTTGCAAACTTTAAAGCAATATAAAAAAGTTAGATATTATTATTAGTAGTAGCAGTATCAAGTCTTTACTTGCAACTTATTTGACCACGTCTTTACTGGATCCTCTTCCAGATCCAGTCTTCTAACCATAGGTGTCACTCAGGGTTTTGTCTTGGGTCCTCCTCTTATCTCCCTTGTACTACTTCACTTGGTGATCTCATCAACTCCTATGGATTTATTTACCATCTCTGTGTTGATGATTCTCAAACCTACCTCCCCTGCCCCAAACTCTCTGCTGACCTCCAATCTTGCTTCTCTAACTGCTTTTCAGATATCTCAGACTGGATGTCCAGTAGATATCTTAAACTCAGCATATTCAAAACTGAACTCATTAGCTTTCCCCTTAAATCCTCTCCCCTCCTTCTTTCCCTATTACTGTCAAGGGCAATACCATCCTCCCAGTCCCACGGGCTCTGAACCTTGACAGATCTCTCTCACCCACCCCATATTTAATTTGTTGCCAGGGCCTGTTGATTTCATATACTCCCTTCTCTCTGAAACTGCCACTACTGTAGTGCAGGCCCTCATCACCTCATGCCTGGATTACTGCAATAGCTTGCTGGTAGGTCTCCTGCCTCAATTCTTTCCCCCTTCCTACTCCAGCCCTTCATCCATTTAGTCACCAAAGTAATTTTCCTAAAGTGCAGGTCTGACCTTGTCGCCTCCCCCTCTTCCCTCCACTCGATAAATTCCAGTGGCTCCCTATTGCCTCCAGGATTAAATACAAAATGCTCTGTTTGGCATTCAAAGCCTTCAACTTTTCCAGTTTTCTTCCCCCTTTATTCTCCAATACATACTCTTAGATCCACTGGATGGCTTCCTGGCTGTTCCACAAACAAGATACTCTATCTCTTGGCTCTGGACATTTTCTCTGGCTCTCCCACCTCCACTTTCAGTCCTGGCCTCCCTGTCTTCCTTTGAGTCCCTAACAAAATCCCATTTTCTGCAGAAAGCCTTGTCAACATCCTCTTAATTCTAGTGCCTTCCCTTTGTTAATTATCTCCTATTTTTCTTGTATAGATTTGTTTGCTTGTTGTTAGACTGCAAGCTCCTTGATGGCAGAGATTATTTTACACCTCTCTTTATGTTCTCAGGGCTTAGCACAGTGCCTGGTACATAGTAGGTACTTAATAAATGTTTATTGATTGGTTGCTGTGGCTGAAAGAATTAATCGCCTAATGATGGACTCTCTTGTGATGAGCTTTTCCCAACTTAAACAGACTAGCTCTTGGAAGACACACATATTGTCTATCACTGTACCTGTACTTGAAGCCTTTCCAACTTGGTAAGACTCCCAGGATCACCTCATCACTGAAGAATTAGAGCAGGACCCTTTCACAGAGGATGAATCTATGTACACACCTTTTCATTTTAATCTTAAGGGGGAAGATCCTTTATTCCCACTAAATTTATGATACGAAGCATGATACAAATTATTTAAAAATTAAGAAACAGGTTAGTTAGAAATTATTAGAGATTTCAAATTCACTTGACCTTCCTTACTTTGTGGCTGGCTTGGGTTACTTTATCCATGGCCCAGGCAATTTATGAATCTCCTTTATAGCAGATAGAAACTCAAGTGGTAGATGTGGTCCAATTTTCTTTTAGTGTAGAAAAGGTGAAAATGTTGGTGGAAAATGGCTAAAAATATTTTATCAGTATAGAATGGGCAACAAATGTACAGGTATGAGAAGAACTTGGTGTTTTTTCCCTCCTTATAACTGACTTAGACTCAGAGCCTGACCAAAGTGCAATCTCTCTAATGGAATCCAATCCAATCCAACCCAACAATCATCTATTAAAGACCTGTGATGTAGAACCTCATAATATATTAAACACCTTTGTGCATGGCCATGGGGGTACAAACAGTCTTTGCTCTCAAATTACTTACATTACACTGGGGCCGGTATATAATTAGAGAAGTAAAGATAGGACCATTTGAGGAGGCTGAGAACGAATAGCTTTCTCGCTATAAGTGCAAGACAACCTAGGTTTCCTTCCATGATATAAATTATGTCACATCTCAGTTAACTTTGAAGGTTGAGGTATCTTGGCTTGTGTATGAGCAGATGACCTTCTGTCTATATTTCTATAGGTTTCTTGGCCTCTCATTTTCAATCAGTTAATATTTATTTATTACCAAATATAATCATCATGCTAGGGGGCTATAAGTAAAAGTTAAGGTCCCTTCCCTCAAAGAGTTTGCCACCTAGAGATAAAACATCTCTTTCTTCCCTTTTCCTCCCACATGGTCCCTGTTTTTATTTTGAACATTCCCAATGTTTGACATAAAGCGACTGCCTTTGGCAACCCTGCAGATGATAATAATAATGATTGTTGCATGGGGAATGAGCCTTGAGGAATTTATAAAATATGTGTGTTGTAGTAGAGGGATGCTTGGTTTTAGAATTGGATGCCTTGAATTTTAATCTTTAAACTGTCTCTTACTAGTTGTATGACTTCAGTCACCTTACATTCTCTATGGCTTTGGTCAAATGACTTCCCTTCTCTGGGCCTTGGTTTCTTCACTTATAAAACAAAGTGATTCCTAGCTAGATGACCTCTAAAGTCCCTTCAAGCTCTAAATATGTCTTATGATTTAAAAAAAATCACTTAATATGTCTAAATCTCAGTTTTATAAACTATAAAATGTGGATTAAAAAGATACACACTCATAATCATATCGAGGGTTGGGTGAATGAGACTATGATGCTTCAAAGCAAACATTGAGGGTCCAAAAATTTAACATTCTTGTTCTACTCTTTAGTAAAGTAAAAGTCATTTTAGTAATGAATTCCCCCTCCTACTCAGCTGGATTTGTCTCATTTCTTTTATTATCTTTTCACGCCATGAATTACACAATTGATTTGAGTTTATGTTTCATGCTGCTTACCTGGCATGCCAAAATTCCTAGTTATAGCTCTGCTTGTGCTCTCTGCCTCACAGGGTTATTGTGAGGAAAGCACTTTGTGGATTACTACTTAAGTGAGAGTGATTATTATTACCTTGCTCACAGAGCTACTTCTCTTCTGTGCATCTATAATTTCATTAATGTGGGCATTAAATTCATTGGTACAGACTGAAACCCATCGCATATTTTGAATCTGCAATATAGGCTGTCTATCTACCTGCACTTCATATAACCGGAACAGGAGGCATCCTTCACTTACCTGGTGTCTCTTATGTGAATAATTATGGTGAACTTTTTTGGGTGGGCATTGGTCTTATTAATGATGCACTACTGCAACGTCCCAGCACTTGATGGAATCAGTCCATTGTTCACCAACCAAGAGCATTTTCAGGGCTTCCCCAACTATGCTGGCATCCCAAGCTCTTAGCACAGTGGCTTGCACATTATAGGCTCTTAAGAAATTCTTGATAATTGATCTGTGGGTAATGCTTCTTATATCTGAACTCCATAACAGCATCAGACATGTTAGGCAAGTATACGTCTCCCTATTTTATGTCTTGATGGGAACAATCAGTAAGTCACAGAATAGTTATGTGTATTGTTAACGAATTGCATGATTTTAACATATGCCTAGAATCATTGTGAGACTTCAATGAGATAACAGATGTAAGTATTTTTGAGTGCTAACTATAGTTACTATGGACTTTGATGCTCATTAAACAACACAACTCTGTGCTATTTGGAGTCTAACTTAGATACCATACAGAATATGATGAGTTTTTAAGATATCTCGAAGTAGTGAAGATTTCACAAGAATAGAAAAAAGATTATGTATGGTAATTTTACAAAAAAAGGTGACCAAGACATTGGCAAGTACTGACCCATATGCCTGCCTTCTTATTTCTATAAAATCTATGTGAAAATGCACTTTGCACACATCAGAAAATCCTTGCTGAAATTATGAGAAGAGACATGAAAGCTTTCATAGATGATTTTCTATAGCAGACCACACACTTATCATGGTGGAGAGGTACAGCACATATAAAATGGAACTGTGTCTATTTTTTGTATATTGAAAAAGCATTTGACTCTGTAGAACAAAAAGTGGCCATGAAGACAGGTCAACAGATGTCCCCTATGCATATATTCATACTGTACAAGATTCTATGATAGGCAGAAGTAGAGATAGCTTTGTTCAAAGACCCGCTAGATGTTGACATCTATGTGTTTGGTTTTTGCTAGTGTCATTGAAGATGGGCTCTGCTGAAACCAAACAAAAGGAGAATGTTTCTCTCTTAAGTACTCCAATTCACACATAGCATTGCATTAATCACGCTGAATCCAAGAACACTACATTAAGACTGCAAAAAAGTCTCTAGCAATGTGAGATTGGCTTAATCATTCAGAAAAATAGAAAAGTAACATGGATTAAAATATACAGTTCACATTATGACGTGTAGCTGGACTGGTAACCTATTGAATTAGTCCACAGACATCACAAGGCAGTTAGGTGGTGCAGTAGCTAGAGTTCTGAACTTAGAATCAGGAAGACCGAGTTTGAAGCTGGTCTTAGATGCTTGCTAGGGGAGTGGCCCCAGGTTCACAAGTAAGTCTCGGAATCTCTTTCAGTTTCTTTCTTTATCTTTAAAATGAGGATGATAATAGCCCCTGCCTCCCAGGGAGGCTGTGAGGTTCAAATGAGGTAATATATGCGAAGGACTTTGCAAACCTTAAAGTGCCATATAAAATGGTAGCTATTATGTATGTTTTGGGACAGGTACTACAGATGGGTTGTGAACTGGGCCCAGAATTCAGTAGGAGGAGGTGATTAGGGTGGATGGCATTTGGGAAATTGCCCGGTGCTTTTAATGATTTCAAACTGCTTGCTACTGCAAAAGCCCATCTTTTTAACACTAATATTCTCCCAGGGATACTTTATGGCTACAAATCATAGAACAGTACAATCCTGGAAGAATCAAATTGCAAGTAAGCCAAAGGGTGTTGAATGATGCATGGTAGGTACGTGAACTGCAGCCATCACCAGTTATGACTCATGTGTAAAAAATAGCATAAAAGGTACCAAGTGCAACATATTTGACTAATAAAAGAGGCCATTCTTTTTCTCTGGATAATATATAGAAAGTCCAAGTGGTACACTGGTCCCCACAAAGTATAGAGGAACCAGAAGTAGGTCTCTAGCATGTTGGGTAGATCCTGTACGGAGGATTTATGGATAGACAAGAACTGCATGGTAAAAGAAGGCAGGGAGATGTTTCAATCTGTGTCACTGAAGGGGAAAGACACCCACACAGATATAGTCACAAGCCAGTCTGAGTGGCTAAGTAAAGCACAGGTCCCCATGATGAGGATGTATTTTCCCTCCTACACAGAGAGGCTAGATCCTGAAACACCTCCACTCTCCTGTTGACCCCCATCTGAAGTGTCTTTCCAGTAACATTGATGGATTTACATGCCCCTGGGCCCAGAAACTCATAATTCTCAACTGTCTATGGTTCAAGAACAGAGTGCCACTAACTGGACCCTCTTGGGACTGTGCCTTTCTCCCAGCCTTCTAGATACATTGCTTTAACCAAATGAGCTATGCAATATCTTGGGGGATAGCCTTGGTATCTAATTGGTAACGACTCTGAGAAGTGAGTGTTACTGGCGGTCACACTATGGATTAAAGCCACTCCACTGCTTATTTGTAGAGCTGGGAAGCCATGTCAAAAGCTATAATTAAAAAAAGATAATGACTTTCAAATTAGTTTTTATTAAGAGAATTAAGCCATACTAAGCCTTGAGACAGGGTTCATAAATATGCTAATAAAGTATTCCTCACTAATGAAAAACATACATAGATCAAATAATTTAAAAGTAATATATAGCTTTATAACATTAAATATTAAATCTATTAATTGGTAATATAAACTAGCCTGAGGCCATTTTCAATTGGCAGCTAAATAATGAGGGAAATACTTTCAAATCTTTAAATAAAAGGATTCCAGACCCCAGGCAACCATTATGAAGGTTGAAATACTGGGTATCTAGAACAGGCATTTGTTGCAAACAGTCAAAGGCTGAGAAGTCATTATTGAAAGAATCAAAAGGTTATAGTGGAGGAGGCAGTAGCTACCTGCTCTGTGCATAGTGAGGGCAGAACCATGGAAACAACACTTCAACTGCAGAATTGGCTTTTTAGACCCCTTGCCTGACTCAGCGTATCTGAAATGACCTGAAATAGTTGTGGGTCTATTAAAAGGGAAGAAAATGAGCTTGATCCCTTCCTGGTAGGCCTGTAGTTCTCTAGCCTGCATTCTGTATAGCTGTAGTTACTTTGAACATGACAGTCTTATTTTCATTTAAGAGATATTCATGTTCAGTTGAGAGATTATCACTCTACGGCCAATGCCTTAGAGGAGGAGATGGGGCTTGCCTTGCTGGCTTCAAATGAAGACTTCAGGAAGACTTCAGGAAGTCAGTATATTGTCCACTAGGGAGAAACAGACCAATATCAGACCTATAATGGTATAGGTCTCCTTTTCTAGGTATCAAAGCTTTCCCCAATATAACACACTGCTCCCTAATGTTTCACACAGGTACAGATTGCCTCTGTCCTTTAGACAACCTCTCTCAATTAGCCCACAGTTGCAACATGGGTAGAGAAGCTTTTTACTGGAGAAGGTGATGGAATATAGGACTTTTCAATTAATTTTTTTTATTTTTTGTTTTGGCTTTTAGATTCATCTGGCAGAGAGATTATGTTATCAGGAACTTGGACCCTGCTTTGAGTAATTGATGGCTCAAAGCAGTACACTGAACATGGGGAAGAGAGGTCTCCCAGTACCATATAGGGTCCTGTGGGGTCCAAGATAAAATATGTAATCAGTCCCTAACTCTCTGTCAAGGCAAAGTGCATGAGGTTTCCCTTATCCATTTTTATACTTTTTTTTGCAGTGCCTGTGATATTAATTTTAATCTGATTTCGTTTGCCTAAAAGTTTTTTGGGGGAAGAGAGGTAGCTACATTGGATAATTTGTTCCTGGGACCCTAAACTCTCGCAAAGGATGATTGCTAGAATATCAATTTCCTCTTTTTAAGGTACTTTAAGCCATTACTAGTGAAATGGGTTTAGTAAAATTCTCTTAAAACTAGAACAATTTCAATTTTTATTTACTGCAACTTTTAAAAATTTGACATTTTTTTTAAAGAGGCCAGAGGAAGGGTGAAATCAAATGACTGAATGTTCTAGTTATTCAGGAAAACAAACAAACAATCATTAGCCTAGTCAATAAGAGGCTTCTCTTTGGTCTCAGTATTTGAAAGTTACAGGATCATAAAATTAGACCTAGAAGAGACATTACAGACCCAATTCCCTTATTTTGCTGATGAGGAAACAGGTTGGCAGAAAGGTGAAGTCACTTGCCCAGGGTCTCATAGTAAGTGTTTGAGACAGAATTTGCACTTAGGTTTTCTACACTCCAAGTTCCACACTCTGTCTTCTATACCACATACTCAGAGAAGAGGAAAGGTAGGGTCCAGTATACTCAATTTCTAGTGGCCCTGGGCATATGGGGGGCACGGCTGATATCGTTTTATATGAGTTGAGATGGTGGCAAACAATCTTTAAGATTCCTTGGCAATCCCAATTTGATCAAGTCAGCTTTGCATTTTCCTTTTAAACTTCTTGTCAACCAAACCAGAGAGTTCTGTAATCACTAGGGAACCTGCCCCAGCCTTACACAACAAATAAATGCAGATAGAACTCATTCTGTGATAGCTGTAGTCAATAAAGTGCCCTTCTTTGTATCCCCCTCACAGAAGTCTCTGCACGCGTGAGATTTCTGACCTTGATAAAAGGCTTCCGAAGATAAAATTTGCCTTGACTACACCTGACAACATTCCCAAACAATATACCTAGTATATTGCCATAAAAAACAGATTTTTTTTAGTCCTTCTAAGCCATTAGGGAGATGCCTCTTTTTTCAATAAAATTTTTACTTCAGAGGGGAAAATGAGAGTACCAACATTCAGGGTCTTGTGGCTCCCTCCCTGATAGACTTCAGAATTTATATCTGTAATTTTCCACATATTTGTGCTCTTTGGTATGTGATATTCACTGCAAGATCTTATGGCCCCTTGTCCTGTGAAGTCTGTCACCATTTTTCTTTTTAAATAACATTTTATACTTTGGGATTGATAATGAAGAGAAGGTAGTACCTGTGTAAAAGGTCAATAAATCTTTCAAAATGGAAAAAAAATTGCTGTTATATCACCAGGCTAGAGATGTTCACATTTTCTCTCAGAATTCTGCAACTCTGTTTGCCAGCTCTTACATATTTATTAAGTTCTACAGATGTGTTTGTATAACACATTTTAATACTCAATTTTGTCCTTGAATAGTTTTTTACCCATAGCTATAAGCCTGTCTGAACCTTAGGGAATCTCATATTCAAATTTCCTGATGGTTTTAGACCAATGTTATTAACTAGTATTTTGTTTCATTTAGTTAGTCCCCCTTTTTCCACACCACAGGTTCCTTAATTTAAGTCAATATTACTAAAAATAAAAGGATGGCTATTTAAAATGCAGTCTGGATGTAAATGAACATTCTCAGCTCCGTCAAGGTGGTCACACAAGACAAGGCAGGCTCTCTTTCTAAATATTATGATAGTAGATTTCTGCTTCACATCCCAACTGAATGACATACAGAAAATTCCAAGGCCTTCGTTCCATTCAACAGGGAATATTATCTAATGATTAGAGAGGAGGATTGAGGAAGGGAAGTGTGTTGATTTCCCTCTCAGACTCTTAGGCTTCAGTGGTCAGAAAATCCTTTTGTACCTCAGCCTCCCTGGTTAAACAATGTGGATACTCAGGGGGTATGCTGGTTTAACAACCAACTTTTTAGAACAAACAAACAATCCTTTATCCAGGACAAATTTTTAAATTAAATTTGCATTATTAACATTTTCCTCTAAATAGGATTCAAAATAACCTTCTAGAAGTGCACTCTTTATTAGGTCATCCTCCTTCAAGAATCTTCAGTGACAACCCCCTCCCCCCATTTTCTCTAGGATAAAATACAAATTTCTCAGGTCACAATTTCAACTCTTCACAACTTGGTCAACCATTCTAGACACCCTGTTACACATTCCAGCCAAAATGGCCTATTTGCTGTTCCCAGAACATGACATTCAGTCTCCTGCCTCTATACCTTTTCATAGTCTCTCCTTCATGCCTGGAATATTCTATCCACCTCACCTTCATTTTTTCCAGTCTGTAGCTCTTTTCAAGGCTTGGCTCTGTCACCTATTAAAAGGAACCTTTTCTCGTTCCTCAGCAGCTTATACTCTCTGCCTCCTCAAATGATCCTGTATTTGTTTATGTGTTTATATATTGTGTCTCCTTGTAGAAGATAAGATTTCCAAAGGCAGGGATTTTTTCATTTTTGTCTTTGGATCCTTGGGTTTCATCTTTGCATCTTTGCGGTGGTGATTGTCATTCAGTTGTTTTTCAGTTGTGTCTGACTCCTTGTGACTCCCATTTGGGGTTTTCTTGGCAAAGATACTGAATTTTTGCTTTGCCATTTCCTTCTCCAGTTCATTTTAAAGATGAAGAACTGAGGCAAACAGAGTTTAGTGAGTTGCCCAGGGTCACACAGCTGGTAAGTGTCTGAGGTCAGATTTGAACTCAGGAATATTAGTCTTCCTGGGACTCTAGGTCCATCGCTCTATCTACTGCACCACCTAGCTGCCCTTGGACATGGTAGGCATTTGATAAATGCTTGCTGAACTGAATGAATTAATTCAATCAATACAACAAATATTTGAGTATCTTATGCAAGACACCGTCATAGTGAAATATAAAGATGAATGATTTGGTTCCTGCCCTCAAGTTCCTTGCAACAATAGCCAATATTTATATTCCACTTTTAGGGTTTACAAGGTGCTTTTCTCACAACTTAGTGAGGTAGGTCTTGAGAGTGCTATAATCTTCATTTTATAGGTGACAAAACCATGACTTAGATAGAGAGGAGTGATTTGTTTACTATGGGCATTGAGCTGGTAAGCTTAGAACCTGTGGCTCCAAACCCCAAATTCAGTACATGTGCTACTCCTAGGTTACACTGTCTCTCCTTTTTATAATACCCCAATGGTGCCTGATAGAGCCCTCTGTACTCACTTGGTAGAGAACAAAGATCTGTGATCTTATGATCTAGAGACAAATTCAAGACACATCTTACTAGCTTAGCTGTTTGACTCTGGGCAAGGGTTCAGTGTTTTTTTCTTTAGTTTCCTTATTGATAAAATGAGTGTGAAATAATATCCCTGTCAACCTTACCTACTAAACCTTGGCTTACATGATTATATAATTGTTGGTTATTATAAATGCTTGTTAATTATGAGTCAGCTATGCAACAAACTAAGAAAACTTAGTAAATATCCCTAAAAGCCAAATTAATTATTTTATTAAATGTCTATTGGAAGTGTCTTAGGAAGATTCTGAAGATCACCTGGCAAGATAAGGTACTTGACACTGAGGTCCTTTCCTGAGCTGAATTGCCAAACATTCAGTCTACTGCAGAGAGCGCAACTACAATGGGCTGGCCATGTTGTTTAAATGCCAAGGCAAATGATCACATGGAGGTCAGAAGAAACCATGCACTGACACTTTCAAAGTCTCTCTGAAAGACTTTGGAACTGATTTTGTGACATGGGAAACACCGGCACAGGACTGCCCAGCATGGTGTGCCCATATCAAGGAAGGTGCAGTGCTCTATAAGTGAAGCAGAATTGCAGTAGCTCAAAAGAAATGTGAGATGCACAAATTTAGATACAACTCGACTCCAAGTGTTCATATGGACTATTTGTGCCCAATGTGTGATAGAGCATTCCAAACTTGTATTGGTTTGATCAGCCATAGTCGGACACATTGTACTTTGATGCCAACATAATGATTTCATTTTGGTCCTCTTTGAGAGTAAAGGACAAGAAACAACCATGTGCTAGGCACTGTACTAAACACCAGGGATACAAAGAAAGCCAAAAGACAGTCCGTGACCTGAAAGAATTCACAATCTAATGGCGGAAATGATCTGCAAACAACTATATGCAAGTCAGATACAAACACGGTAAAAACAGTCTCTGCCTTCAAAGCACTCATGATCTAGTGAGGGAGATAACATGAAAACAAATAAGGTAAGATATGCACAAAATAAATTTGGGGTAATCAATAAAAGGAACTAGCATTAAGGGGAAGCAGGAAAGGCTTCCTGTAGAAGACTGGATTTTAGCTGGGGCTTGAAGGAAGGAAGCTATAGTGACTGACTTACAGTCATGATCACATGGTATGTTTTGTGGCTCTTTATACACTTTTTAAGGCATTCTCACATATATCATCTATCACTTCAGTGCTTCCACTCTGCTACCCTCAGGGTTCAATGAAGACAAATGGTACTGGGGTTTTTCCCCCCTTCTCCATCAATGCCTTTATTGGATACTAACCAGGATTGCTTTCTATTAGTGTTCATTTGTTGGGTAAATTCCTATTTAGAATGCCTGGCAGGACAATTTATATGCTCCTCTTGATGGACTTCTCAGCTGGCTCATGGACCTCATTTTCTATGTATTCACTGAGACTCGTTCCTTACACCTGATAGAATTTCCCACACTAAGAATCATTCAACAAATATTAACTAGAGGTGAATTGATGATGAGAAGCAACTACCTAAAAGGTGTGCGTGTGTGTGTGTGTGTGTGTGTGTGTATGTGTGTGTGTGTGTATGTGTATGTGTGTAATATCTCCTTTGTGTAACTGGCTATGTTTATTGTTATACCCAACATTTTTTTTCAACTGAAGTCTGACCAAATTTTTGCTAGTGAGCTGTATTTTTGACCTGTAGGATAAAACCAAGGGTAAAATGACAAGAAAGGCATGTCTCAACAAATTCAACCATGTTTTCCTGCTTTGACCCTGTTATAAAATGTCTTTCTCCTCACCTTTCCCATTACCAATTTCTCTTGTCAATGAACAGGGAATTGGTAATCAGTTTGAGTTTAGTAATGAGTTGTGTATTGTATATCTTTTAATTTTAGTCTGGTGTTGCCTTTTACTTAGTATTTTATCATTAATCATTTATCATAAATTTATCATGATTCATAACATACTCCTTTTCTTCCTTGGCTCCTAAAGTAATCTCAGATACAGTATTTCAAACTTTTAAAAGTATCTGATGATTTAAATTTTTTTTTTCATTTTTGCAATGGCAAACTTTTTTTAGGAAAAAGATCCTATGGTTATCAAAATATTTAGCATAATTTTAAAAATAGAGAAAGAGTACCAATTCATTTTCTTTCACATTCACAAATGAGGCCCTAACAAATTGTGATCTCCCCTGTGCATTAAACTGCTCAAAGCAAAAGGCTAAGGTAGTTATCTTTGGAATAGTCCATGAAAATTTCCCTTAGCAGTAATACTACTCTTGTGGTTGTTGCCTTGAGCAATATGTGTTATAGGGCTTTTTGAGTATGGGAATAATTTCAAGGAATAGTTCAATTATTTTCCAATTCTAAAATCAACCAATACCATGCTTATGTCTTGAACAAGAAGAAACTTTGAATGTATATGTATATGTAGGCATATAAACATACATACATATTTATATCTATCAATTTTTTTTCTTGGAGTGCATCAGAAACCTTATTACCTGGAAAGCAGGCTAATGATCACATCTGCCAGAATTTGCCCACAGGTAAGAAATCAATGACAGTTTTAGAAGCGACAGACATAATTCATTGAGAAAAGGCATTTTTCCTTTCCTGACATTTAAAATGGAGGAAAAACAAATACCTTGAACATAAGCACCGAGAAAACAGATTTGTAAGTTATAATCAACAATCCGGATGATAGTTGCCTCTGTGCCAATTATTTTTTGTCATGAATTACTTCAAGTCCCAAGCCATCTTTCTCCCCCTCCCCCCTTTGAAGACACCATATGTTAAGGAGTCTTTCACCAATAGGCCCATGGCAAGAAAGGAGCTCCATATGGTGATGTCAAAAAATAATGGCTGTTTTCAGATGTAGAACTAAAGAATGTGGGAGGTAACAGTTCTTGGCTTTGGGTAGATTGGCAGAAATCCGGAAGAAGGGGAAAAGGGATATTCTTTTTCTGTCTCTTTTGCTGGTATGTCTTCTTTCTGCCCCCTTAACTGGATTCTTGGTTTCATTATTTGTAAAATTGAAATAGTAATACTTGCTCTACCTACCACACAAAGTCTTTTTTGGGGAAAGCACTCTCTAAATTTTAATGGGTTGTTATTATTGTTATAAGCTTCTTGATGACAGAAACTGTTATATTTATCTTTGCATTCCCAGCAGCTCTTCTGATAGTACCTTATACTACTATCATACAGGAAACATTTCTCAAGGCTCAAATCTTAGTCAATTCCATCTAGACACATCTAACTGTAGGCCCCTTTCTTTGATTTCTTTTAATTTTTGTTCATTTGTTTTCTCTCTACATTATCTAAGTGTACCTGAGCAATGCTATTCACTCTCATTATATCAAGTATCTTTCATCTGTTGATGACTTTCCAGTCTATATCTCCAATCCTACTTCTTTTTCCAAAGGGCCATCGAAATATTTCCAGTTGCCAGTTGGAATTTTCTGCTTGGACACCCCACCATTACTTCTTCCTCGAGGTTCCTAAAAATGAACTTATCTTTTCTTCAGGCTAGCTCATTTCCAGAACCATAGAATTTTAGAGATGGAGAGGTATCTTAGAGATCATCTGGTCAAACTCTCTCATGTTATAGAGGAGGAGACGGAGGTCTAAAGAAGTTAAATGATTTGCTCAAGGTTTGTCAGTTCCAGAGCTTTTGAAACTTTATTTCTGTCAACAGCACCACAATTCTTCTAGGAACCTAAACTTTAACTTCCAAGTCATCTCTTTGACTTCCCCTTTACTTTTTCACCTGTGTTACCGAGGTGTAATGATTCTACCTTCAAAATGTCTCTGGTATTTGCCACATCTTTTCTTTTTCCATCACAACCACTCCAGTCCAAATCCTAGTCATTTTATGTCTGGGTTATTGTAAGAATCTCTAGTCTCTCTCTCCTTCAATCCATCTTATGTACTGCCTAAAACACTTTGACTATGCCACTCCCTTGTTCAAAAATGTCTCAGATCTCCTCTTGTTTTAGGGATTAAGATAAAATGCATCCACTTAAAAACTTCAATCTTGCTAATAATCAGAGAATTGCAAATTAAAATAACTTTGCAGTACCATTTCATAGACATCAAACTGTAAAAAATAATTAAACAAGTGATGCTGGATAGATTGTGGAGGAATAGGTATATACAGTTATTGCAGGTGAAATTAAAAATTGGTAGTGTTTTTTCTGGAGCAGTCTGGCAGTACACAGTAAAAGTTGCAAATATAATGAATCCTTTGACACAATAATTAATTCTTGGGAATATTCTGGGAAAGTGTAATTAAAAACAACAAAAAGGGCTACGTGTTCAAAGCTTTTTCATAGCTGTATTGTATGTAATTACAAATAACTGAAATCAAACATTGTCCAGTAATAGGGGAATGGCTTACTACATTGTGGTTTATTCATATAAAGGAATGCCACGATGCAATTAATCATGAATAATAGAAAGGAATGAGAAGAGATTTTTTATGAAATAATGCAAAGCAAAAAAATCCAACCAAACAAACCCAAAAAGCAAAATAACCAGGACCAGAACAATGAAGTACATACCTTAATCATATAAAAGAGAAAAAAAGAATGAGAACAAATGAATAAATATTCTGATGGGAACTTGGAATGACTGAAAAATTATGGTGATACTTTATATGTTGAAATTAAATGTAAGTAGTTACTAATAAAATTTATTTGCTTATAATGCTGTGAAATGTTTTTAATCAAGTATTGAATAAGATCAAATGACTTACTCTCATATTCAAAATCTTGTATAAGATTATGACATAATACCCATCTAACTTGATATCCTACTACTCTTGCACATGAAACTCATGGTTTAATCAGGTCATTCTTCACTCTGTCGCCCCTAAACACCATGCCTATCTATCTCACCTTCCTCACCTGCTCCTGTGTTATTCTTCTATCTTAGATGTTCCCCCTCTTCCTCTACCTAGTTAAAGCCCACACATGCTGCAAGACCCTTCTCACGTCTCGCCTTCCTAATTGGAATCATGGTACCATCGGCCCACATTTATCTTTCTTGGCTCTGCCCTCTGGTGTCACTTACTCTCTGCCTGTGTGACAAATGTGGTACTTATCACCTGCTCTTAACATTGTTTATGATTTTGTTTGCATACATAACATCACCTCACTGGAGGAGAATCCTTGTTGTATTTTATTGTATCCCTCACTGTATGACATAGTGATGGAGAGCTGGCCTTAGTGTAAGATCGACCTGGGTTCAAGTCAAGTTATTCTGGGGACAACTTTTACTGACTTGAGAGAACCATTTTTCCTGTTGTTAAAAACATTCACCAGTACATTTCTATTTTGTTCTCTAAATATTGTTTGAACTCAGCAGGAGTTAGGTAGAAGGTTCAGAGAATAAAGTAATCATCAGACTTGAGGCCTGGTGACTGTAAGCTAATAATAATAATGCAAATACCTGGCATTTATATAGCTTTTTAAGGTCTGCAAAGCATTTTTCCTCCATTATCTCAATTGAACCTCAAAACACCTGTGGTTCAACTTCTTCCTCCAAGATTTACTGGCTCCATGAACTTGGACAGGTCATTTAACTACAGTTTTCTAGGCAATTCAGTAATTGCACTAAATTGCCGAATAGGTGCCGACCTGCATTGGTTGAAAGAATTTCCTCACCTTAGGGTTCCTTGTACCAATAAAAGCATAGATCTCAGCCCTATCCTTATCCCTGGTGACATCATGGGGCCCAAAACAAGAGGCACTCAATAAGTACTTGTTGAATGGAATTACGATTGTGCTATGTCAAGCCATTTTGGGGCATATGCATAATGCTGTGCAGAAAGAGCTAACTTTAGTCTATGCTTTCTGCTTCTCCTTATACAGCATCCAGGGATGCCATACCACTAATAGCATCTTTTGTAGCACACGACGGCCTGGAATCTTAAAGCAAAGCTTCCAGTGTTCTCAACAGAGATCACTTTTCGTTGTTTTTGTTGTTGTTTGGTCATTCTTCAGTTGTTTCTGACTCTTTGTAGCCTCATTTGGGGTTTCCTTTCTTTTCTTTTTCTTTTTTTTTGGCGGGAGGAAGGCAGGGCAATTGGGGTTAAGTGACTTGCCCAAGGTCACACAGCCAGTAAGTATGTCAAGAGTCTGGGGCCGGATTTTAACTCAAGTCCTCCTGTCTCCAGGGCCGGGGCTCTACTCACCGCACCACCTAGCTGCCCCCCTATTTGGGGTTTTCTTGACAAAGATACTGGAGTAGTTAGTCCTTTCCTTCTCCAGTCCATTTTATAGATGAGGAAACGGAGGTAAAGAGGATTAAGTGACTTGCCTAGGGTCACACAGCTAGTAAGTGTCTGAGGCCAGATTTGAAGTCATGGAGATGAGTTTTCCTGATTCTAGACCTGGCACTCTATCCATTGTACACCTAAATCACTTTTTTTTACATACAAGCAGAACTTAGATTTACCAGAATACAAATATGTGGAACTTTCACTTAATCAGAGCCTCCTTCACTACACTTTTAGGAGAGGAAGACAAATCACAAGCAAATATGCTTATACAAGGGATAGATTATGAAACAAAATACAAAATAGAATTTTCTAGGTTGTGTCCTAGCTACCCTTTGGTACCTATAACTAGAGTGTTTTACAATGAGCAGGAATGTTCAGAATGATGACCTGGGAGTATTACAGCATTTTCAGTCAAAAAACAAATACATAGAACTAGATTAACCTTCCTCAAATGCATAGTTCTGATTTTGCTGTTCATCTGTTCAAAATTCTGGATGGGCCCTATTATTTATTGAAGAAAATATGAAATTCTTAGTCTGGCACTCAGGACCCTCTGATGATATCCCACCTTTTCTACCTTACTTTAAACTGATCCCTCCCAGGTACTTTTTAATCCAACCAAACTGGACTATTTGCTGTTCCTATCCATGGCTGGTGTTTTCCTGACTCCATGCTTTGACCCTATGCCTTGAATGCCTTCCTCTCTATTTCTGTTCAACTGTGTCGAAGGCTCCATGAAGCCTTCCAGGATCACTGAAGTTAGAAATGGTCTGTCTGTCTGTCCCTTGGACTTCATATATAACTTCATGTTTCTTATGCATATTTGTCACATTACATTCTGTGTTACGGTTATTTGTGTATGTGTTGCATCCACCTATGTTTACCAAGACCAGGAATGACGCTTTACTTATTTTTGCCCTGTTGCTAGTCAATACAGTGGGCTGTGATCAGAGCTGGCATTATTTGTAATGCAAGTGTCAAGGACCCTGGGAAGAGAAGGGGGTGGTGGTCAGTGAACGGAGCTCATAGCCAACAACCATGAGTTGACCATTGTTGATATCTTCTGAATACAAATCATAATGATGTTAGCTGACGTTGTTTATAATGATTCAAGTTTTGCAAACATGTTACATAAATTTTCTCATTTGAATATGGAAACACTTCTTTTTTTAATCAATCAGCCTGCCCTTCTACACTCATGAGCTACAAAGCTGTCAGTAGCATTGTCTTAGATGACAGGAAACCAGACCAGATATATGTATATTTGTGCATCTCTAACAAATGTTAATGAAATAATTTTTATTTATTATTTATCTGGCACTTAATTTTTCCTTGCCAAGTGGTTTACAATCATCAACATTAGTTATTTCTCACCATAGCCTTACTAGACAAGGTTGAAGTGTATTAGAATAACTAATAAAAATTATTGCAAAGCACACAGCAAATATTAAATGCTACAAAATACTACAATATCAGCATTATCATGAATTGAAAACTTCAATTGCCTGAATTTATTTTGCCCTGCCCACTTTGCTATAATGCCTAGGAGAATAAAGTTTTGTAAAAGGCATTAAGGGAGAACTGAGTAGAAAGTGTAGGTACAATAATTAGGCATTGTTAAATTTATGTTTAATTTCCAAGTAGTTTCTAAGACTACCTAATAAACATGTTGCAAAAAAAACAAATCCCCCAATACAATACAGATGTACCCTTGCTAAAAGAAAATTTAATATAAAGAAGTCTAATCATAGAAAGCAAATAAGATAAGGGTTTTTAAAAAATTACAAACAGATTAGTCATATTAACAAATAATCTCTCAAGTCCCATTAAATAGTGAGATGTAGTCTTTAGTAAAATGAAAGTGTGATTTGATACATATCTCTAAATTCAGAGCAAAAAAGAAGAGAGATTTATCTAACTCCTTATGCCTTTGAATCCTGAAATAATATCTACAGAATTCTAATTCTGTCCTCCATTCCAATGGTTCCTCTGAGTTTGGAGGTGACCTGGAAAGACTTTGCCAACTAAGCACAAGCTCTGCCAGACCTACCAAGCTTCAAGAGCAAGCTCAAGGTGAGATAGTATCTCTGTTACGTGAAGACAAATCCATGTACAGAGGGGCTCATCATCAGACTGAAAACAGGGTAAGAATTTTTTGAACATATATGAAAGAACACATACCAAGGCAGAAAGGGGTTCTTCTCTGTGTTGGTGGAGGAAATATAGACAGGATCACAGATTTAGAACTCAAAAGAATCTTAGAAACTGAGTCTAACTCCTAATTTTACAGATGAAGAAAATGAGGCGCAGCAAAATGAACTGATTTGCCAAAAGGGACACAGTCAGTGAGTATCAAGAAAGGGTTTAGACCCAGGTTTTTCTGAATCCATATCCAGGGTTCCAAACCAGTGTTACAAAGTGTTTGCAAACACACTGCAAAATCACAGATCCTTGAAGCATTACATTTAGAATTCTGGCTTTGCCACTAACTACCTGGCTGGCTTTGAGCAAATGACCTCACTTTTCTGGGCCTCAGTTCCCTTAACTTTAAAATGGGGAAGGGAAGATCTGAGAATAAGATACCTAGAGCTATGAGAGATCTTTGCAGATACTGAGCCTGATAAGGAGATGGAGGCCCAGAAAGGTTGTGACTTGTGCAAGGTTACTTGGCTAATGTTTGAGGTGGAATTTGGTCTCATATTTACCTGGCTCCAAGTCTGCTGCCCTATCCACTTTACCACAATGCCTCTGGGAGGTAGATTTGATGATATCTAAGATCTCTTTAAAGATCTTCTGGTCAGCCTGATCTGAAACAAGGTGTGTGAGGCTGATGAGAGAAAAAGGAATTGGTTGGAACTGCAAAGTATGCGGGTGGGTTGGGGAAGGGAGTTATCTCCTGTCCTTACAAATAGATGAGAGGACCAAGTAGGGATATAGTACCTTCCATATTATTTTTGATCTGCAAATATCCCTGGAGGATGGCACTCTGTAGCTTTGTATTAGTGATTTGCACCAAGGTCAAGAGACTGAATTTTGTTTATAAAAATGGTACATTCAAGCCCTATATGCAGTTATATTCCTCACTGTTTTCATGAATTTAATCTACCTATTTCAGATACAGTCTCTTACTTACAAACAGTATGTGTTCCACAAAGCTATTGATTGGGAACTCAGTCTAAACAGTATAGTAAGGTGGATACATTCCCAGGCCAGTCCACAATAGCCTTTTAAAACTATAATGTACCTGAAAGATACTGTATTTGGGACTTGCAACATTAGGGGTTTAGAATGTTAGGAATAAACCTGCTTTTCATTTCCTCTCCCCAACTCATGCTTGAAAAGGCCGGTTGTCATTAGACCCCTCTCTCACTGAGTACTAGCAGCAATAGCCTCTGGGACTTCGTAGAGTAAGTGGGACCTCTCTTTCCTGCTTCTCTGACTTTCAGCAGACCTTACCATCTGTCAAGATGAGAATTCTCCCTGTGATGGAGGGCAGTATCTCTTGCCTTGTGGGCAGGGGATCTTCATCCCCCAGATGATATGGTGTCTTTCTGTCTTGTCAAAGGTGAAGCCCCTTATCTTTACCATCTCACTGGCTGCTACATATTACAAGATGTTCACATGTTGAATGTGAATCATGAACTACGTCTACCATATAAACTTTTAACATTGAAACTTTGTTACCTAGTATTTAATTTAAATTCAAAGGGTTGTTTTATTAGAGATCTTAAAGCGTTTTGAAAATTATTTGCAAATACTAGATTAATTAACCCTCAAGATATTGTTATAGGTAGGTACAGGTATAGGTATAGGTATACACAGAAAAACCAAGCCACACAAACCATGCTGTAGGGGCTGATCTATGATCTTTCCATTTGTGCAGTAATGGTTGCTGCATGGGGGTGGCTGAGTTAGGAGATGGCTTGGTGAACCCTACCCATGACCATGCCAGAACATTAGTGCCAGGTGTCTATGGGCGAATACAAGCAACAACGCAAAAAAGGTCAAAGCTTTGGGCCAGTTTGAGCCAGACAAATTATTAACTCCCCAGTACCCTCTTCATTTTGGCTTCCTAACGTAATACAGAATTTTCTGGCCCCTAAGTAATGCTAACTGGTTTTCCCACTAATCTCAGCCACTTGGATGTTGGTGCTCCACAGATACCCTGGTACTAATCCACTCTGGAATTGAAGTTTATGCTTTTCTCCAACTCCAGCCCTTAGTACATGCCTGGAACATGGTACTTAATAAATGTTTATTGATTAATTGATTGAAAACCTGGATACTTATGTGGTCCCAGGCAGGAATTGGCTCTTTCTCTGGCCAGGAATTGGCTTCATCATTGATCTAGTCCTCATGCATGATAGAGCAGCTGAGAGCCTGGTTTTAAGCCCCAGAATAATATTACTGAAAGTGGTGAATTTGAAACTATTTCTATGTTCACAGATATGGCATTTCTTTGTTCCTGTGGGACGCTAGTTGAAGAAACAGTAATTCACAATTCCACAGGCAAAAACTCTGGGGGTAGTTAATGAGCCCACAAAGATTTCCCCAATTCATTTAATCATTTCAGAGACTCAATAAAGGGTCCCCCCTCTTTTCTCACATTAATTTCCCACATACCCTTTATAACTCTCCCAGGAATATTTGAAATAAAGTCACGTGGTAGGTCTAGATTTTTTTTTTTGAGGAAGAGAAATAGAATTTTTGCTCTACTTTAAGGTGAGGTCTTTCTATTAGATTTCCCCAATGAATATTGTACAACTATGTCTTAATAAAATCTGATTTTTCTTTTTCACTGGAGTATTACTCCTAATAAATGGCCTGACTTTCTTTTTTATTTCATAGATAGCTTTCTTCTGCACTATAATGTATTTTTGGGAGACAAGCACTTACAAAGATATGAGAAAATGACAATTCCAATTTTTAGAAACATTGGCAGGAAATGATTGGGACAGGATATATTTGGCATCACCACTTGGTCTGGCAAAGAAGCATTTAGCAGCATGGGTTGGCTAAATAATTCACTCTCCTAGAGACTAATCCTATTTTGGAGAGAATATTACATTTATGTGTATAACCAGGAGGGGCTTCAGCAGTAGGAAAAAGGTTTTCAGAGAAAGTCAGAGAAACTGTCTTAAAAAGGACTTTGCAGAAGTTAAAAGATAGAAATAATCTGCTTTGAAGAAGACATGGGAAGAGAGGTACAATAAAATATATACTATTAGTGGAGCTACAAATTGATCCAACCATTCTAGAAAACAATTTATAGCTATTCTAGAAAAGTGACTAAATTGTTCATGCTCTTTGACCCGGGAATATCATCAATAGCTGGGCATGGGTCCCATATATACTAAAATATTTATAACAACATTTTTTTTGTGATAACAAGAAATTGGAAACAAAGTAGGTACCCATTGATTGGGGATATGAATGTTATGGAATGGTACTAAGCTGTAAGCTATCACAAATACGGGGAATTTGGGGAGCTCAATCTTGACTCCAGAGGAATGTTGGTGAAATGTACCCCTTCTCTTGGTAGAGAAGTGGGGAATGAGCATGCGTGGTCAGACTTTGTCAACGCGTCAGTTTGTTTTGATAATTTGTACTTTACCTCTTTGTATCCTTTACCGAAGTAGATCTACAACTGTTCTGAAGTCTAAAGTCTTAGAAAGTCGCCTTTATTCCTAAAGGAGGTTTCATTACCAGGAGTCTCTACACTAATTATAGTTCTGACAAAAACAAACAAATGAACTAAAAACCAAAACCTGAACTTCTTTGTGACAAAGAGAATGGTCTTTCAGGGGGTGAGCTTTGTGTTGGGGGTGATAAAGAAGGTGAGTATTAGGACAGGAAGTAATAATGAGTGATGGATGAATACAATGGGTACAGAAAGAAGAGTCAGTCAGATTTATACCTGTATAAACACACAACGTTTTGGAGACACATGAATGTTGGTTTCCGTTTTAAGATTACCAGATACAAATGTGTCTCCAGGTATAATAAGAGTACAGTTGTATGTCTCTTGATGGTTGTGTAAATGCAGAAGTCACAGTAAAAATGTAAGCTGGTCTAATAATTAAGTTAATGGGATGAAAAGTTAGTTGAATCTTATCTGCAAGGCTATCATTTAATAACCTATTTTCTTTATAAATAAGATATTTTTGTCCAAAAAGCATACAGCCAAATGGTATGCTAAAAAATACCTACAGTTTTGAATGTTTTGAGGAAAATGTGGCAAGTAGGTCAAGGAGACATCTCTAATGAATACGCATTGTTTTCAGCTTAATGTATTGTTGAGTAAGGCAGGTGGAAAGTAAGCCTCAGAACTGGATAACCTTCATAAAGCTTGATGGGCAATTTGCCATGAAGCCAGGCCATTTGGCAATATTTCTAGGGTGAATGTTTAGGCCATCTCTCCTCCCTCCTCCATCCTATTGACCAAAGGAAAACCATTCCAAAGACTGTAGCGGGTAAATGTCTGATTACCTTTTGAGGTAATCCAATCCAGGGCCCAAAAGGAATGAGTGAAGTTACTAAATTGAGGTAATGTGGCCAGATTCTGTCCAAAGTTTAATGTATCATGTCTTCTTTTCTTCATAATTGCACATCAAATAGGGTTTTCTATGTACATTTTCTTATAACACCCACCCACAAATGACATCCTTACTAATTCTACACTCTTAAATACTGAATATTGGGCAGTATAAATTATCAACTAGAAAAACTACTAAGAGAGAGGGAGCATTAAAAACAGTTAAAAACATATGAAAACAAAGCTTATTAGAGAAGAATAATATTCATGCAGATTTTACAAACCGTGTCTTTAGGGTGGCCCAATAAGTAGAAATATGGGGACCCATGCTTGTCACTTTTCATGCACATGGAGAGACTGGAAGGTACCATTCCTAAAGGAAGGGGAGGAACAGCCTAGGACCAATCATTAGAATTAACAGAACCAGTGACAAAAGATATATTATTACTGTTAGAACAAAGATTTCTTAGTATGTTTAGAATAGTTGAATAAAAAATACTTGGTAGCAGGAATAAAGTTTTTAAGTAAAGCTTATACTGACAGGCATGCAATAAGTTAAAGTAGCAAAAGACCAAACTAAATGTGTATGAGAAGTAGATTTTATCAAAATATTGAGGACATCTTAAAGTGCTTTTAAGGAGCAGCAAATATTCAGATAATTTTTGAAATTCAAGTCCATTATAGAACGCATTCACAAGGAACAATGCTTTCACAGGACATAAACTCTATCACTTGGATGGTCAATCACAGTAATAATTTTATTTGAGAGGCTCTGTGTATGTCTTTTATTATAATCTTTTATTTTGACATTTCCCTCCCTACTGTCAATTTACTTATTTACAATTCAAATTCACTATGGCTTCAGTTGTTGAAATTTCTTTTGATTGAAAAACTCAAACAAATAAAAATAATGCAGCAACAAATTTCCTTGAGACCTCAAGATATGAACTCACTCATCTAAAGACTTTGCTTTGATTTCAAAGTTTTAATGGCTTCTTCACTCTGTGTTCGGTACATGGATTATAGGTCTTTAAGTATCTATCTGAAAAGATGCTTGGATTTCCTCTATCAATAATCTTCCAATAGTAGGCTACTGAGGGATGTGAATAAAAGGCTGAGTGATGGTGTGGATAGAGGGCTGGTTTTGAAGTCAAAAAGACCTAGGTTCATGTCTTGCCTCTGAAACATACAAGCTGTATCACCATGGGCAAGATGCTTAGCCTCTTAGGGCTCCAAGCAATTTGGCTATAAGTTATAAATGAGTTTAGATGTGCACTGGTTGGAGAGAATCGTCACACCAGGAGATCCCTCAATACTTTTAGTTCCCTTATACAACGAAATAACAGATCATTCTTTAGCTATGTCTTCATAGCACATTGAAAAGGAGAAATATGACTGGTTAATGTGATCTATGGAGACAGCACAGATACTTTGAGGTCTGAATCAACAGCTTTTCTAATCTACAATGAAAAAATTAACCAAATTGTCGCCAAAAACTCCTTCTCCTCCCTTTTACTGTATGCCCTGAGTTTTTTCTACACCAGACTTTACAGTTTGTTAGCTCTCAGATCAAATAAGGCTTGCTATAATTATGCACTCTTTCCAATGCCATCTGTATCAGTCAAGGTAAGGCACATGGTAAAACTTTTTGGAAAATTGTTTAAAGTTATTTTGACTTAAAAAATTAAATTGCTTCTAATAGAAAATATTTCCCCTTTTATACTGCATTTATATGTATACTGTTAAGGATAAGTATATGCTCAACATGTTCAGGTACTTTATAATGTGAAACCTGAATTTGTATTTGTTTTCTCCTATATAAAATAGGCATAAATCTGTTGATTTAATGAAAAACACAAAAAGGTGCATTTGTTTTTGTGGGAACTGATGCTTAACCCGGATTTTTGATTGGAACCTAATGGCCAGCCATTGTTTTTCATGATATACAATAAATGTTTGTTAAACAGAACTGAAAGAGCATCTTTGTGGTACAGAAGATAGGTTTAACATAAATGTCAGACCCCAAATTAAGTTTCAGAATTTATTAATTAAGTTGCCTGCTTTGCCTCGTCAGAATGCAAGTAACCTTGTGCAAAGGTGGTTGAGCAAAAGTGGTTGCCCTATTTTAAATGTCACCCAGAGAAACAACTCATTTAGTTTTTTACAAGATCTTCACTGTGCCTGAAAGATATGTATCCTGGGAAGGGCCAAGGTACAGGAGGTCACATTAAAAAGCACAGGCTATTTCTGAAAGAAGTAGCAGGCAAACATGAGCATTGAGTGAATTTTTGGGGGGGTAGGTATCAAGTACAAAAACAGAAAGTAATTGTTTCCTACTACTTTTTGCTTAATAAAACAGGCAAATAAAACGAGGATGAGTCGATCCTAAAACCAAGTATGTTTTATATTCCAGCTTGAAGTTGCTGATTATAATCACTATCTGAGATCTTGTAGCTAATTCAGGAATCAAAAGCCAATAGTCTTTTCCAAATTTTAACATGTCAAGGCTTGGCTCCAGAGTGTCTTCTTATGTTAGGCCCTTCCTGATCCATCCAGCTACTAGTGTCTGCCTTCTAAAATTATCTGGTATTTATTTTGAATATATTCTACCGATATTAATATGTATTTCCATCTACCATTTCAGTTGTTTTCAGCCGCATGTGACTCTTTGTGACCCCTTTGGGTCACAAGAGTGGTTTACCATTTCCTTCTCTAGCTCATTTGACAGATGAGGAAACTGAAGAAAACAGGGTGAAATGACTTGCCCAGGGTCATACAGGTAGGTAAGTGTCTGAGGCCAGATTTGACCTTGGAAAGACGTGTCTTCCTCACTTCAGGCTTAGTGTTCTATCCACTGTGTAACTCTAGCCACCTAGCTGCTCCATTCAAATGAGATAATAATTATAAAGTGTTTAACACACACTAAGTGTCTTATATATGTTTATTATTATTGTTGTGGTTGTTCTTGTTCCTCTTATGCTGGGAGCATTGGTCAGAGATTACACTCCACTGGCATGTTTCATGAAGCATCAGAATAGAACTCTGGTACTCCATCCACTGTGCCACCTAGCTGTTCTATAATAAATGGTGTCAATTCCCAGAAAGAAGGGGCTATTTATTTTTTTCCTTTGGATTTCCCTTTCATAGTTCAGAACCTAGCTCATAGAAGATGCTTAAATGCTTATTGATTGCTTACTATTTAATCATTAAACAAATGTGTTGGTTGTAGAAAGGAAACACAGCTTGGCGGAGGTGAATAAATGAAGATCGGTGCTTTTGTGGCTGGCAGATATGTATAATAAACAGGGAAACAAATTCCAGATGCTTTGTTTGGTCTTTTTGTTCTTGCCTTCAATGCATCTGCAGGACAAACAAAATGGGATCTCTGGAGTAAGTAACCCAACTTGTTCACAGGTCCCTTGAGGTTTTATTTTTGGGGGGGGGCAGTCATAGTAATAAGATTGGGGACACAGAGTAACTGTGTTAAATAGGAATTTAAAAATTCTAAGTCAGATCACTGGAGTGTGGAAGTCGAGAAAGTTTTACTTGGCTCTTGTCTACTCTGTCATAATAGCGGTTGCGCCTCCACTTCTCAGGCTTATTGGGGGCCTCTTGTTGCCTTTGCCACCTTTGTGTTCCCTTCATTTAGCATTGACCTTGTGAACATTAAAATCTCCTGGAGGGCCTGCAAGTTTTTGGGAGAAGTAACAGAGCCTGCTGGAAGTCGCAAGTGCGACAGCGGTGGAAGCAGACTTGCAGCAAAGAAAGAGTGTGCCATTAGAGGGAAAGGAAGGCCAATGGAAAGAGCCTTTGGTGTTTGACTGAACTGCTCAGGGGAGGCCAGAAATAAAGTGGCTAAACAGTAGCTTCACAAAGAAACCATTAGTGTCCCAAAGAGGCCTGAATAGTACTAGTAGTGATAGACTGTTGTATTCTGTTTTAATCATTCTATAATTCTTTACTTCTTAGCATCCCCCTTTCTGTGTGGGAATAAACTACCTCTCCATATCTTATTTATATAGTGAGTACTTCCGAATTTTTTGTGTTTGTCTGGGGGAACCATAGACTAGAGCCAAAGGTGGGTCTGTTCCTTAGGAATCCAAACTGGGGGTAGAGTCAAGCACAGGAGAGCTTAATTATCTGAGAAGTCAGGTAATGCCATGTCAATCGATCCAAGGCAAATTAAATGGAGAGAGAAGGTAAACGATATGGATTGGTTTAGGTCATCAGCCCATGGCCCCCCAGCCAAGAGATGCCATAGCTAGCCAGTGTGTTAGATCTACTTGCTTTTCCTTGAGTGAGGTGGTTGGTGATCATTTTATAGGATTCATTACCATGGTTGTAAGGAGAAATTGGCTCTAAGCAGAACTTTAGAATTGACAGGACTGGTTGGGTGTGGAGGTGGGCACCTGTGGGTGCAACTAATGGAAAAACTGAGGGTGGTAGATCTCAGCTCGGGAGCTCTGAGCTTCAGTGGGTAAGGTTAATCCTGTGTCCGCAAACTTGGCATTATAATGGTTGCTCTGAGAGTGGAAGGGCCATTCAATTCCTTGGAGAGGGGCAAGTCAGCCTGGGTCAGGATCAGGGAAAAGCTCCTGTGTCCGGAATGAGACTAGACTGGGAGAAGGCCTTGAACTTCTAGCCTGGGTGAACGGGTGGGGAGGGGGTGGGGGAATGGAGTTGGGTGGGAGAGAAGCACTGACAGGACTAGCTGTAAGTGCAGCTCCCACAAGACATATAAAATTCCTGGTGACTTAAATGTCTATCTCATTTTTCCAGACTCCCCCCCCCCCACCTTGAATTGTTGGAAGTGCAACACCTTTTTATGAGGATGAACTTACTATAGTTTGGAAAATGTATCTGTTAATATCAACACGTCCACTTATCAGTTGAGTTAGGAAGCTGAGGGAAGCTAGGACTCAAGGAGTTTAATAGCTTCTTCCTGGGATATTTTGTTGCTTACAACAGGGTCTAATTTATTTTATGTATTTTTTTCAAAGCATTTAGGAGATTCTGTAATGTTCTGGAGCTAGATGTAATCTATTGAATGCTATAGTAAACTCCACAATTGTCTCTGTTTTTAGATCCTCAGAAAGTAGGTCTGGGATACTTTGTAACATTGCAGAATCTTCCGGAACTTGTGCTCCATTAGCATTTCTTTCAAGAACCCAGAGTCACCTCCATGTCTGGATGAGCCATTCAAATACAACTATATAAATAGAACTAGTGACATCCTTAAGAGTTTGGCCCAACTACACACACACACACACATACACACACACACACGTGCACAATGGATGAAGAATGCTCAAAAAACATAACTAACAGAATCAGTCCATTGGTAAAGTTATGTTGGACAGACAGTGGATGGACAATTGGGCCCAGAACTGACCAGGAAGATGAAAGTGGGTTGTATTAAATTTGAGAAATTCTACAGTGTTCTTAGTCACTCCAAACTTGACCCCAAAACAAAAGGACTATCTTTTTAGAAACAATGTTCTTCTGAGAGGCAGCAGGGCTGGCCTTGGAATCTGGTATAATTGTGTTTAAGTCCTTCCTTTGACACAGTGACTATATAAGTGACTCTAGAGAAGTCATGCAGCATCCCCAGGCAGCACCCTCCTACACTAAAAGCTGCTGAGGCAGAGAGTTGTCTCACTGTTGGGGGGTGGGGAGTCTCCTACACACGTGAAATCACAATTTTGGTCCCTCAGAACTTGTCTCTTCCTCCTGCATTCCCTGACTTCCCTCAGGTCTCAATGAAAATTCTACCATCTGTAAGAGGCCCTTCCTCATTCCCTTTAATGTTGGTGTCTTCCCTCTGAGATCATCTCGAGATTATCCAGCATATATGTAGTTTATAGATAACAGCTTGCTTGTCTCTCCTATTAGCCTATGAGACCTTTGAAATCGGGGACTATTTTTACTTTACTTTGCATCCCTAGCTCTTTGCACAATGCCTGGTCCATAGTAGGCTCCTAATGAGTGTTTGTTGACTTGAGTTGACTTGAAATGCACAGTCTACAAAGAACTGAAATTATAGGGCACCCAGAGGGCATGGAGACATGCACAGTAGGTGAGAGTAGGCTGTGACATACTGACAATAGAAGCATAAGGATAATGGATGTTTAGTACGAAGGATCAAGGACTGGAAAAGGAGGTGTATTAATCATGTAGTTAAGAGCTAAGGATAACTAAAGGTTAGCCCACATGCATTACTGGTATTCACATACTGTCAATAAATTTAGAGGTGTACGCTAGCAGGCTGGGCAAGCCCCCCGTGAAGGACTTATGCGAGGTCATGGGCAGGAGTTGCATAGGACAAGAAAGCAAAAGCTAGGTTTCAATATGTGTCACTATAAAGAGACCTCGCATCAATGAGATCATAGATTCACAGAAATCACAACATTATAACAAGCCTTAGGGTTACCTATACACTTTCAAAAGCCAAATGCTCATTGAAGGCAATATAAAAGGTATTTGTAAGTGTGAAAGAATTTTCTCATACTCTAAGGAGAAATAAATTAAAAATAGGACTTTCATATGACTAAAGGCCTGATAGTGGGGAAATTAATTCTCGAGCTACGTTAGCATTCCATGGCAGCCTTCAGCTTCTGCCTCTATGAAGCTACAGCTTGGTAATTCATCACTTATCTGGTTAAAGGGTCTCCTGGGACAACCATAACACTGCAGATACCAGTCATGGGATCTTTTTAGAAAAGAAAAAAAATCCTCTTCTATGTGTGCAACAGGCAGGGATTTTAGCAGCTTCCCTTCCTGCTGTCTCCTTCCTTTAACAGTTTATCATTTTTCCTTTCTAAGCTGAAGGTTTTCTTGAGTGATTTGTGGAACATCTCATGGAAAAGGAAGATACGTTCAACCATGAATGTCAGAAGCTGAAATTAAATTTCAGAATTTATTATTGGAGCATGCTGCCTTTGCCCTATTAAAAATGCAGGTGAATTAGTACAAAGGCTATGAAGCCATTTAAAGACTCTCATAAACTTTGTCTCTGAGGAGGAGCTGAAGGCAATGGGGAATCTTTCATTCTCTTTATATTGGTTTGGGTAATCTCGATACTGTACAAACTTTGGGATGCTAGGTGGGGGAATTCCTGGTGTCTAGGTGAATATAATACAGCTGAAGACCAACTACTGACTTGTGTCCACCATAGAGTGAACAAATTACTAAAAGGAAACTGTTTTTAGTTTGGAATTTGTGATTAATTCAGATGGACCCAGCAAATTATTTTTTTTGGAGGGGGGAAGGCAAGGCATTTGGGGTTAAGTGACTTGCCCAAGGTCACACAGCTAGTAAGTGTCAACTGTCTGAGGCCAAATTTGAACTCAGGTCCTCCTGACTCCAGGCTGGTGCTCTATTTACTATGCCACCTACATGCCCCTGTAAATTCTTTCCTCAAAGACAGTACAGACTAATGGTGCCTATAAGGTTTCAGGGAATGTTTAAAGAGGGTGCGGGGTAGTGTAATAAGAGAACTGTCTTTTAAGCCATAAAGTGTAGTAAAAGGACTGGCTTTAGGTCCATAAGAACTGGCTTTGAATCCTGGCTTCACCCTTTACCAGGTAAGTGACCTTTACTTAAGCTCTCTGACTCTCAGCATTCTTCTCTTTAAAATGGGCATAAAAATATTTCACTGCTTATTTTACAAAGCTGTGAAGGTCGAAGGAAATAATGTATATAAAAACAATTCAAGAATTGTAAAGCATTATATTAAATATAAGTAATCATTAAGCCCTTATATTCAGGTCTTCTTAAATACTTTAGAAACACTTGTTTATATATAAAGAATAACTAATCATAAATAATTCTCATTTATTCAATAGAACAAGTCCTAAGTTCAGGTGTTATTACATGGTAAAATTATGTCAGATAAACTTGGTTTTCTTTAGGTAGCTGAAATGAGTAAAATTCCATTTTTTTGGGAAATGTCAATACTTCCAGGGATATTTAGTGTCATCCCATGTGTATACTCCATCCAAAGGCACAGATTGTGAATCATATCTTCCCATAATCCTCCATAGAGATTCACTTAACATATTGGGGCTCTTCCTCTAGTTCTCTTAACATTATGTGGATACCAATGGAGCATATATTCATTTATTGTCTTGTGCTCTTGCTACATTACTAGCCCATCTCCTTTTCTAAGCATATATGACTTTGAAGATCTCTTTAATGCTGCTTCTGGTGAGTTTCATTGGTAATATGCTGCAGCCTATTTCCCTGAAAGGAAGCTGATTTTTCAGCTTTGACTTTTCAGCAACTGTGGTATTTCTAAGTTATGCTGGCATCACTGGAAGAATACTGATATCAAAAATTGGGCCTTGGGTTTTAGGGAGATGCTTAGGGTCATTACTCTGTAACACTGGGGTCATTTCCTTAAAATTTTCAGATGTATTTTAGTCCATTCTCTTCTTTCTTTCTGGGTTCAGTTCATTGTCCATTTCCAATTTAGCTAAGAAATCCACATATATGCTCACATACATCTGTAATTAGACTCATTGGATACAGATAGACTCATTGTCCACCTGCAATTTAACCAAGATATGTACTCACTCAAATCCACATAAACACTTACATACATGTGTGTGTGTATATATATATACACATACATACAATACATACACAAACACACATATATACACATACATTCATACATACATATACATACATCTATATGCATAAATACACATGCATATATATGTGTGTGTATGTATATATATATATATACCAGCTCAATTCATTGTATATTCAACTCTATAATCTGAGGTATATGCATTCTTCATGCAATTGATTTTTCTTGGGTGGATAGTTAGCCTGAAATCTTTTGAGAGATCATAAACATCATTTAGAAGGCTCCACAAGATTTTGGGCATTTGATCTAATAAGCATAATGTCATCTGCAACAAGAGTGTTTCAAGGATGACTTCTTTACTGGACAACCTCCACTAGGGTTGTAAAAATCTTTGATGAGGATGTGTATCTCCCTGTTTTATGTCTCATTTTCTCTTAAGAATTAGTCAATGAACAGAGTTCTTTCTGTTGTTGCCTATTTCAAAGAAATCTTATGTTAATTTAATATCTGCATGGGAGTCTTCTTATTGGAGGAGGGTTTTTGGGAATAGCATTTTCCTCTATTGAATAAAGTGTTTTTTTTATAGTCAATAGACATTAACTGCAATAAGGTATTATATTCAATTTAATGGAACTGTATGTTACTGTAAAGATATAGTCAATGATGGAATGTTTAGTGGAAGTCTACTGATCCCTTTTCACAGCTTTATCAAGAATGCCCTAGTCATGTATATAGAATAATCTCAAAGCTTTTTTAGATATGGGAAGGATAAAGAAAAAGAAACTTTATTTGTTCTCCTTTTTCTGAATACCAATGAAGTATGTGATTTTCTTTTTTAATTGTTTGACAGAGTCCTTTCTTTCACCTGCTTCCAGAAGCAGTCACCTAATGCCCTCAAAATTATTCCACCTATAGCATGGGTCTCCTTTGAATATGCTAGCTATGGTCTAGCTATTCTTCCCATTTTTGTTTTCTTTAATCTTATTCTAACTCTTCATGCTTGATTGTGATGTTAGAGTCCACATGTGGTTTGATTTTTATGCTTGACATAGTTTCTAGGTTCTTCTGGCATTTGGTTTTTGTTAGTTGAAATTTCCTTGGGAATCCTGATAATTTATCTTTATGTCTGTCCTTTTATGTATTTCCAATTTTGGGGGGTCAATAGTTTGCTTAAATAGATCAGACTGGAGGTCTCTAAATTGAATACTACATCTCATTTTCATTCTATCTTCTGATTTAATATTGATTTTGATCTCTGTAATAAGTTGCAAGTCTGAATATATTCAGACAGGGGATTCCTAAGTGATTACCAAATTGGCAACCAGTCATATTGTTCCATGAGAGCAGAGACTATCTCATTTTTTATCTTTTTATCCCCAGTGCCTAACTCAGTACCTGGCACATAGTGGATGCTTAATGAATATTTGTTGATTGATTTCCTGTCTGTTAAAAATAATAATTTTCATTTTTAATGATGGCATTTATTTCTTGTCATGTCTAGTGCCTCCTAACTTTCTTCTGTTCATGATATAGCCGGGTAAGGCTTTTGGATTATCTAAAAAGACTTTGGTCTCTCTCATTTCTTAATAGGGAACAATGTTTTCCAGTACATTTTCACTCTTCTTGCCCACCTTTTCACTAAAATCTCCAAATATTTAAGCCAAGCCCCACTTGGCTATTATTTGGGCCCTAATTGGCTCAGAGTGAATGTGAATAGCAATTGTTAAGACCTTAGCTTAAAAAGGCTCAGGTCTCCCACTGCATCCAGGTCCATCCCTAGTCATCCTGATCTATATCTTGCCAATGGCCCCAGATGGCTCCAGTGGAGAAAGTGGGGCTGATAACTTTGCATAGCCCTCCCTCGCTTAAATCCAACTCACTTGAATGTCATGGCATCACTTCCCTGATGTCATGGTCCTGTCTGAGAACAAAGGACAAACAACAGGCTGGTTGTTGTACTGCCACCATAATCTAATAAGGGGACCACATGTGAATCTTTTCCAGCATGACCTTGGGCAAGTTACTTAACTTCAGTCTGCCTCAGTTTCCTCATCTATAATAATAGCACCCACCTTGAAGGGTAGTTGTGAGGATCAAATGAGATTTTGTTGTTCAGTCATTTCAGCCATGTCTGAGTCTTTGGGACCTCATCTGGGGTTATCTTGGCAAAAACACTGGACTGGTCTGCCATTTCCTTCTGCAGCTTATTTTACAAATGAGGAAACTGAGGCAAACAGGGTTAAGGGACTTGCCCAGGGTCATGCAGCTAATAAGTGTCTGAGGCTGGACTTGAACTCAGGTCTTCCTGACTCCAGGTCAGGTGCTCCATCCGCTGTGCCACCTCACTATCAGGTAAAAATGAGAACATAATTATAAAGCACTTACACAGTGCCTGGCACATAGTAAATGTCACATAAATGTTAATTATTACCAGTATTATTGTTGTTTCTCTTATACTGGGAGCACTGGCCAGAGATTACACTCTACTGGCATGTTTCAAGAACCCATCCACACTAGGAGGAAGCATCAGAGAAGGATTTTTGTGGAAACTTTATAACTGTTCTTTTTAATTAATTCAGATCTCCTTTCCCCACTGCAGCTTGTTCTAATTTGTAAGGTTTTTATGGCACGTTTGTTTTATGCCAGCTATGTGATTCTGGGTAAATTATTAAACTTCTCAATGTTATGGGAAATTCCCTAGATTAAAAATTGTAAGAGAAGGTGCTGACTTGCCTTGGTAGAGAAAACTTCCTCATCCAAGAATTCCCTATACTATATTCCCAGGTTTGGTTCCTATCCCTATCCTTGTTTCGGGAAAGACTTTTGTTCTCAAGATCAAATTTTTTCTATAGTGTATGAAATGTCTGATGAATAGGGACTTGCCAGAAGTTTAAGTACATTGTCAATTGAATAAGGGGCTTGCTAAGCAAATGAATACTGTCAAGAAGATGAGGAGAATATTTTCCTGTTTAACAGAACAGCCTATTTCTAAAGGAAGTTAGAAGTGATGTTTATGTATAAATAATGACATTGCAATATAAGAGGGCAGCACAGATTAAGCTGGTGCTTCAATATGATAATTTTAAAACATTCTTACCTATTAGGCAATAACTCTGTATCCTACTTACAGTGACTGTGTAGTCTTGAAAGTCATAAGTTACTTTTCTTTACCAACATCCTGTGCAGGGGCGGGGAACGTGCAGCCTCTAGGCCGCATGAATCCAAACAAATCCCTGGGATTTGTTCTGTGAAGTTTGAATTCAGTCAAAGGGCCACACTTGAGGACCTAGAGGGCTACATGTAGCCTCGAGGCTGAAGGTTCCCCACCCCTGTATGGCATAGAGACAGTCCTTTCTCCAAAACTGATGTAAACTAATTTAGTTTGACTATACTTGTACAGCTCAGTTTCATTTTCCAAGGGCCAATAACTGAACTAGAAATAAGTATTTACACAATTAACTTTGGGAATAAAAGTAGAAACAGAAGGACAATTTTCTGATTTGCTTCTTTCTGTAGATGCTATTTTTACCTGTCACAGCTGTGTGGATAGAAATGGTTAGTCCTTAATGTAGTCTGACTGTTGCCTACAGGCAGGTACGTGGCACAGTGTATAGAGCACCAGACCTGGAGCCAGGAAGAAATGAGTTCAATGTGGTCTCAGATACTTACTAGCTGTATGACCTTGGGCAAGTCACTTAACTTCTGTCTGCCTTAGTTTCCTTATCTATAAAATGGGGATAATAGTAGCATTTACCTCACAGAGTAGTTGTGAGGGTCGAATGAGAAAATAGTTGTAAAATGCTTAGTACAGTGCCTGGCACATAGTAAGTGTTAAATAAATGTTGACGATTATTACTGTTTCCCTTATACTTTTTTTTATTGAGCCTTTGGAGAGGCCAACAGCATTAATAGCAGCAGAAGAGCCTGTTTCTTTTTGCTTAATCGAATATGAATAGCAAATTATTGCCAAAGTACATATCCCTCCTGTTGGAGCATTGTTCTGTTCATACTTCCGTTTTATGAAGTAAGGGAACATTCGTGATTCTTCCCATGACTTGAGAGAAGAATCTATTTCAAAGCAGAGAGTTGTATAATTTATCCCTCTGCAGGTAGAGGGTTATGTTTTGGGGGTAAATTTTCTGTCAATACTCAGTTTTAGAAGACATTTTTGTAACCAACCCACAATGATATTATTCTTGTTAAGTATGGTGCATTTTTTTTCCCTTGGCTCAGTGGAGTGAATGTTCTCTGTTAGTTCAAGCTGGGGGTAAACGGGAACAATTCATCCCTTTGTCTGGCCTCAACACCAACACGCTCTTAGTCTAAGGTTTAGAGGAGAGAAGAAATATATCTATCTCCCGAGCTTCTCTTTCAAGTTCCACTACTTCCGAACCCTTTTATCATTCTCTGGCCCCCTCCATGGTTCTTCTGACAGGCCTCTCTGTGTGACCACGGATTTCCTGGCTGAATTTGTGAATTTCCCCCTCTGAGTTGGCAGAGAAAGCTTTTGAATCCTGAAGTAATTTCTGCCCTAGTATGTATGACACATTTGCAGCACATTTTATTCCTTTTCGTGGCTCACTTAGATTCACACAGACTTTTCTCAGTCAATAATCTGTCAGGTGCCCTGGATGTTTTTTCTTTTCTTTGCCTCTATGCTTATCTCTCTGTCACAGAACACCTTAGGAGCTTGATGCTAGGTATTTTTTTCCCTTTTCCCCCCCTATTTCTCTTGACCAAGCCCTGATTTTTCTTGACATTGCTCATAAATCCTGATAAAGGTCTTGCTTCAAAGATGTTTCCAGTTGTGTAGGTATCAGAGGGCTGGTTGATATCATTAACTAGACAAGAGTTCTACAGTCTGATAATCTTCAGAGTTTAGTCTTTCCCTTGCTGCTTTAAATCTGCAATTCCCTGGGAGGTTAAGGTATATCTCCCATGGGCTCCAATAATCCACAAAATAATCCTTTGGAGATGGAATTTAGGCTAAGCTTGGGATCTGAAATTTAAGAGGCTCACAACAGCAAATCTCAGGGTTGAATGTCACAAAAATTTAAATTCATTAAAACAAATAAAATCAAATTTCCTGTGATTAAGATGGCAGTAGACACCAGAAATATAATACTTTCCTCCTGCTTAACTAGTAAACATAAGCTCTCCATTTGTTGCCAGGAAAGAGATATCTCCTAACTTTGTTCAGTCCCTCTTTTTGATAACACATACAAAACACATGCATACACATGTACACATACACATACATGTCTGAGTGCATGTGTATACGTGTGCGTGTGTGTGTATCGGTTTATACTACATTTCATCGGCTACTGTCAGAAGAATTATGTTTGTTAGCCTTGGGTGTTCACTGCTACTTCAGGGTGGTTTGTATCATCCTCTGATGTGGCTGCTTCTTTGAACTGCTTTTTCCTAATTAGCCCCTGAGAGGTTGCAGAAACGTCACACTAAAAAAAAAATTAGTTACACTCTAAAAAACATTGCTGACCTGATCCTCAACCTTTTAAACTTCTTGTGAAAAACTTTTCATCCAACACATTAGTTTTGCCTCAAGAGCAAATGTCTAGTTTCTAGTGTACAGTCTTTCTTCTTCAAAGTGAGTTTCTTTGTAAACTGTTATGTTTTTATTCTACAGTCAAAATCTAGCTGATGTTGAAATTAACTAAATAGACTTAATATTACTGAACAAGTCTGGGACTGCAGAATCTTGGAAAAATGAAGAGACAATTCCATAATTATCACCAGTTTAACAGATTTAAGGACCAGCATGAAGGTTCAAGTGTCCGGGTGACATTACTGGCTAAACTCAAGTGAGAAGCAAACTGTTTTTTTTTTTCTGAAAGATTTAACTTTGGTTTGATCTCTCTGGGTAAAGTTAAAGTTGAGCTGACTAATGCTATCATATGCAGAGAATTTTAGCAGTCTGTTGTAAATGTATTGTAAATCTTTTTTTGATTCAAATCAATGAATCAATATTTATTTTTATGATGTATACTTTTTGTTGTTGCTGAGTTGTGATCCCATTTGGGGTTTTCTTGGCAAAAATACTGGAATGGTTTGCCATTTCCTTCTCAGCTTATTTTGTAGATGAGAAAATGAGACAAACAGTGTTTAGTGACTTGCCCAGAGTCACACAGCTAGGAAGTGTCTAAGTTCAGATTTGAACTCAGACCTTCCTGACTCCAGGCCTGGTACTCTATCCACTACACTACCTACCTACCCTATGATGTATACTATTACTTATATAGTTTCTAATTGTAAATTTGCTAAGAGTATTGGGGCTGAGGGCTCATCCCATATTGATGGAAGTTGCAAGGCATCTGGGAACTAGCAAGAGAGCCTCAAGAGGAAGTGAATGATAACATATATATATATATATGTATATGTATATGTATACATATATATGTATATGTATGTATATACACACATATACATATAGTAGCAGTAGTATTTTATTCTTGAGTAAAATATATATATAAAATTAGGTTTTTTTCTTGTTTACATTTACTAACATTTGATTAACTTTTTTCTGGTATAGATTGATCCTAACAGATGAGTGACAAATGCGTTTTAGAAGTGATTATAATTTGTACGTCACTATGATACTATTTAGTCATTGAAAAGCTCAGAGAATCAAATGATATTGATATATATCAGAGTTTGTATAATTTGCAAAATACGTAATACTGATACCTAATTGATTCCTGTAGCAGGATTTGGCTTGCATTTATTGTTCAAGTTAGTCAATGTTGTCAATATGATTAAAAACCACTAAAATAAAACTAGAGTTGGTCCTTGCTATGAAATATTTCCTTACATTTGTGTTGGCAACCAAAAATGGGCTCCTTAGCACTTAGTCAACAAGTGCCCTTGACTAGTTTGGCTTTTTCCCCTGAACTGAATGCTGTTTGTATGTTGGACTGGAGTAAGCTTGTCGGCCCCTTCACCTTGCTTCCCTTGCTTAAGCTGATGGAAAGAACCTGTGCTTTCCCGGTCAACCCCTTCACCTTGCTTAAGCAGATTGAAAGAACCTGTGCTTTCCCCGGCGTACCTTACACCCCCCGCAGAAGCCGGATGGTTAAAAGCAGCTCCCGTTGGAGCCAGAGGCTGCTACAGCTATAGCCACAGCCACAGCCGAAGCAGGAGCTGCCAGCAGCAGAGCTGACCTACGGGAGGAAGCTGAACAAAGACTTCAGGCCAGTGGGTAATCTTTTTACCATAGAGGGGGAAGCATGATTTTGCTTTACACAATCATGCTTCTCTGTAGCCTCCTGGTTACTCTTTCAAGGCGTACTTATTGGGCCTGGAAGCTTTTGATCAATGTATCAAAATGGGGATGCTGGTTCATGGGTTGGTTACTGTGGAGCCTAAATATATGTTTTGATTCTTCTGCCTTCTACTTTGAGAGTTTCTTATATCCGGCGGTTCCGAACCTTTCAGACATGTTTATGATCCTCTTTGAGATTATAAACTCTGCCCTCCTAATACAACATTTCACTGGGTACAGATCTAGTCCCAGAGAAAACTTTTGAGCTCAAAGGACTGTCCACTTGGTATTCTTCACTCTTTCATGAGCTTTGAGATTCATGGTTTGATTTTTTTTTCTTTACTGTAGGATAAATTATTTAATTAAACAATTACTTAATGAGTGCTTACTATGTGCCAGGTATTGTGCTAGATGCTGGGGATATGAAGATAAAAATGTAGTAGTGTCTGCCTTCAAGGAGTTTACATCCTACAAACTATTCAGAGTTGCTGAATTTGGATGGTTCCACTGGGCTCAGAGGTTGTGTACGCACTGGGAAAATGAAATGGAAATTGAAACAATTCCTAGATGACTCATGCAAAAAGTATGGTTAGGACATACATACATACACACACACACACATATACACACACATATATATGTGTGCGTGTGTGTGTATATATATATATACATATATATATATATATACATATATATATATATATATGTATGTGTGTGTGTGTGTGTGTGTGTGTGTGTATAGTGGGGCAGGGAAGGAAAAGGGAGTCCTAGTAAGGTGGGGGGGAGCTCCCATGTTGAGATCAGCCATTCACATTCACTGCATCATTGGATAATTGATTAGCTCAACTCTTTCCTCCAGTTTTCTCAGCTCATACCACTGCATTTCATGTGACAGACCCACGCTGATACGTTATAAAATAATGATTTTGATAGTGTTCTAAACTAGCCATAGGGAAATAATCACTCAAAAGCCTGCTGACGGCACAAATTTATAGTCTCAAATGCATTTATAATAGATGTTTGGAAAGGTCAGCAGGTAAATAATAAAAGAGGGTATTTGCGAATGGGGGGAGGGAGTGGGGAAACCCAAATCTCAAAATGTAAAAGAAATACAATTTCTAGATGAAATGGAAGTTTAAGTTTTAAACTCTAAACCATCAAAATACCTGGGAAGAGATCTCTTTAAAGGCTGACAGATAAATTAGAAAGGCAGGAGTGTCTTTCAGTATTGCTAAAGAATCATAAGTGACTGATGCACAAGTAATTTTAGGAAATGATTTGTGAATTACTGTGAACCCAAATGAACAGAAAAATGCCTGCGAAAGTGAAAAGGAAAACATATTTCAATACAGGAATATTTGCATAATCTCCTAGTACACTCAGAGATGCCCTGGAAAACATTAGCATTATCTACATTTCCAATTGAAAACATTGTAAGTATACTAAGTAGAATATCATATATATTTGTTTAAGTAGGTACTTAAAATATACTTATATAGTGATAGCTAAATATAGAGTTAGGTAGAAACAGAGAACTAATTTAGTTCTAAAAGGGACAAGAATATTTTCAGTACACAGGAGGATACAAAAGATGAACTACGATGTGAAAACCCACCGTACTCTGGGACCTGCCCTGTCCCACGTTTCAGCAGCAGCCTCACTCTTCTCCCTCCAGACTTGATTAGCTCGATCGCTCTGGCATGTGTCATGTCTCTTGTGCTTTCCCCATTGATTTCAATGATCTGATCTCCTACCTGAAAAGTAATAACACACAGAAACACAAACATGAAAGTTAACCAAGTTAGCCACGTAGGGTTATAAAATTAGAAAATTACCATCTCTCAAGGATTAGAAGGATCAAAAGATTATTGGATAACAGAGAAATATGGTGGCATGGGAGAGTGGGAGGAACATTGGACTTAACACAAAAGAAATGAGTTTGAATCTCACCTTTGTCATCAGTATCTATGTGATTGTTATAGACCTACTAGCCCTCTCTTTCCTTATCTGTCAGATGGGGATAATAATACTTGGACCAACCACCACCTAGGGTTATTGTGAAGCCCAATTGAGATGATGTACATAAACTATTTTATAAGCCTTATAGTGATAATAAATATCAATTTTTCCTCAGTGATGATGATGAGGATGGTGATGATGATGATGATGATAATAATAATAATGAAGTTTTATCATCTGGACACAAAATCATTTCAAGGTACGAGTTCTGAATCTGGAACATACAACTTTGCTTACCCTTTCAATAATTAGCTCATAAGATAATTTCAAACTACCCAACATGTTATTATCAGGGTATATCTCTTAGTTTAAGTCTTTAATTTTTTACATGAAGAGCCACCTTCATGCTCTAGGCTGAATGTAAACTCTTCCATGAAGTCTCCCTTGGTTCCCAGCCCTCTCCCTGAGCCCACCCCAAGCTGGAAGTGATCTCTCTATCACCTGCTATCAAAATGCTTCTTTAATCACACATAATATAATAATTATAATTTATATTTTATTTACTTGAATGTACATCTTAACTCTTCAACTAAATAATTTCATAAGTTTCCAGAGAATTCTCAGCTTACCTTTATACCTCTCTCAGAATTGGTATATTACACACAGTAGGTATTTAATAAATGTTTATTGAAGAAATGAATGAATGAAAGAATGAAGGCAAAGACTGTTTCCTTGCTGTCATTGCAGCCCCACCGCCTAGTACTTTGCCTTACTCATAGTAGATATTTAATATATATTTAATTAATTGAATTGAATGAGATACAAGTGAATGAGATACAGCAATCTCTTGTATCACCTTACACAAGTCACAACTTCTCTTGACCTCAGTTACTTCATGTATGAAATGAGGACACTGGACCAGATGTCACCTAAAATCCCTGCCAATTCTAAATCTATGAGTCTATACTCTCTGTGTTGACGTAGGACACAGATCTCCAAGGTCCATTGTAATAGCTTTGTGTTTGCTGTAGCCATCTGATTAGCTTTTTTGGTCAAGCTCTTTTTGTGATTTTTTCATTCCCTATTATTTAAATCACTTTTTGATTCGGTAGCTCCTGGGCATTACTGTGGCACTGATTCTTCTCATAAACAAAGCTTGATAGAGATTTTAAGTTGTGGCAAATTTTCCATCACAACTATTTGAATAAAAATGAGCCCTCTGAAGCTTTTGATCAAGCCCTGGCATGCTTATGGCTGAAGATTAACCAGTCCTCCTCAATTGTCAGAATTATTTATATTCTGTGATTCCTACTTGGCTTTTGTTAAAAGATATTAAGGGCAGCTAGGTGGGGAAGTGGATAGAGTGCCGGGCCTGGAGTCAGGAAGACTCCTCTTCATGAGTTCAAATCTGTCCTCAGACACTTACTAGCTGTATGACTTTGGGTAAGTCACTTAAACCTGTTTGACTCAGTTCCTCATCTGTAAATGATCTGGAGAAGGAAACTGCCAACTACTCCAGTATCTCTGCCAAGAAAAACTCAAGAGGGGTCACAAAGAGTCAGACACAACTGAACAACAATGACAAAATAGATATTTAAAGACATGCTACTGTGCTGATGTCATGTCACTCCTGCCATACTATTACCATCAGGAAGCTTTGAATTAAATATGTTTCATTTCATTGCAAACCACTTAAGACAAATTAGCCAAGAAAAGGACTGTGTGCTTGCTTTACAAAAATACTATTTAGTTGGGGTGCATAAAGGCTGCTGAACACAGCATGAGAAAGATAAACTCTGTAATAGAGTAGAAGATGAGCCTGGCCTTGAAGGATATGTATATGTGTGTGTGTGTGTGTGTGTGTGTGTGTCTGTGTCTGTGTCTGTGTCTGTGTCTGTGTGAGACAGTGGGGTGAGTGGAGGGAGATTAGCAAAGGAAGAGAGAGATAGAATTCTGCAACCATCATGTAGGAAGGACATTTAAAATATTCCTTCCAAAAGATTACAGTCACAGAACTTTTTTGTTGTTCAGTTGTTTCAGTTGTGTCTGACTCTTCGTGACCTCATTTAGGGTTTTTTTTGGCAAAAATACTGGAGTGGTTTGCCATTTCCTTTTCCAGCTGATTTGACAGATGAGGAAACTGAGGTAAACAGGGTTAAGTGATTTGCCCAGGGGCTCTTTTAGCAAGGTACTTTAAGGTGGAAAAGGTATTGATGGAACCCCTAGTACCTCTTCCCCTCCTCCCCAAATAAACTGAATTAAGTTGCTATTGACAGGTAGCAGATTTTTATTGAACTGACTGGGGAATGTGGGCTGCCATCCATACCCTGGGGGGGCTACCCAGAAGAATCCACCATCACCTCTGAATAGATGGCCTTGTCTCCTTAGTCCCACTCAGGGCACTTGGGATGAGACAACTGAAGAAGAGACTGCTAGAATAGATCCCTTTGGGTTGCTGAACTCCTGTATGTATGTATGGGCCTTTATCGATGAATGGCAAACCTTTTCTTCTTCCCTGATTGACTCCACTCTCCTCTTCCCATAGCTTCAATCCCAGATTTCTTCTCAACATAGCCACACCACCTTATGAAGCCACCAATCAGAAACTCCCTCCCTCCTCCTCTAGTTCACTCTTTGGTCCTCCTCAGCATCCTCCTGCACTCTTTCCTCCTTTCCTCCAGTTTTAGAGGCCGAGGCTGTTTTGCTCCTTGCCAGAGTGTTCTACTTGTGTCCTCTACCTATGCTCTCCTATTATCCTTTCCAGTAACTTGCTGATTAAATCATCCCCTCTCTCCAAATCTTCCATCTCTTTATCCATTGACTCCTCTATTGCCTACAAACATTCACAGATTTCCCTCAAACTCCTCAAAAAAAACCCCTTCATTTAGCCTTCCCGTCTCCTTGAGCTATAATTTCTCCTCATTTTCACTGGGGTGAATGCAAAAGTTTTCTGGAATGGAAAGGTTAGGAAGGATGTTTAGTGTGCCAGGAGTCGAATTTTTAATGTTTTAAGATAGTACGCATCAAGGATACTAACTTTAATATATCAATATATTTTTGATAATATCTTTTGTATTACTAGTATGCAAATTGTTGGCTAACATGCTAAAAACTACCCATTCCTTGTTGAGAGCAGGGGCGGGGGAAGTTGTTCATCCTTGAACCAAATATTAGTTACCAATGTTTGAGTGATCACCATATATTTAATACTATTTTAGATATATACGTTAACCCAACAAAAGCATTTCTTTGCTTCAGGGCTCTGACACACAGAGTAAGGTAGATATAATGACAATGACCAGTTGACTATGGATTCAGATTGGAAAAAGACCTTAGAGCCCACCAAGTCCTGCCCTCATGTGACAGATGAAGTGACTGAGGTTGAGAGAAGTTATGTGACTTCTCCAGGGTCATAAAGCTAATAAATATGAGAAGCAGGATTGGAACCTAGGTGTTCCTCACTCCCTGTCCAGTATTCTGTCTACTGTGCTAATGAATTAAGAAGAATTAAAAGCATTGAGGGATAAATCAAGTCAACGAGCATTTAATAAGCACCTACTGTGTGCCAGGGTCATGAAGAATCAGACACTGCTGAGCAACAACATACATATGTCTATGTCTACACACATGTAAATTTGATTCCATTGATTCTGAAATGAACTGTTTTCATGGAATTATGAAAGGGGAAGTGAAGAAAATAAGCATTTATTAAGTGCATACAACGTGGTAGGCATTATGCTAAGCACTTTATAAATATTATCTCGTTTGACTCTCACAACGATCCTAGGATGTAGGTGCTATTATGATCGCCATTTTATAGTTGAGGACAAGGAGGGAGGCAGAGGTTAAGTAACTTGCCTATAGTCACACAGGTAGTAAGTGTCTGAGGCTGGATTTGAACTTAGTTCTTCCTCATTCTAGGCCCAGTGCTTGCTCTCATCAACTGTGCCACCCACCTCCCTGAAAGGGAGCTGAAAAGTCATCTAGCTCAATCCACAGCTGAATAAGAATCCTTTCTACAAGGCTGACAAATGGTCACACAGGTTTTGCTTGAACACCTCTATTGATAAGGAATCAGTGGACTTCCTCCAAATTCAGTCTTTTTGCATTCCAACTACTGAATAGTTCCAATTGTTCAAAAGAGCAGCTAGGTGGCACAGTGGATAGACCACTAGGTCTGGAATCAGGAAGACCTGACTTCAAGTCTGACCTCAGCCTTTGTGTGCAAGTCACTTAACCTTGTTTGCCTCAGTTTCCTCATCTATAAAATGAGCTGGAGAAAGAAATGGCAAACCGCTCCAGTATCTTCCAAATGGGATCACAAAAAATTGAACACTACTGAGATGACTGAACAGCAACAATTTTAAAGTTAAGTTAAAACCTATTTATGAAGATGTGGACACGACTGAATGACAAAAATTGTTCAAAAGATATTGCTTTTGTAAAAGCTGAATCTCTTTTTGCAATACACACCAATTCCTGCTAGTTCTACTCCCTAGGACCAAGAAGAGCAAGTCAAATATCACTTGTGCAAGATGGCACTTCAAATACTTCCAAACTGCCATCCCCAGTTCATCCAAATGGTCTTCATATGGCATGACTTCACTAGACCTTTCCTTGCTTTCTTTCCTAAAATGTGACATTCCCCAAATGGAAAGAGCAAGTCGGATGTATTCTGACCAGGTCAGAGGTCTCCTTAGTTCTCGATGACATGCTTTACTCAATATAGCCTGAGTTTTTCTTGTTGTTCAGTCATTTTCAGTTGTGTCTGACACTTTGGGATCCCATTTGGGGTCTTCTTGGCAAAGATCCTGGAGTGGCTTGCCATTTCCTTCTCCAGCTCATTTTACAGATGAGGAAACTGAGGCAAACAGGGTTAAGTGACTTGTCCAGGGTTGCACAGCTAGCAAGTATCTGAGGCCAGATTTAAACTCAGGAAGACTCATCATCCTGACTCTAGGCCTGCTGCTTTATCTACTAGTTGTCACTTAGCTGCCCAAGTATATTTGCTTATTTTTTGTCTATAATATCACCCTAATGCCTCATATTGCTTTCTTAAGCTCCCCAGACATTTTTAGATGAACTACTGTCTAGCCCATCTTGTACTTGTGAAGCTAGTTACCCAAACCTAAATGTGAGACTCTGTATTAATGCACATTAAATGTGATCTTATTTGATTCAGTCCAACAATTTAGCTTGTCAAGATCTTTTTGTATCCTGACTGTCATCTAACACATCAGCTGTTCCTCCTACCTTTTTCTTATTTGCAAATTTGATAAGCATGCCATCCATTGCCTTTATCCAACTTGTTAAGAAAAATGTTACACAGTATGAAGCCAAGGACAAGATCCCTGGGCAGCTCAATCAAGAGCTCCTCATCTGAGTTGACACTGAACCATCAAATACACTAAATTTTGGTGTTAGCTACTTAACCAGCAACAAGTTGACTTGTTGTCTAACGTACATTTCTCCATCTTGTCCACAAAAATAACATCAGAGATACTGTCAAATGTTTTGCTAAAATATGGGCAAATTATATCTATAATATCTTCCTGATCTAAAAGCTTGGTTGCCAAGGAGTTGCCAAATAGTAGAGGTAGTTACCTTCCTAGGAATTCTCAACACCTACAAAATCACAGGTCTCCTTAAAAACCAAAGAAACCAGTTTAATAACTGTCAAAAATGAAGATGAGGTGATTCTCTCATAGGCTATGCTCTTGGTGAATCAAAGCTGGCTGGCTCTTTGTGACCCATACTTCTCCTTCTAGATTTTTGTTCACTATGCCTTTACTGCCAAGCATGAGAACTTTGCTAGGAAGAAAAGCCAAGCCTATTGGCCTCGCTGTTGTTGTAGACTCAACTCTCTTCCCTTCTCCAAAAATCAGAATAACATTTTCCCTTCTCCATTTCTGTACTACTTCTCTCATTTGCCTCAATCTTTTCAAAGATCGATGATAGTGGCTCAGAAATCATGGCTACCAGTTTTTTCAGCAACCTGAGATGCATATAGCTCATGAAGGTCTCGTTACATGGACTCTCTTGCTACCTCCCTACTTAGATCTACTTAGCTCTATTAGCCATTTTTGTTTTGTTCTTTCCAGTCTAAATATTAGTGTCAAGAAGTCATAGTTGTTATTGTTGCTTTTCTTCTTCCTTCTTCCTCCTCTTCCTCTTCCTCCCCCTCATCTCACCAACTAGGAGCAGCAATTTTAAGCCCCCTCTTTTCCCTAATGACCATCCTTTTTTTGGTGGTCCTTTGCTTTCCTCAGCAACTTTAGCTCATTCTCAGTTTTTGTATCCCTGACACTATTCTTTATAGGACTTTGTCACACATATTTATTCATTCTCAATTATCTGCCCTTGTCCCTGTCTATTTCTTTTAAATCCACTTTGGTTGATATGCAGCCACATCAGTATCTTTAGACAACCTGTTCTTGTCTTTTTCACTGGAATTACTTCTTTTTGTTTCTTTAGAATTCCACTCAAACATTTTCCTAGGATGATATCTTCTAAAAATATAATTATTGGGATTTCTACTTATTCTTTTTTTCTGAACCCACTGAAATCGGTTCTCCAAAAATATAGGGTACATGTCAGACTATGCCCAACTTTTTCTCTCAGTATCACAAATTTTAGGAAAACCGAATTGAATTCCTGACCCTGATCTCTATCACACATTATAAGATAACTTGGTTACTTGCAACAAAGTTCTCAACATTTCCACCACAGAAACAAATTCTTCCATGTTGGTGAGAGATCCAGAATAGCAGATACCCTCACTGCCTCTTCCACTTTCTCAGGCGTAGAATTATCATTAAGACAAGTCAAAAATTATTACCTACTTTGTTTTGAACAGAAGAGCTCAATAGAGGTCCAGAAAATTAAAATCTCCAGTCTCTACTTCATTATGTCTTGATACCAGCCTTGCAATCTGTTTTCTGGACTCTCATTTATTTGCTTTCTGTTCAGGTCATCTGTAGTATGCTCCAATAACACTTGCTTTTGTTTCTGCCTCCATTTTTCTTATCCGAACACCTTGTTCCCTTCCATGCTTGACCATCTACTTCCTAGATTTCCTCTAGTGGATTTATTTCCTTAATATACGTCGTTACTTGTCTAGAGGTATGATTCAGCCGGTTCGCACAGGTTTGGTAGAACCGGTACCTAATTGTAGGTTGAATTCAGGGAACTGGTTGTTAGCGGGGATGGGGCCTGCACCTGCCATGTCAGCAGTGGCCACTTGAGCTTAGTTTTGTGGAGAACTGGCTGTTAATTTATTTGAATCCCACCACTGCTTTTCCCTAGACTCTTTGCTTGGAATCTAGCCTATTCATTTCAAATAAGGCACAACAAGGGTGGGGCGGGACCCTTCCAGGGAGCTGAGTATGTGCTCAGGCCCCTTGCTGAAGGATGTACGCCATAAAGCTCCTTGGAATACATGAAGATGGTTGGTTACTCAGCCAGGAAAAGCCATTCCCTTAATAGGTTATAAGAATTATAGAAAGGCTCTCTGTCTGTCTCTGTCTCTCTGTCTCTCTCTGTCTCTGTCTCTCTCTCTCTCACTCTCTTGCTATTTTGGGATAGCTTTTCTTTGTATTTCCAGAGTTGTTGGGGAGGGGACTTGTGTTCCTTCTCTTGACACTCAGCACAAATGATGGTTTTGCTTTTGAATGGCACCAGTGATGAAAATACCACAAAGTGAATCTTATGGTCTTTGGTTTCTTGCCCAAGATTTCATAATCCTTTAGCAAGGTTTTTATAGATTCCTTTTGTCCATATCATTTGTGCCTATTGGAATCACTAGAGATGTACAACAGTTATTGGGTAATCCCTCCCTAACATACGCTCTAGGGTAAATGCCTTGACTTCTAGGATCTTTGGGTTGAATGTAATATTGGGATTAGGTCTTAAAATCAAGGAATAACAGAAATGGGGAAGTTGTAGTTATTCTAGTCAAATGGACAAGAAGCCTGTGGATACACTCAGATTTAAAAAATCAGTTTAATAATATGTCATTTTAATGATTATAATTTCAATGTGGCTACAGGCTTAGGTTTCTTCTTCCTCTCCATAAAAACATATAAAAACATAGGGATGCAAAACATATGAACCTGTGTTTTCTCTTCTATCTCTACACCAACCATGTACACACATTTTGAATGTAACTCACTATCAAGAAAACCCTGGAGGAAGGAGTTGATTTTTTATTTTGCTTTACTATCTTGATACATGGGGCAGCTAGATGTCTCAGTGGATAGAGTTCTGGGCCTGGAGTGAAGAAGACTCGTTTTAGTTAGTTCAGATCTGGCCTCAGACACTTTAGTAAATTGTGTGACCCTGGGCAAGTCACTTAACCCTGTTTGCTCAGTTTCCTCATTTGTAAAATGAACTGGAGAAAGAAATGGCAAACCATTCCAGTGTCTTTGCCAAGAAAATCCCCAAATGGGGCCACAAAGAGACTAAAACAACTCAACAACAACAAATTTTGATTAAAGTCAGAAAGAATGACAAGTCTGTGAGGAAAAAGACTTTAACCTTTCTACCATATGGAAGCATTTGATTTCATTTGAGAACCTGTGTAGGCAAGCTGCCCAGTTTCCTGTCATCTGATGAACTTCACTCTCTCATCTTACAGGTTAATCAAGCCAGGGAAAGGATTTGATGAAACCAACTGTAAATTAGCACCTTTCTCTAAGAGTAAACAAGAAGATATACCTGTGAGATCCAGGCCTAGGCTCTTCCTCTTCCTGTCCATCTCCTTAACCCTGCCAGCACCAAGCCTCTTTCATCTCATGCTTATTTACTAGAATTAATCTTTAAATAACCACCCTATTCTTTTTTTTATAACTTTTTTAAAGTCCAATTGAGAATAAGCAAAAGGAGAACATTTTGAGTGAGGTAGACTAAGTTATAGGGTAACCGTATTGTGGTAAGTAGCTCAAATATATTTCTATATTGCTTAGGAGGGGAGAGAAATGCCAACTTAGGCATCTGGGGTTAAAGAAGGCAGATTAAGTGTTACAAGGAGATTTGATTACCTTTTCCTCTGGTATATAAATCCATTAATCTTTAGCACTCTGGGGAAAATAACAATTTTAATATCCTTTAGTGCCTTGAGTACAAGTACAACATACGAGATAAAACTGCTGTCTTCTAGCATAGGGTCAGAAGCTGGGAATTTCGATCAGGCTCATTCAGAGAGGCAGCTTTTTCTTTAAAAATCATCACTTAATACTTTAATTACCTTGGGTCTCTGGGTTTAGTGGTTTTTCTTGTCTTAACGGAAGATGAAAGTGTCTGAAGTCATCATATATTGGAGACAGTGTGGTACAGAAAGCTAGATTTGGAGTTAGAGGACCTGGGTTCAAATCCTAGCCTTGCTGCTTTGCTATCTATGTGACCCTGGATAAGTCATTTGACCTCTTTGTGCTCCCATTTCCTCATCCATAACATGAGGAGGTACGATCAGATGGCTTCTAGGGTCTCTTTTCAGTTCTGAATCTATGATGCTATGTGGATGAAGTTAAGGAATGCTTGTTATTATCAGGAAACGCCAGAATTTCTTAGGATAACAATTACTTCAAAAACAGGTGGAAAAAAGGTGTGGGGCTTATGTCTGCATTTGCCATCAAATGGGGGAAGGGGAAGGAAATGAGCATTTATATGGCACCTATTACGTGCCCAGCACTGTGTTAAATATTTTGTCAATATTATCTCATTTGATCCTCAACTCAACAGTTCAATAAACATTTATTAAGCATCTACCATATGCCAGGTACTGGGCTAAGCTCTAGAGGTACAAAACGAGGCAAAAGACAAAAGCTACTGCCTTCAAGGAGCTTACGCTCTAATTGGGGAGACAACATGCAAACAGACACATGACCAGCAAGCTATATATAGGATAACAGGAAATAAAAGTGGGAAAGCACTGGAAAGTAGTTGCTCTTATTATCCCCATTTCATGGTTGAAGAAGCTGAGACAGACTGAAGTTAAGGGACTTGCCCAGGGTCATATAGCTTCTCAGTGTCTGAGGCTGAATTTGAACTCAAGTCTTCCTGACTCCACGCCCAGAGCTCTATTCACTGCCCCTTCTAGCTGCCTGCTAGTATTAAGCAAGTAGCATAATTCAGTATATTCTTCTTGAGGTTTAAACTAAATTATGGATTAAATTCTGTCTTGAAATACAGCAAATGAGTCCACATCAGAGCTGTCTGCTGTACAGATAGCTCTGCAAAAACATTCCTCTGTTTTTGTCAGTCCTATGTAGTAAAAGATGACAAGGATCTGAAGGCTAGTATTTTTATTTCCTAATAGTGAAATGGTTAGACTGTTGGACTTTGAGTCGAGGAGCCCTGAGTTTGAATCCTACCTCAGATATTTAGTAGCTGTGTGACCTTGGATGAGTCACTTAACTTTTCTCAGCCTTGGTTTCTCTATCTGTAAAATGTATATAATAACAGCTTCTCTTGTTGTTTTGTTGGAGTGAGCATCAAATGAGCAAGCATATATATATATATATATATATATATATATATATATATATATATATACATATATACATATGTACACACACACACACACATATATACATATATATACACATATATACACACACACAAGCACAAGCATATATATATATACAAGCATATATACATATATACAGATATATATATACATATATCTTACATATATATGTATATATATATATATACAGCACTTTGCAAATCTTAAAGTGCTTCTATCCATTCAAAGTATGATGATGATGATGTGAACAAGTCTGTAATAGACCCTAATTCTTAAATAACTATAGATCTTTTGATACTTTGATCGATAAATCCCAGCTAAGTCTCCTCTCCATGTTAACACAATTGACTTGAATGCAAACCATTTCTGTTGCTAAGGCTTTGGGGTCAATAATAGCCTTGGAGAGGGAGCTTGCCTCTCCAATGACAGCATGATTCTTGTTAAGAGGCGTCAAGGTAGGCTAAGCTTTAGTGTACCTCAGCAGACCTTAAAGCTTTCTTGAAATACTGTCTTAAGCACTTCCAATGAAACCATAATGATTTCAATAACACTTAGCTAAGGTCCAACGAGGTTTCAGCAACAGTAGATGATACAGATGGTTGATGATAGGGAAAATTGTGTGAAATCAATGCTAAGGGAGTAGCTGAAAATAGGGGGATGGGAATGTGGAGAGCAGAATCTAAGCAGAGACCACCAGACCAAGAAATATTATAGTGATAGGTCTTTACTGTGGTGTGCTAGCAGAGTCATTGAACAGGGTTTTAAAGGACAGGATACCTGGGACCCTTAATAGTCCAGTTACTTGAATAAAGGACAGACTCGTGTCTCCTTTCCTCAGATGAGTAGAGCCTTTATCTGTATGTACTGCCATATAGTGTGTGTGTGTGCGCGCATGTGTATGCTTTTTTGGTCTCCTTGCTGTGCTGCATAGTATTAAAGCTTGTGCTTAAACTGCCACCCAAATACCAGTTTCCTGCAAATCCTCGAACTCAGGGCTTTTCTCTAACTCGAACTGTGAGGCCAAATATAGCAACAATGGAACTGTCCCACTCTTCCTCGGCAGCCTAAAGACTGACTGAATTAGTTTATATACAATATTTCACTTCCAGAGGGGTAGGGGAAAAATCTTAGGTCTTATTAATAATGAAAAAGGTGACAAAGAGAACAGCAACTATCCACCTATATATCTATTTTCCTATCTATACATAACTTTTCTGAGACTTCTCTAAATCTGAATTGAAGACATTCACAGTGCAGTTCTTAACAGCGGAAGGCAGGCTTTCATAAGCAATATTATACAATGGACCACATTTTTACCATCATGTGACTGACTGAAAGATGCAGAGAATACACTATCTCACTGTGCTTACTCTTTGTTGATTATGGTAGAGCAAAGAAGTGTCTAAAAGGCTTTCCTCTAATCCTATGTCTTCCATCCATTCATTAAAATCATCCCAGATTCTTTGACAAATATAACACAAATAATCTTGTTGCACAGTACTCTGATCACCCCCTCTCTGTTTTTGCCAGAAACAAGGACCATCCTTTCTGATAAGATAATTCTAGCAGTGTTGTATGGCTGTGACACATAGAACACAGGAGACTAAAAAAAACCTGAAAATGAGGAACTTCTAAAGGACAATGAGGTAGGAGCCCAGTGAAGGATTTGAAAGAACAATATGTGTGAAGAATGTCATCAGGGAGATGTATGATAGAAAAAGAAGATGGGTTAGTCTCATGGCAAGGATGAGGGATGACAGGCAGACGTCTGGGTACTCCACTGGTACCATTACGGCATCACAGAAAAGTGAGGAAGGCCTACCTCGTGTGCTGAACATACTGTGAGTCATGGAGGAGAGTTGCACAGAACAGCCAAGTCTGGATGGGTTGTGATTACCATTGTTGGAGGAAATAGCCAAATTTATTAGATTACAGATGAATACGAGTACTCTCCTCCCATAGCTTCAATGCCCAGCCCAATGCTTCCAAGTCTACACATTTAGCTCTGCTTTCTCCACTGAGCTCCCCATTTTTGGCTACTCTCCACTTTTATACATTGCCGGCACTTCAAACTTAACACATTCCAAACTGAATCTATCATCTTCCCAACTAAGCCTGTGTCTCCTCCCAACTTCCTTCCATTGATGACATTACCACCTTTTTACCACCCAAATCTGGGAGCTAGGAATCATCCTTGGTTCTTCTTTCTCTCCTACTCCCAAGATTCCATCAAGTTACCAAGTCTCGGAAATTATATCTCAAAAGTAACTCGCACATCAGCCTCTTCTCCACTCATATTACCATTACTCTAATTTAGGCTCTGACCAACTTTCACCTAGAATATTTGTCCAGTCAATGATGCAATCTCCTTGCCTCCAATTTCTCCCTCCTCTAATTCCTCTTTCACACAGCAGCTAAAATAATCTTCTTAATGCACAATCCCAATCAGAACGCAGCAAATTAAGAATGGAACCAGACTAAATTATTTAAAGGAAATATGTAGGAAATAGTGTCTTATGGAAATATCATTGACAATGGTCAAAAAAATTAAATTGCCTTTTAAGCATTCCAACAGTCTGAGAAGCATTTTAATAATGTTTCTGATCCCCAAACTGTCCATAAATATTTAACTGAAAACAAACAAACAAAAAACCCATAGAATCCTGTTTTTGCCACTGTGAATAGGGAAAGTCCCTCAACTTTTCTGGGCCCCAGTTTCCTCATTAATAAAATGAAAAGATGGGCTAGGTGACCTTGAAAGGCACTTCCGATTCTAACTCTGTGATCCTATAAATGTTGGATAAATAATCTGAATCCAAAGCTAACAGAGAGGGGATAACTGTAAGCATGGTGACAGACATGAATGAATGGAGAGTGATTTAAAAAAATAGCCATTTATAGTAAGGTGTTTTGTCACAAGAAAAACAACAAACCAAACTTTCAATTCCCTTAAAAATTTTAATTTGGATATCCAATCCTGAATAAAAGAGCAGAATAAGATCTAAAAATCCTGTGCCTGAGGCAACAACTGGAAATGACTATAACAACCTGATGATTTTGATGTGCAAAGATACAAATGTATAGAATTGACTTTGCATCATGTTTTCCCGGCTGACAGATCAAACTTTTTTTCTCTGAATAAAACCCCAGGTGGCAATGGAGAATGGGTGAGGGCGGCAATGCTGCCTCTCCTGGGCTGCCCCACCCCATTCTTGTTTGTGTAAAGAATTCCTTACCATGGTAACTCAGGTTTCTGGAGAAAAACTCCTGAAAGTGGTCACTAAAGCAGTGTGCCTTCTAATTGTGGAGGTAAATGGGAGAAAATGAAAGATTATTGTGCATATTTATCTACCCAGTTATTTTTGTAGATAAAAGGACTTGAATTTTGTTATTCTGGTATACTACTGTACTATCTTTTTTGTACTGATCAACCCATGGCTCAGCTTGCTAGTACGATCTATGGGACTTGGGCTGCCATGAACATCTATTTACCATGTTTACCCTTGCCTACAAAGACTTGACTTTTTCTTCCTCTCACTCCTCCTTTTTTTCTGTTCCCTGAAAATTGCACAGCTCCCTTCATGGCATTTTGAGGTTCATTCCAATGAATGGAAGGAAGGCATACAGAGTTAGGGGTTAGGATGACAATCGAACAAGTTCAGGAACAGGTAAATGGGATAAGGGTTTACAAATTCCAAGTTTCTAATAGGTTAATGTTGATCAAAGATCAACAAGATATTGGGTCCACTTTTAGCTCCCTTCAGTATAGATTCCTATACAGTCCTGACACGGATGCTACTAGCTCAGTGGATGTGGGTTTTGACTCTCCAGGTTTGTTTCTTCAGCTCTCAGGTGGGTATACACAAGGTTTCTGATCAGTCCTCTCTCTTCTAGTTAATTGATTCTGGTTCTTGTAAGCCCTTACTCTAAGAGCTAACTTGGGGACCTGGGGAAATTCCCTAAGGGGATATCTAAGCAGGCTTCTAATTTCAAAAGTGATTGGGAGAAAGTTAAATATTATAATATCTACTTGCTTAACCAGAGAATTTTGTTTTCTAAACAAAAAGGCTTGCATTTTTTTGCAGGCAATTTCATACTGGCATAAGATAACGATCTCTTGTTTTACTTAAACTAAGAGTCTTTACAATATAATTTGTGAGGAACATTTAATTCTGATTGAATTTTGTGTATTTCTCTAACATTGATTTTAAAAAATGTGCTTTCTCTGCATGCATTTTTTGAAGAACACTTATTTTATAACCAGAAGATAGGAGTTTAGGTCCTGGTTTTTAAGAATGACCAGCTGGAAGTCTCTCGATAAGTTATTAAGTTATTAAAACTCTTTGAGCCTCAGTTTTCCAGCTTGGTCTGCTTCCCAGGGTTTCTGTGAAGGAAGCACTTTGTAAATCTCAAAGCATTATAGGAAGATGTGGTCAAGTTTCGCTTTCTTGGAAGTCTTCAAGCAGAAGCTGGGTGATATCAGGTATGTTAGAATGGGAATTTTTTTTATGTATGGGTTGGATTAGATGGTTGCTGAGGTACCTTCCAACTTTCAAATCCTGTGACCTTCCCCTTCAGGGTTCAGTCCTTTTTGCGTCTCTTATATCACACCCAGAGAAATCTGTACATTTTTTCCCCACTCCCCATGTGTTAGACTGACAAAGCTGTGTTTCTTACCTCTCCTTCTCTCTTCTAATGCAGATTTTATTAGTGAAGTCTTCTTGTAGCCTTCTCTACCAGGCCTTGCTGTTCTAGCTTCCCATTTACTTTTTACACAATATAGTATTTCTTTCAGACTAAACCTCTCATTTTAAACTTGGACCCTTGGTTGATTTGCACCTAACTTCCTATTTATCTGATGAGCTGTGTTGACAGATACACTCTGGGGCCAATAGTCACCAGGCATTCTTTCCCAGTCTTTTTCATTTACCGTATCTCATGCTTAGTTGTGTTCTATACTTAAGACTCCTTTTCCAGATAGATGCCCCAGAATTCATGTATTTCTACCCTATATACAAAAGTTAAATGGCCATATAGCATTATCATGCTATTCTCATCTACCAATAATTGGACAAGTTTTACATTGTCATAAAAATAAAAAGGAAGCTCAGTTATTGTGGACTCTAGCTACAATATTATTTACCCTCCTTGAATGTAATTAGGAGAAAATGAAAGATTATTATTGTACATACTTGCCTCACCAGATATGCTTATTTTCTAGACAGAAGAACTTAGCTTTCTGTAGGGATTGTTACCCTGGTGTAAGATAATGATCTCTTGTTTTCCTTAAACTAAGAGGTCTATATATCACATTATCATTTAGCTGTTATTGGAGATATGGCCCTTTAATGGAGCCATAGAATCATAATATCATAGAATTTTAACAACGCAAGAAGCCCTAGAGAAACCATAGCCCAACCCCTTCACTTCACAGAAGAGAGGCTGAGGCTCGGAAAGGCTAAATGATTTAGCCAAGGTCATGCAAATTAGACTGTGATTTCATACAACAAATGCGGAAAAACTAATTTTCAGAGAACACATACATATAAAATGCATAAAGAATCAGGCCGAGAGCAGTAAATAAAATTCAGCTAGGATTAAATGTCTCCCACAAAATCATATTGCAGAGTTATTCTGTACTTCTTCCCAGGGCTCTGCTGCCAGATTCCCCCTTTGGTACCAATTTAAAAGCTTTATGTGAACGCTTATTCCTACATGATGGCTTTCATCTGCCCCATTTCATTTCCTTAGATGTTTTTTTAAAAACACTTTAAATCACATATATATGTGTATATATATATATATATCACTTAATAGTATTTTTTCCAATTACATGTAAAGATAGCTTTTAACCTTCATTTTTGTAAGATTTTGAGTTTCAAATTTTTCTCCCTTCTTCCCTTTCTTCCCCCCTGCCCAAGACAGCAAGTAATCTGATATAGGTTATACATGTACAATCATGTTAAACCTATATCCACATTAGTCATGTTTTGAAAGAAGAATCAAAACAAAAGGGGAAAACCATAAGAAAGAAAGAAAAACAACAAAAAAGTAAAAATAGTATGCTTTTATCTACATTTAAACTCTGTAATTCTTTCTCTGGATGGGGATAGCATTTTCCATCATGAGTCTTTTGGAATTGTCTTGGATCGTTGTATTGCTGAGAAGAGCTAAGTCTATCATAATTGATCATTGCACGATGTTGCTGTTACTGTGTACAATGTTCTCTTGGTTCTGTTCACTTCACTGAACATCAGTTCATGTAAGTTTTTCCAGGTTTTTCTGAAGTCCATTTGCTCATCATTTCTTATGGCACAACAGTATTCCATTACATTCATATATCACAACTTGTTCAGTTGTTCCCCAATTGATGGGCATCGTATCAATTTCCAATTCTTGGCTACCACAAAAAGAGCCGCTATAAATATTTTTGTACATGTAGGCCCTTTTCCCATTTTTATGATCTCTTTGGGATATAGACCTAGAAGTAGTATTGCTGTGTCAAAGGGTATGCACAATTTTATAGCCCTTTGTGCATAGTTCCCAATTGCTCTCCAGAATGGTTGGATCAGTTCACAACTCCAGAAACAATGCATTAGTGTTCTAATTTTCCCACAACTTCCCCAACATTTATCATTTTCATTTTCTGTCATATTAGCCACTCTGATAGATGTGAGGTGGCTTACCTCAGAGTTGTTTTAATTTGTATTTCTTTAATCAATAGTGATTTAGAGCATTTTTTTATATGACTATAGATAGCTTTAATTTTTTCATCCAAAAACTGCCTATTCATATCCTTTGACCATTTATCAATGGAGGAACGACTTGTATCTTATAAATTTGACTCAGTTCTCTATATATTGGAGAAGTGAGGCCTTTATCAGAGATACTTGCTGTAAAGACTGTTTCCTGTCTTTCTGCTTTTTTCTAATCTTAGTTGCATTGGTTTTGTTTATGCAAAACCTTCTTAATATAATACAATCAAAATTATCCATTTTGCATTTCATAACATTCTCTCTTTTTTGGTCATAAATTCTTTCCTTCTCCATAGATATGTCTAAATCATATACCCATTTTGACCTAATCTTGGTATAGGGTATGACATATTGGTCTATGCCTAGTTTCTGCCATTCTATTTTCCAGTTTTCCCAGGAGGTTTTGTCAAATAGTGAGTTCTTATTCCAGAAGCTGGAGTCTTTGGGTTTGTCAAATAGTAGATTACTACAGTCATTTACTACTGTGTCTTGTGTACCTAATCTATTCCAATGATCAACCACTCTATTTCTTAGTCAGTACCAAACAGTTTTGATGATTGATGCTTTATAATATAGTTTTAAATTTGGTATGGTTAGGTCACCTTCCTTTTCATTTTTTCACTAATTCCCTTGATATTCTTGACCTTTTGTTCTTCCAGATGAATTTTGTTATTATTTCTTCTAGCTCTATAAAATATTTTTTGGTAGTTTGGTATGGCACTGAATAAGAAAATTAATTTAGGTAGAATTGTCATCTTTATTACATTAGCTTGGCCTACCCACGAGCAATTGATATTTTCCCAGTAGTTTAGATATGACTTTATTTGTATGAAAAGTGTCTGTAATTGTGTTCATATAGTTCCTGGGTTTATCTTGGCAGGTAGACTCCTAAGTATTTTATAATGTCTATCATTATTTTAAATGGAATTTCTCTATCTCTTGCTGCTGGGCTTTGTTGGTAATATATAGTGATGATTTATATGGCTTTGTTTTATATCCTATAATTTCGCTAAAGTTGTTAATTGTTTCAAGTAGTTTGTTAGTTGATTCTCTAAGTATACCATCATATAGTTTTGTTTCCTCACTGCATATTCTATTTCCTTTAATTTCTTTTTTCTCTTATTTCTAGTACAATATTGAATAATAGTTGTGAGAATAGGCATCCTTGTTTCACCCCTGATCTTACTGGAAATGCTTCTAGTTTATCCCCATTACAGATAATGCTTGCTGATGGCAGATACTGTGTATCATTTTAAGGAAAACTCCATATATTCCTTTGCTCTCTAGTGTTTTTAATAGGAATGCATGCTATATTTTGTTGAAAGCTTTTTCTTCATCTATTGAGATAATCATATGGTTTCTGTTAGTTATGTTACTAATATGGTCGATTATGCTGGTAGTTTCCTAATATTGAACCATCCCTACATTCCTGGTATAAATCCTACCTGGCCATAGTGTATAATCCTTATGATAAATTGCTGTAATCTCTTTGCTAATATTTTATTTAAAATTTTTGCATCTATATTCATTAGGGAAATTGGTCTATAGTTTTCTTTCTCTGTTTTGGCTCTTCCCAGTTTAGGTATCAACACCACATTTGTATCATAAAAAGAATTTGGCAAGACTCCTTCTTTGCCTATTTTCCCAAATAGTTTATCTAGTATTGAATTAATTGTTCTTTAAATGTTTGATAGAATTCACTTGTAAATCCATTTGGCTTTGGAGATTTTTTCGCGGGGAGTTCATTAATGGCTTGTTCAATTTCTTTTTCTGAAATAGAGTTAAGTATTTCATTTCCACTTCTGTTAATCTGGACAACTTATGTTTTTGTAAAAATTCATTCATTTCACTTAGATTGTCAGATTTCTTGGCATATAGTTGGGCAAAATAGTTCCAAATTATTGCTTTAATTTCCTCTTCCTTGGCGGTGAATTCACCCTTTTCATTTTTGATACTGGAAATTTGGTTTTCTTCTTTCCTTTTTAAAATTGAATTAAACAATGATTCATCTATTTTATTGCTTTTGTCATGAAACCAGCTTCTAATTTTATTTATTTGTTCAATGGTTTTCTTGCTTACAATTTTATTAATCTCCCTTTGATTTACAGTATTTCCAATTTGGTGTTTAATTGTGGATTTTAATTTGTTCTTTTTCTAGTTTTTTTTAGTTGCATGCTCAATTCATTGATGTGCTTTTCCTTTATTTTAGGGATGTAAGCAATTAAAGATACAAATTTTCCTCTATGTACTCCTTTGGCTGCATCCCATAAATTTTGGTATGTTGTCTCATTGTTGTCATTTTCTTTAATGAAATTATTAATTGTTTCTATGATTTGTTCTTTGGTCCACTTGTTTTTTAGGATTAGATTATTTAATTTCCAATTAACTTTTCATTTCTCTTTTCATTGTCCATTATTGAATACAACTTTTATTGCATTATGATCTGAAAAGGATGCATTTACTATTTCTGCTTTTCTCCATTTGGTTGTGAGGTTTTTATGTCCTAACACATGGTCCATTTTCATATAAGTGCTATGTCCTGCTTAGAAAAAGTATATTCCTTTTTATTCTTATTCAGTTTTCTCCAGAGAGCTATTGTATTTAACTTTTCCAGAGTTTTATTCACCTCTTTAACTTCATTCTTTTTTTTTTTTTTGGTTTGACTTATCTAGTTCTGAGAGGGGAATGCTGAGGTCCCCTGATAGTACAATTTTATTATCTATTTCCTCTCATAATCCATTCAACTTCTTCAAAAATTTAGATGCTATACCATTTAGTGCATACATATATATTTAGGATTGATATGACTTCATTGTCTATGGTACCTTTCAGCACGATATCATTTCCTTCTTTACCTTTTGTAATTAGATCTATTTTTGCTTTTGATTTGTCTGAGATCGTGATTGCTACCCCTGCTTTCTTTGCTTCAACTGAAGCATAATAGATTCTGCCTCAGCCCTTTACCTTTACTCTCTGTGTAACTCTCTACTTCGAATGTGTTTCTGGTAAATGACATATTGTAGGATTCTGATTTTTAATCCATTCTACTATCTCCTTCTGTGTTCTGAAAGAGTTTATCCCATTCACATTCATAGTTATAATTATTTCTCTCCATCCTATTCCCTGTCCCTATTCATACTTTTTTCTTTCCTTTCACCCTGTTCTTCCTCATCAGTATTTTCCTTCTAACCACTGCTTCCTTCAATCTGTCCTCCCTTCTATCAGCCCCCCTTCTTTGCCCCTTTCTCCTACTTCTTCCCTCCCTTCTATCAACACCCCCTTACTTTTTCTTTCCCATTTCCCTTCCTACCTTGAGCCAAATCTGATGAGAATAAGCTTCAAACAATGCTCACCCACTCCCTTCTTTCCCTCTACTATAAGAGGGCTTTTGCACCTCTCCATGTGGTATAATTTACCCTGTTCTGCCTCCCCCTTTCCTCTTCTTCCAGCTCAATCCTCTTTGTCAGCTTTTAATTTTTTTATATTACCATATCAAAATCAATTTATACCCACACCCTCTGTCTATGTATACTCCTTCTAACTGCCCTAATAGATTAGATACAGTTCTCAAGGGATACAAGAATTATCTTCCCATGTAGGGATGCAAACAGTTTAATCTTATTGAATAACATGTTTTTTCTTCCCTGTTTACCTTTTTATGCTTCTCTTGAGTTTTATATTTAAAGATCAATTTTTTTGTTCATCTCTGGTCTTTCCATCAGGAAAGTTTGAAAGTCCCCTATTTCGTTGAATGTACATCTTTTCCCCCGAAAGATTATGCTCAATTTTTCTGGGTAGTTGATTCTTGGTTATAATCCAAGCTCCTTTGCCTGATTCCAAGCCCTCTGATCCTTTCATGCAGAAGCTGCTAAATTCTGTGTAATCCTGACTGTGACTCCTTGATATTTGGATTGTTTCTTTCTGGCTGCTTGTAGTATTTTCTCCTTGACCTGATAATTCTGGAATTTGGCTACAATATTCTTTGGAGTTTTAATCTTAGGATCTCTTTCTTGAGGTGGTTGTGGATTCTTTCAATGACTATTTTACCATCTGGTTCTAGGATAACAGGGCAGTTTTCCTTGATAATTTCTTGAAAGATGCTGTCTAGGCTATTATTTTGATCATGGCTTTCAGGTAGTCCAATAATTTTTAAATTATCTCTTCTGGATCTATTTTCCAGATCAGTTATTTTTCCAATGAGGTATTTCACATGTTCTTTTTTTTTCATTCTTTTGATTTTGTTTGACTAATTCTTGATGTCTTACAGAATCATTAGCTTCCACTTGCCCAACTCTAATTTTTAAAGAATTATTTTCTTCAGTTAGCTTTTGCACAACCTTTTCCATTTGGCCAATTCTACTTTTTAAGGAGTTGTTTTCTTCAGTCAATTTTTGTCCTTCCTTTTTCCAAGCTGTTGATTCTTTCTTTCATAACTCTCATTTTTTCCCCAAATTTTTTCTTCTACTTCTCTTATTTGATTTTTAAAATCCTTTTTGAGCTGTTCCCAAGAAGGCTTTTTGGGCTTGAGACCAATTCATATTCCCCTCTGAGGCTTCACATGTAGACATTTTGACACTGCTGTCCTCTTCTGAATTTGCGTTTTGGTCTTCCCTGTTGCCATATCAGCTTTGGTTAGGGCTCTTTTCTGTCTTTTGTTCATTTTTAGTGTATTTTGTGACTTTTAAAGTTGAGCTCTGCTCCTGGGGCACTGGAGGCACTGTCCCAAGCTTCTTGCCCACTCTGCTAGGGTGGCTCAGCCTAGTCATGTCTGTTGTGCCAGATTCTGGGGCTGGCAGTTTGCTTGTTGCGCTAGGGCGGGAGGCCTCACAGCTGACTTGCTTTGCCACTAGCCTGCTGAGCCAGAACCAAGGGGTCTCAGTTGCTTATCTGTGCTATGGCTAAGAGCCTCCTATTGGCTTACCTGTACACCATCTATGCTGGGCTGTGCTCTCCTTTCACCTACGTGAGACAGACTTTTCCTGAAGACCTTTCTAAGTTATCTTAAGCTGGAAAATTGTTTCACGCTGTCTTTTTGTGGGTTCTATTGCTTCAGAATCCATTTAGAGGATTGATTTAATGTTTTTTTCCAAGGGAAATGGGGAAGAGTTCAGGCAACTTCTTGGCTTCTCTCTGCCAGCTTGGCTCTGCCTCCTCAGGCAATCCTTAGTTATCTTCTACTTGGCTACTGAGATAGCCTCTTGATAATGAAATATTATGTGAGAAAAACAATGAAAAAGGGCTCCTGGGCATGATATTTTCTGAAATCACATCTCCTTAATTCTCCAAAGCTTTTGTGCATTTCCCTATTTGCATTGATGGTACCAACTATTGTCCAGCTTATCCAGGTTACCTTAGTGCTGGTCTTTTACTGCCCTTTCTTCCTTGCTTCATATGTCTAACCAATGGCCAGGTCTCATCAATATTACCTTCTCTATGTCTTGTGGATAGATCTGTTTTATATATCCCCACAGTCACTTGCATTTGGGCCTTCAACCTCTCTCATTAACTATGCTAACAGTCTCTTAACTGCTCTTTCCATCTCTAGACTGTCTTCCATTCCAACTTAAATATCATTACCACATTAATCTTCCAAAAATACAGCCTTGATTGTGTCACCTCTTTGCTTAAACAAACTTTATTGACTCCTTTTTGCTTACCCAATAAAGTCCAAGCTGCTTAAGACTGACCTACAGGCCTCTCCAAGATATGATCCTCATACTAACCTACTTTTCTAGCTTTATTGTCCATTCAGCTCCTATCTATTTCCCTATTGTCTAACCACAGAGAATCCTTTACTCTTACCTAAACATATGCTAGGCTTCAGGGCCTCTGTACTGTTGTCTCTTTTTGTCCTTACTTCTGGGAATTCCATTCAATATAACTAGAGAAATATTTATTAAGCATCTATTATGTGCAAATGAGTGTAATAAAAACTGGGAATATAAAGAAAAATGATGTAAGAGGACCAGCCCTCAAGGCCTTTATAAGAAGGATATAGTGTATACACAGATAAAGCGCAAGATAATTTGAGGAGGGAGTGATGACCATTAAGAAATGGGGTGATGATAGTTTTTAGGGGCGGAGCCAAGATGGCAGCTGGTAAGCAGGGACTAGAGTGAGCTCCATACGGAGTCCCCCCAAAAACCTATAAAAAATGGCTCTGAACCAATTCTACAACGGCAGAACCCACAGAACAGCAGAGGGAAGCAGGGCTCCAGCTCAGGACAACCTGGATGGTCTCTGGGTGAGGTCTATTCCACACGGAGCTGGGAGATGGGAGCTGGGAGCTGGGAGCTGGGATCGGAGTGGAGCAGAGCACAGCCTGTGCGGCGTGGAACAACCAAACTTGGAGTCGGGCGGATGGGGCCCCTAGCGCCCTGAATATGTGAGCTGTGGCAGTTACCAGACCCCTCGACCCACAAACACCAAAGACTGCGGAGGTTAGTGGAAAAAACTGCGGGAGGGGAAGGAGTTCACGGTTCGGCTTCCAGCCCCGGGGGCAGTGGAGGTGGGGCAGCTACAGTTGCTGCTGCTTCTGGCTCCAGGCCCACCTGATGGGAGGAATTAAGTGGCGGATCAGAGCAGGAGTGCAACAGCCTGCTGAAGATCTAAGCCCAGCCCGGGCTGGGGGTTCTTGGGGAAGGAGTACTGCGGGTCTGACAGAGCTGGCACCTCCCCCCCAAACGTGGAACATAGAACTCTTTAGTCTACAAGCAGTCATACCCCACTGAAAAACTCAAGGGTCAAGTTAGTTGGTTGGGAATATGGCCAGGCAGCGAAAACGTGCCCAGATTCAGTCTCAGACTTTGGATTCTTTCTTTGGTGACAAAGAAGACCAAAACATACAGCCTAAAGAAGACAACAAAGTCATAGAGCCTACCTCAAAAGCCTCCAAGAAAAACATGAACTGGCCCCAGGCCGTAGAAGAACTCAAAAAGGATTTGGAAAAGCAAGTTAGAGAAGTAGAGGAAAAATTGGGAAGAGAAATGAGAAGGATGCAAGAAAACCATGAAAAATAAGTCAATGACTTGCTAAAGGAGACCCCAAAAAATACTGAAAAATACACTGAAGAAAACAACACCTTAAAAAACAGACTAACTCAAATGGCAAAAGAGCTCCAAAAAGCCAATGAGGAGAAGAATGCCTTGAAAGGCAGAATTAGCCAAATGGAAAAGGAGGTCCAAAAGATCACTGAAGAAAATACTACTTTAAAAATTAGATTGCAGCAAGTGGAAGCTAGTGACTTTATGAGAAATCAAGATATTATAAAACAGAACCAAAGGAATGAAAAAATGGAAGACAATGTGAAATATCTCATTGGAAAAACCACTGACCTGGAAAATAGATCCAGGAGAGATAATTTAAAAATTATTGGACTACCTGAAAGCCATGATCAAAAAAAGAGCCTAGATATCATCTTTCAAGAAATTATCAAGGAGAACTGCCCTGATATTCTAGAGCCACAGGGCAAAATAGAAATGGAAAGAATCCATCGATCGCCTCCTCAAATAGATCCCCAAAAGAAATCTCTTAGGAATATTGTCGCCAAATTCCAGAGCTCCCAGATGAAGGAGAAAATACTGCAAGCAACCAGAAAGAAACAATTTGAGTATTGTGGAAACCCAATCAGAATAACCCAAGATCTGGCAGTTTCTACATTAAGAGATTGAAGGGCTTAGAATGCGATATTCCAGAGGTCAATGGAGCTAGGATTAAAACCTAGAATCACCTACCCAGAAAAACTGAGTATCATGTTCCAAGGCAAAATATAGACTTTTAATAAAATAGAGGACTTTCAAGCTTTCTCAGTGAAAAGACCAGAACTGAATAGAAAATTTGACTTTCAAACACAAGAATCAAGAGAAGCATGAAAAGGTAATCAAGAAACGGAAACTGCAAGGGACTTACTAAAGTTGAACTGTTTTGTTTACATTCCTACATGGAAAGATGATGTGTATGATTCATGAGACCTCAGTATTAGGGTAGTTGAAGGGAATATGCATATATATATATATATGTATATATATATACATATATATATGTATATACATACATATATATGTATATATACATATATATGTTTATGTATATATATATAAGTGAATGTGTATGTATGTATATATCTATGTGTATATGTATGTATGTGTATGTATGTGTATATATATACATATGTATTTATATGTGTGTATGTATATATATGTATATATATATATATATATATATATATATATATATAAAAGAGAGAGAGCAGACACAGGGTGAGTTGAAGATGAAGGGAAGATATCTAAAAGAAATAAAATGAAATTAAGGGATGAGAGAGCAACATACTGAGAGAGGGAGATAGGGAGAGATAGAATGGGGTAGATTATCTCACATAAAGGTGGCAAGAGGAAGCAGTTCTGTGGGAGGAGGGGAGAGGGCAGGTGAGGGGGAATGAGTGAACCTTACTCTCATCAGATTTGGCCTGAGGGGGAATACCATACATACTCAGTTGGGTATCTTGCCCCACAGGAAAGAAGAGGGAGGAAGATAAAAAAAATAAAAGGGGGGGGGATGATGGAGGGGAGAGCAGATGGGGGTGGAGGTAATCAAAACAAACACTTTGGAAAGGGGACAGGGTCAAGGGAGAAAATTCAATAAAGTGGGATGGGTTGGGAAGGAGCAAAATGTAGTTAGCCTTTCACAACATGAGTATTGTGGAAGGGTTATACACAATGATACATGTGTGGCCTAGGTTGAATTGCTCGACTTCTTAGGGAGGGTGGGTGGGAAGGGAAGAGGGGAGAGAATTTGGAACTCAAAGTTTTAAAATCAGATGTTCAAAAAAAAAAGTTTTTGGCATGCAACTAAAAAATAAGATACACAGGCAATGGGGCGTAGAAATTTATCTTGCCCTACAAGAAAGGAAGGGAAAAGGGGATGAGAGGGGAGGGGGGTGATAGAGAGGAGGGCTGACTGGGGAACAGGGCAACCAGAATATATGCCATCTTGGAGTGGGGGGCAGGGTAGAAATGGGGAGAAAATTTGTAATTCAAACTATTGTGAAAATCAATGCTGAAAACCAAATATGTTAAATAAATAAATTTAAATTAAAAAAAAAAGAAATGGGGTGATTAAGAAAGGCTTAGCATACGAGGTGGTAGCTGAACTACATACTAAAGGAAGGTAAGTCTTCTAAGAGGTAGAGCTGAAAAAGGAGCGCATTGCAGTCATGGAGAATGGTTTGGGAGATAGAATGCTGAGTTTAAAGAAACAGCTAGTTTATCAGTATGGTGAGAACATAGAGAGTGCCAAGGAGAATAAAATAAGGAAAATACCTGGAAAGGGTGCCAGATTGTGTCAGATCAAAGATTTTGTGTTTTATCCCATAGAGCACAAGGAGTCACTGAAGAATTTTAAACAGGATTAAGGGGGTGATCAACTACTGCGACACGCTGCTTTGATCTGAGCAGTACTGGAATACTATAGAAGTCCAGTTCTGGGTGCCCCATTAAAAAAAGAAAAAAAACAAACCCACAACATGGATAAGTTATAGAGTATCCAGAATAAGTCAACCAGGATGGTGGAGGGCCTTCAGGTCATAATAGCTCACCTTTGCAAGGTGCTTTATACCTATTATCAAATTATTTCTTACAAGCACCCTATAAGGCAGGCACTAAATAAATGCCTATCGAACTGAGTTGAAATTGAACTTGAATTGATCTTCCCAAGGTTATTGGGAAGATCAGATGATAACAGGAGCGAATAATACAATGAGATATCATTTCTGTAAGGTTTCTTTAAAGTTTGTAAAGATCTTCACAATTATAATCTTCGTTTCCTCGGCTGTAAAGTATTCATTGCAGAAGGGAACGCGAGCTGGACCCCTTTTAACGCCACTTAAATCAACCTTGTCAGCAATTTCCAAACACTACCAGCTGCTGTTTAAATCTGTAATGTAATGAGTCTGGTGGTTTACATGCTTTCCCAAATACCCTTCCACCTTGGGAAAGGAGTTTTGGTTTGTTTGTTTGTTCACATTGTAGAGAAAAGTTGCTTCTCATTAAAATACTTGAATGTGTGCCTCTTCTCTTCTAATGTGTGTATGAGTTTCATCAGGGTCACCTCTAACCAAAACTGTGAGGGAGGCAAAATTTATTTTTAACAAGTCTTCCTTTTCTCGTTGTTATGCCCTTGTTGCTGCTTTCAGTGCCTAATCTTCCTGCAAGCCTCATGTCACCCTCACCCCATGATCCTCACAAGGCAGTGCCCTTTCCAGACACTTGTTTGTGGTCCAATCATTTCCTACATCGTATTCCACCTGTCTTGGGCAAGTCACTTAACCCCAATTACCCTGCCAAAAAAAAGAATATTCCACTTGTCCAGTGTGTTTCTTTAGAAACCTGCCACTGTCTAGGGAATTGCAAAGTAGTCTTTGTTAAAGGGAGTCACCCCTCCCTGGTACCCCATCTTGGCATCTGAATAGGGCCTTCTTTGGGGGAGCTAGGTAGCACAGAGGTTAGGCTTCCAGGCCTGGAGTTAAAAAGACTCATATTCCTGAGTTCAAATCTGGCTTCAGACACTTACTAGTTGTGACCCTGGAAAAATTTCTTAACTCTGTTTGCCTTAGTTTTCTCATCTGTATAATGAGGAGGAGAAGGAGATGGCAAATTACTCCAGTATCTTTGCCAAGAAAACCCCAAATGGGGTCATGAAGAGTTGGACATGACTGAAATTATTGAACAACCACAACCACAACCACGACCACCACAACCACAACAACAAAGGTCTGCCTGGAAAGAATATCTTAACATAAAAATAATGATAACTCATGTTTCATAGCATTTTGCGAAGCTGTTTCTGTACTGCAACCCTATAAGGAAGATAGGGCAGGCATAGTGAACTCTATATTGTACACAATGAAACTGAGTAGCAAGAAAGGTACTGGACTGGGAATCAGGAGAGATACAAGTTTGAAACTGACCTGCAACATTAACTAGCTATGTGACCACGAGCGAATCACCGAAACCTTCCTTCGCTATAGTTTTCTCATCTTTAAAATGGGAATAACGCTACCTATAGCATCTACTTCATGAGATTATTGGGAAGATCAAATGACAATCAGAGCTAATAATTAATAAGATAGCATTTATTTAGTGCTTTAAGGTTTGTAAAATACTTTACAAGTATTTGATCCTCACAAAAATCCTGGGAAGTAGGTCCTATTATTATCATCCCCATTTTACAGATGAGGAAATGGATGTAGACAGAGTTTAAGTGACTTGCTTAGGGTCACATGTCTAGTAAATGTGTGAGGTCAAACTTGAACTCAGGTCTCCCTGACAACTCCAGGACTCTACCCACTGTGTCATTTAGCTGTCTATGAGACAACATATGTAAAGCATTTTATAATGCGAAGCATTATATAAGGGATTTGCAGAATCCTTTATATAGGCTTATATAGGGACCTCAGAGGCCATCTCGTCTAAATGGCTCATTTTATAGATAGGGAAAATGAGGCCCAATTGACTTATCAAGGTCATATAGGTATTAAATGTCAGTGGTGGGATTTGAATCCAATTTCTCTGACACCAGAGCCCATGTTCTTTGCATTGTACCATGTTGCCTTCCAGAAATATGTACCTTAATTGTGGAAGTTTCAGGAAGACCACCAGGAGAGATTTTCTCTCAGTTCCTGCTATGTGAATGTCCTACTCTGAGTTCTAGACTGCAACTGACTTTTACACTTGGCATTCCTGGTACCAAAGAGAGTGTTCTACATAGGATGGGAGCTTAGGAAATGCTTCTAAGAACAATTAATGTGGCAGAAACGCACATACAAAGTCCCCACAGCTGTGAGCAATGAAAAGATGATGTTCTCTTCTGAGATAAATGTGCCTCTGGCTACCAGGGTGTCTATTCCCCTGTGTCTGAGAGCTTGGTGATGGAGACTATAAGGCAGAAATAGCAATGCTTCACAATGTTAGAAGTGTACAACACAAGCATATGCTAAGTCTCTGACTCAAGTGTCTTCTCTCTTCAATCCAAACTCTGGAGAGTTACAAAAGTGATTTTCCCAAAGCATTGGTCTCACCACGTTACTCTCCTACTCAATAAATTCCAGTGGTTTCCTATAATCTTTAAAATCCAATACAAATTTCTGTTTGGAATTTAAATCCCTAAACAGCCTGGCTCCAAGCTATGTTTCTAGGTTTATCATTTGTTATTCCCTTTCATATAGTCTCTGATCCAGCCAAACTGTCTTTCTTGCTGTTCTTGCCAGAAGACATACCATCTCTCATCTCCAAGTCTTTTCACAGGTTGTTATCCATACCTAGAATCCACTCACCTCACGCCCATTTCTTAGTATAACTGGTTTTCTTCAAAGCCCTGCTCAAGCACCAGTTCCTACATGGTGGTGTATGAGGTGCTCCCTACAGCTGGCAGCTTTTTCCTCTCCCCATTTGACCTTGTCTGTATTTTTGCATATACTTTGTTGTTAAGTTGTTTCAGTCATGCCCAACTCTCTGTGATGCCTTTGGGGGTTTTCTTGGCAAAGATCCTGGAGTACTTTTACAGAGGAGGAACTGAGGCAAATAGTAACCTGAGTAGTAAACTGAGGCAAATAGCAAGCTAAGTGACTTACCCAGGGTCACACAGCTAGCAAGTATCTGAGGCCACATTTGAACTCAATTCCTCCTGACTCTAGGGCTGGCACTTTATCCACTGTGCCACCTAGACGCTGTAAATACTCATATGGGTACATATTGTCTCTCCTGTTAGAATGCAATCTCTCTGAGGACACACCGGACTTTTCCTCTTTGTCTTTGGATCCCCCGGGCTCAGCATAAACAATAACCATTTTCAAATAGATTTGTTAATTGTTTGTTAACTGGTTGACGGGGGTGGGGGTGGGATGGGGGGGTGGGGGGGGGTTAGCGTTTCTTAACACCTTCATACTCTGCTGAATAGTTGATGTAGACAAATTAATTTTTACTCTCACTGGGTCATGTATTAAGTAAAAACACTCTTTTCTCTATCTTTAGAACCTATGCCTCATCAGCAGTGGGATATATGATCCTACAGTACTTACTGTCTACATCACTTAAATTAGCCCTTAATTACACTCGTTCATATACAGCACACTAATTTTCTGTCTTTTTTTCCTAGTAAGGGCAGCGATCATGTCTAATACTAACAGCAATAACTTTTTTACATCCTCTTAAGATTTGCAAAGCACTTTACATATACATATATGTGTGTGTATATGTATATAAATACATCATTTTATTTGATCATCCTTACAACCAGTAAATACTACATATTTATTATTATACTCACTTTTCAGATGAGGAAACTCAGGCTGAGAGAGACTAAATGAGTTGCCCATGGTCACCAAGTTATAAAGTTTAAATCTAGGCATTCCAGACTGCAAGTCCAATGCTCCAACCACAACATTTTAAATTGTATTACCTACAGAGTGTAGCACAGAGCTATGAACATAGTAGGTGCTCAATAAACACCAATTGATTGATTTACCTCTGTTCTTTTAGGAAGTACTATATAAGAAGGTGATGATGAATAACCAAAGCAGCTGCCAGGAATGTGGAGAGATTGTGGGCAATGAATAATGGTACCTCCTTGCTCCATTCAGAAAGGGTGTACTACTGTATCGACAAGAAGTCATCTGAATTTTTTGTGAACTATTTTAAACTTCTGGGACATTAAAAAAATGCACATCATCGCTACAGTCCCAAATAGCTCTGAAATCTAAGCCTATTCATAAGAATGAATGTGGTGGGAAAACAAGGTCCATCCAACTATAGTTACAACAATTTTTTTCTTTTTTCTTTCTCTTCTTTCCTTCTTTTTGCTTCTTTCCTTCTTTCTTTTTCTTCCCTTCTCTCCTCCCTCCTTTCTTTCTTTTCTTCTTTCTTTCTTTTTCTTTCTTTCCTTCCTTCCTCCCTCCCTTCCTTCCTTCACCTTTCCCTTCCTTCCTTCCTTCTTTCCTTCCTTCCTTCCTTCCTCTTTCCCTTCCTTCCTTCATTCCTTCCTTTCTTTTTTACGTATCTGTAAAAAACCAGTTTGGCTAAGGTTTGACTATGGGTCTGAACTTTCATGCTCACTTTCCTAAGTACTCTTTTCCCTGGACAGATTTTATGCTCAGAGGTGCCATCTAACAGGCCATTGCTACTGATATGAAAACATTACATGTGTCAAAATTTCAGACCAGCATAGGGATGCATGATTTGGGTATCCAGCTTCTAATCCTTACAAGTGTATGTGCAGCATGATGTGGAAGAAATCAAGCCACTGGAGTCTAATCTCTTTGCTTGGAAATGCCAAAAATGTAATCTTGGTTATCATTCATTTAACAGCTTCTTTTGAAAGTAGTTCTCTGGGGGACCTGAGCACATTGCCTAACATTCAGTGGCCCAGGATATGTAAAGGTACAGTCATTTGTTTACCAGCATGCTCAAAGAGGACAATGAGAAAGCCAGGGCAGCGTGGCATCGCCACTTCCAGAAGCACAGAATGAACATTATCCACTGCATTTTGTATACAGTTTTAGGTTGTATGTTAATGACCTATATTTTACATGTAGGAATGTGTGTATGTTGGGGGGACAGGGTTAAAAACAATTCTTGTTTCCATTTCAGTTAATTCAGATTGTCCAGCCATGCACGAGAACAGCTGAGCTATGAAATTGGGCCGCATGTTTTTCTGGCAGTAATGAGAAGATAATATTCCTTAGGAGTATTTAAATGACATCACTATTGATAGGTTAATTGGAAATAAAAAATGTAAAGCTTTCTTAAATCATTAGGATAAAGAGTTTCTGGTTTATGAGGCTTCATGATGCATTTTTGGAGTTATCTCCATTTTATAGTTAAGTTAATAGCTGATTAATATAATGAACTGGTATGGGCTCAAGGAATTCCATGTCCATCTCATGCTAAACCAGGCTTCTGGCAAAGGGGAGGATTTTTTCCACGTTTCTCTGCATATTTTGGTTCATATTCACTCTGACTTTTGGTCCTCTTATGGCTTAGAGAAATGATTCTCATATCACTGGTTTATATGAGGCAGTATTCTATAGTGGAAAGAGGACCAGTCTTGGGTTCCAAAGACCTAGATTCAAATCCAGTCTCTGAGATATACTAGGATGTGTGGCTGTGGTGACATCATTTAAGCCTTTAGTGTTGTAGGTAACTATATAGTGAATTGACTATCAATTGGCATCACTGGAAGGAGCTTCCATAAAAGGAATTCAAGACTGTTGAAATAAGGAGACCAGAACCTAGACAAGCAAAACCTACTCATATGCGTCAGTTACTGGCATTGACTTTGATGTGCATATTATATCTCTGAAATGCAGGTGGAAAAGAAGGGCAGGAATAACTGCTTATTAAATGCCTACTATGTGCCAGGAACTGTATTATGTACTTTAAAAATATATAGTCAGAAGTCTACAACAACAAAGACCAGATTCAGTGACTTTTGTGTTGGGAAAATATGATTCGACTGCTTTGAATTGCTAAGCTAGTTTGAGCAAAACCTTTGCATCTTTGCTCATGCTTTCTGGAATCTTTGGGAGATGGGAGTGCCCCCAAATTTTCATCTATAACCCTCACTTAACATTAAGATGAATCCTCAGGGTCCCTCTACAAAGATGCTATTGTATTGAGATGTTTTCTGAACAGCAACTATTAGGTTTGGGTGACAAATAGCAGCTAGGTTGATAGTTGATAGAAAGCCATGTGGCTTTCTAAGCGTTAGGAAGTTAGGATTTAGGAAGTTAGGCAGACTCATTTTAGTGAGTTCAAATCTGGCCTCTCACACTTACCAGCTATGTGACCCTGGGCAAGCCACTTAACCTTATTTGCCTCAGTTACTTATCTGTAAAATGAGATAGAGAAGGATATGGCAAACCAATCCAGTATCTTTGCCAAGAAAACCCCAAATGGGGTCACAAGGAGTTGGACGTGATTGAACAACAAAAAAATTGAAGGGCAGCTAGGTGGTGTAGTGGATAGAGCACTGAGCCTGGAGTCAGGAAGACCTGAGTTTAAATCTGGTCTCAGACACTTACTAGCTACGTGACCCTGGGAAAGTCACTTAACCATGTTTGCCTCAGTTTCTTCATCTGTAAAATGAGCTGGAGAAGGAAATGGCTAATCAGTTCAGTATCTTTGCTGAGAAAACCCCAAATGGAGTCACAAAGAGTAGGATACAACCGAAAACAAATGAACAATAATAAACAGTAGGGGGATTTGTCTTTCAGGAAGTGGATAACATTCTTTTCAACTAGGAACTATACCCCCAAAGTTATTAAACTGTGCCCTTAATTTGTGAAGCACCATGAAATGTATTAACTTTAATATTTTCTTTGTGGTTTGTGGATGTAGTTTTTTTTTTTAATGAGCCATAGTTATGTAGGGATCTTCAAAGCATCAGAGTTTATTTTCTCCCCAAGGGAATTAAATAAATCTTAACTATGAAAGTAGCATTCCCCAAGCCTATTCTGATCCTTTTCTCAGTGAAATATTTAAGAGATGATAGGGTTCCACAGAATTTATCCATCTCTTCGGAGAGCTTCCATCTAATGGATCACTTGTGGTTAGTTCACTCAGAATTTTAAAAAATTCATACTATGGAAATACATTCATTATGCTGAAAGATGCTTAATTTGTGGTTCACTATTATCTATTTTACAGAGATAGTCAGTTTAATGCCCAACTGCCTACATCATCATCTCAGGGTGTTACTATTTCTCAGAGCACAGAAATGTGGCTCATTGTTGACATTCATATGAACAGTTCTGCTATCCCATAATTCACTTCCCCAGATCATTACCTCAGCCACAAAGTTAACCCAGTTATGCATCAAGTAGGAACCTGGCATTTAGCATTTCCAGAAGGCTAAGAATTTATAGGGAGAAGGCAGGGAAAGATTTCTCTTCATCATTAAAATGAATGAAAATCACTGTGTTACGGCTGACATTGCAGTAATGTGTTCTCTTTGGCTACATCTGCCTTAGCAAGCCACATATCCATATGTTGGCATATTTCTACAGATACTAGGTTTTTTTTAATTGAATCAACAACAGTTTCTTTCAACAGAATAAAGGCTAAGAGCTTGGATTTATAGGGTGGCAGTCTGTATTGAAGCAACTAGGTTATTGTGGCTAATTCCTCACTCCTCATCCCTCGTGTATATATCCTCAAAGAATTTTTTTCACTTTCAAATTCAAGTGCCTTCCACCTTACCAAGAAATAGCTACTGTAATGCAGTCTAAAAAGGCAGGATATTTACTTCTCTGTAGTGCTTTACTCACCCATAAGCCTGGGCACATTAGCATATTATTGTTAATTTTATTACTGCTAAGTCAGAAGGAGCTTGTGGGTCACCTTCCCACCACCCCCTCTTCTTCAGAGGGGAACTCCAGTGTCTAGATAATTCTATTTCCTCTTGTACTTAAAGAACTAACTTTTATGAGATTTTGCATTTCACTTTTTAAAGATTTGGCCCAGTGTTCTAACTGGTCAGGGGATGTTTGTATCCCAAGTTTGGCATCCAACATGCTCGCTATCCTCAGATTTCTGACACCAACAGACTTCATAAGCATGGTATCTATGCCTTTATCCCAAGTTATTGATAAAAATGTTAAGTAGTACTGGGTTAAGTACATATCCCTGAGGCCCTTAGCTGGAGAGGTCCTTCCAAAATGACACTGAAACATTCATTACTAGGTCATTTCAGGCAGCCACTTCCAAATTCACCTAGCTGAACGACCATCCAGCCCTTATCTCAACTATATCTTTATCTCTTTCACTAGAACGAAATTAAAGATTTTGATCAAATACTTCCCCTAAAATCTAGGTCAGCTCTATGTACAGCATTCCCTTGAGTGTCTTAAGGAAGTGAAATGAGGTTAGTCCAGCATACACTGGGCTGTTCTCCATGAAGCCAGGCTGTCTCTGAGATCAGTGCTTTCTTTTTTAAAAAATGATCACTAAATAATCTTCTAGTAATACATTAGAGGATTTTGCTGGAATCATAGACAAGCTCAGGACTGACCTATAGAGATTATAGTTTCATTCTCTTCCCTTTTGGAAAACTTGTATCACATTTCCCTTTCTCTAATCCTACACTATCTCTCCTCTTCCTACATAACCTTTCAAAGATTACAGACATTCACTCAGCGATTACATCTGTGTATTCCTTTAGTGGCAGCTATGTGGCACAGTGGCTAGAGTGCCAGTGCCTGGAGTCAGGCAAAAACCTTAGTTCAAATCTGACCTCAGATATTTACCAATTGTGTGACCCTGGGCAAGTCACTTAACCCTGTTTGCCTTAGTTTCCTCATCTATAAAAGGAGCTGGAGGAGGAAATGGCAAACCACTCCAAGAAAACCCCAAATGGGATCTTGAAGAGTCAGACACAAGTAAGGTGAATTTCTCCCCACTCCCTTTTTTCTTCCCACTCTCCCTACATCCTGGAGATGGCTACCAGTAGACACGAATACATGTGTTTGTGTGTGTGTATGTGTATACACACATATATATGTAAAATCATTCCATAGGTATTTATATTTATCAGTTCTTTTAGCAATATGAGGGAAAAAAAAGAAATAAAAGGAATTGGAATGGGGAATGAGGTAGTAAAACTATCTCTTTTTGCAGACGATATGACGATATACTTGGAAAACTCCAAAGATTCAACTAAAAAGTCAGTTGAAACAATGAATAATTTAAGCTAAGTAGCAGGATATAAAGTAAATCCACATAAATCATCAGCATTTCTATATATCACAAAACAAAACTCTGCCTTCTTTTTCCAAAGAGACTGCCCTTTGGAATGGTCCAACACCTCCCACCCCCACTTGGAACCATTACAGCCCTAGTAATTTGCAACACTCCCCTAGATGAGGTACCAGAAAAGATCAAGGCTCAAGGTTTGCTCTTCAGTGCTCTGCTGTTGTGTTGTTCTTTTTGCTCCAAACTCTGATATTCTGTTATCCTTTTATGCACCATATCTTCTCAATCATCAGATCCCCCTCTCTGGCTGCCTCCTTTATTACTCTTTTGTTCATTTCTCCTATCCCCCATGTTACTTTTTTTCTGCCCTCTCTTCCATGAGGGCTGGACCACTGCTGTCATCCCCTATCCTTGGCAGGAGATATGGGGCCTTCTCAGTACAGCTGTCCTGTATGTTGCTTCACCACTTCCAGTTGTCTGGCTCTCCTCCTGAGATGAGAGTGCCAACTCTTAAATGGCGGAGCTGCTGCAGGCAGGTAGTGACAAAACCATTGAAATCTATTGTTTCACACCTAGATGGGACAGCCCCAGCCTCCATGCAAGGCGAGGCTGTGTGAACATGTATTTCTTGAATGCTCCAGTCAATTGTTCTTTTTCACCTGAGTTGCTGATGCTCTATTTATCTCTTACCTCCCCTAGTGCCTACATGGCTCACCTGCCATTTAGTCAGCACTTCTCACCGAACATTGGGCTTTGCAAAGGCACACGTGAAGCCTTTTCCTTTGTCTTTTAGGCTTATCTATATTTCTTTAGAGCAGTAGGCCAAGTTGCAGGAAGGCCAGGTTATGTAAATTACCCCCAGGCTGCTTCTTGCTGCTTTCCAAAATAGGAAGAGGAAAGGTTTGGAGCTGGGACCTCTCAGTGGAAGCTCTTGTGACAGGAGAGAATGGCCTCCACTAAGGGAAGAGGAGAGTCTCAGAACTTCTATTACATTTCTTTGTAGACATGTTCCTTCTCTCTACTAGCTTGTAGGCTTTTTCAGAGCAATGGATGTGTTCTTTATTTCTGCATCCCTGGCATCTGACTTAGTCCCTTTCACATGGTAATAATAACGACTAGCATTCATATAGCAAAATACTTGCTATTATATTTGATTCTCATAACAAGTGTTATTATCACCCCCATTTTATAGATGAGGAAACTGAGGCAAAAAGAGGTTACGTGACTTGCCCAGGGTTACATAACCAGTAAGTGTCTGAGTCAGGACTTGAATTCACATCTTCCTGGCTCCAAGATCTATCTACTGCGCCATCCAACTGGGAGGAGCATAGATATAGAGCTATCTCAAAAACGTATTCCCTAGTCGGAGCTGCTTCCATTTGCTTATACTTCATAAATGACCAGCCAATCCTTTCAGTGCTTGGCTGATAAAGGTTATCTACACATATGTGATACACGATTCTGGTTATTATTCATCATCATGAACATTTAAAGATTAAATGTCATAAACAGTTCAGAGATATGAATTATGAATGCTAAGAAGGATTTATGACTTCACTGGTGTGGTCAGACCCTCCACAAATGCAGATAACCTGCTCTTGTGTGAGTTTTGCCCATGTCCTTTTATAAATCCTCAGTGTCCTGGAGGCCTTCCCTTAGTTCTCTGATTATTTAAGGTATTCCAATATAGCAGTCTTATTGTCTGTCTACTGACTCTAATTTTTCTTCCTTTTTCTAGTAATGAGTAAATAAAAAAATACATTCACAGATAATTAGTTAATTGGTAAAAAAAAAAAAGATGAAGGATAATAACCATTTGCTAAAGTACCATTCTGGGAACTCAAAATGTTTTGGAAGTGATCTTGGGTTCACAAAGGCTCTGCCTGGGAAGCACAAGCTTCAAAAGATTGTATAAAATTGTGAAATGTTTTAAGTGTGGAACCATCAAAGAACTGGGTATCTGCATCTAAAGTGCTATCATGTGTAGGATGGATTAGACATTTCTGTTTGGCCCCAGAGAGCACAGCCAGGAGTAATGAATGGGTGGAAGTAAAGAAGCAGCAAATTTAGGATTAATGTTAGGAAAACCTTTCCAACAGTCGGAGTTGTTCACAAGTGGAATAAGTTGCCTTGAGAGGTAGTAGGTTCCCTTCTGACATGGGATGTTTTGAAGTATGACTTTAAGTAAGCCTTTTTATACTTTGTTGTTATTAGGGCAACATTTGGATTGTTCAGATGTCATCCCTCACCTTTGCTGCAGACTAACAAGCCCATGTCCTCTTTTCATGATATATTTTAAAGTAAGGTCTTGTATGTTAGGTCTTGAGCACAAGTCTTCAATGAATCCTACATATATCCTCTATATAGGTTTCTCCATTGCCTTCTGCTTAACCTTGAATTTTAATTCCTTAGAGAATGTGATGTTTAATGATTAGCAAATATATAGCTTCACTGGAAAAACATTGATATTTAAAAGATGAGTTTCAGTTTAAAAATGAAACTAATTTTTAAAAATTAAAAATCAATTTTCCCTCCTTTGCACCTCACATTTCCCCATGGTGGGGGTGTGTGAAGCAAACCTTATAACAAATATGCATAGTCAAGCAAAATCAATTCCCATATTGGCCATTTTCAAAATTTATGTCTCAGTCTGCACCCTGAATCCTTTACTTCTTGGGTACAATGTGGGTGACATGGTTTGTTTTTGGCCCTGTAGAATTGTGGCTTGTCATTACATTGATTAGAGTTCTTAAATCTTTCAAAGTTGTTTGTTTCTATAATGTTGTTGTCAGTATTGTTCTTCTGGTTCTGCTCACTTCCCTTGGCATTAGTTTTTACAAATCTTCCTGGTTTTCTCTAAAACTTCCTGGAGAAGTTAATCTTTGAAAGGACATAAAGTCAGACATCCATTTGATGAAGGAATCCAAGCAAAAGTCCTTAATAATCTTCCCTAAAAGGACTAAGTAACCCCTAAATAATTGAGAATTGATTTCATAGAGCCATCTGATATATTTCTTATTCCCACAGCTCTATTCTTTAATCAGTGGGAACACTGATAATTCTTATATTTAATACACTTTTCAGAGAGTGAGCACTGAAAAGAAACAGGTAATGGATTTGATTCTTGGAGGTACCTTTTCTCCCCTTTTCCTTCATAAAAGGCACAGGGCAGAGCCAAACAATCAAAGAAAATCCCACAGTTGCAGAATGAGTGATGAACTCAGAGAGAGGGCTGGGAACAGAGTGACTGAATGAAATAGGTTTTAATGAAATGTAAAAGCAGACACTTTATGCATAAATGAGCATCATAAGGCTTAGGAAGCCTGGGTGGATAAAAACCATGAGACATTGGGTTGAATACATTTGCCTATAGGGTCCTTGAAATTTTCCACCTGTTGAATACATTGAACCACTTCTTTTCTTGGCTTCTACAATTGTTTGGTCTATAGTTAGATTCCTTTTGTACCCTTTCTAAGTACCTGTCAGACCTCCCCCTTCTGAGGCTTTTAATTTCAGCAATTCCATGCACAGAATCTTCTCAGTTCATTTATGTGTTTGACCTTGCTGTTGCTGCTACTCATGCAGATCTCTGTTATTTCTGCTAAACTCTTCTCTCTCAACCACAGAACCAGCTAAGCTATTCTCTAGCATACCTTTGAATTGGCTCCCACACACCATGTGTTGTAGCCTTTTAATCTGTCATGTTTTGCACGCCCTATGCTTTTGAATTCCTTCATTATTTCCAGCTTGGCTTTTCCCCTCCCCCTCTTCTTTTTCATTTTTTACCTTGTCGCCCACGTTTGGTGATATGGGGTTTATATTATGGGAAAAACAAGGCTTGATCTGTCACAAAGCCAAGATGAAAGGCATTTTCTTGATGTTAAACACACTACAGTTTTACTGAAGCTGTGCAATCTGTAATTATTAAAAGCACTCAAAAGGAGGGAGTAAATAGTACTGTAAGACATGAAACACCACCACACAGTTGCTCTGAAGGCAGCCTTAGGGATTACGTAGGCCTGACAGAACATAGAGCCAGTGGGACACTGGGTAGCAATTTGACACGTACTCTCAGTTATTAATGGGACCTCCATTTCATGCTTCTGATGTTGTGATATCGGGGGAGTCTTTGAGGACACATACACTTTGTTAGCATAGTTATTTTGCCTCAAAAAACCAAATAACCAAACTGCAGAGGGAGACTAATCTAGCCATTCTCAACTTTAAAGGCATTTAGGCAGTCTGGACAGGGAGTACTCCCAATGAGACCTCAGCTGCTGGCCCGAACCACTTATCTGGCAGGGCCCAAAAGCCCTACAGTCAAGCTATTTTATACTTTGAAGTCACAGCTGCCTAATTCCACTGCCATTTGGCATCAGCACACATGGATGAAGAAAAAGAAAAAAAAAATGCTCTCTGCGCCTCTGTGTCCTAGGCATTGAGTATTTAAAAAGTGCCACCGGCAATGGGGAGAAGGCAGGAGGGAGATGAATATGGGAGGAGCAGAGGGACTGGTAGAGAAGGATGTTAAGAGGCAAAAATAGGATCATGGAGCTAGAGTGAGAAAGGGACCTTGGGGCCATCTAACAGAGCTCCTTATTTTACAAAAAAGGAAACTGACGTACAGGGAAGTTAAGTGATTTGTAGCACGACCTCATACTTGATAAATACTTACCGATGGACTGATTGACTGTCCAGGACCACACAGTTAGGAAGATCCGAGTTAGGATTCGTATTTAGTTTCTCTGATTCCAGAGACAGTGCTCATTTGATCTAATATGCTGCCTCCTTATTATTTGGGAGACCTTTAAGACAGTTTTCAAGAGCTGACAGAGTAAAGAAGGAAGTAGTCATGATATAAGAAAGTGGAACAATGAAGCCAAATAGCATCAGTAGCAGGAAGATGAATGTGATGAAAAGGGGATCCTCAGATGAATCCTAGGCACAGAGAAACACTGCAAATGGGGAGTTCAGATGGTGGGTGGAAGTCACTCCTAAGATTTATATTTAACTTTTCTCTTACAAGTCTGGCAATTATTGGTGTTCCTTAGTTTCTTCAATCAACCAACCAATAAGCATTTATTAAGTGCCTACACTGTGCTGAGGATATACAATGACAAAAATGAAAGTTCTTTTCTGTAAGTAGCTCACCTTCTACTAGGTGAGACAATATGTGTATATGTATGTATATGTATACACACACATACACACGGTGTGTGTGTGTGTGTGTGTGTGATCATTGCAGTGGGGCAGAGGGCACTTGTAAGTGGAGGGGGAGTATTCAGGAAATGCTTCATATAGAAGATGACGCTTAAGGTGAATTAAAATCAACCACCACCACCACAACAACAAAGGATTCTGGAGATTGTTTTCACTGTGTCTTATAGCTCTCATTGACTGGGTTACATATAAGACTTTATATTATGACACCCATACTAGAGATTATGAACAAATGCAAAGGCAGACCATAGTCAAAGACATGTTGCACAATAATTAAACAACCATTCAATTTAGCCAATATTCATTAAACATCTTTGATGTGCTTAATAAGGCCTGTGCAGGATAAGGGCTCCTCTATTCCGATACTTATTGGCCCAGACCTACTGCCATAGGCCCATGGAAAATGGCACCAGCCACTGATGAAGTAGGGATTTCCCCAAAGGAGTCACAAGGCGTCTACATTCTCTTTACTGAAACTTGTCATACCATAGTTGTTAAGATGTTATATCACATGGTCTCATAAGCCGATGAAGAATTTCAGGTGATTAAGACCACAAAAAGCATGTTTCTTAAATGTGATAATACATTTGTTGAACTTTTCAACTACAGAGAGGAAGTTATAAATCAGCTGGATTTTCTCTCCTACAGAAGGAAAGCTAAAAAATCTAAATGTAACGACTGTTGGAGGATCTTGCCTATCTTTTTCTTTTAAATGAGGTAAGTCCTTTGGCAGAGTTCTGCTGCACAACTTTTTTCTTCACACTCTAAATTACAGATAAGAAAGTCTTGCTGAAGCCATAAGGGACCTGAGGAATGTAGCATGTGCCAGATAAGTCAAACCACCACTACCATTTGGACCACCATCTTTTGATGGAGATAGCCTAGAATCTTGAATTCAAGAGCCAGAGGAATAACAGTGCCACTGGCCCAATACCCTGGCAACTGTTCCCACAGGTGGGATAGTCATAGCTATGACAGACCCAGAAAACAAAGTTATTGCCACCAAAGTCCTTGGCATTGTCAAATGGTTCAACATCAGAAAATTATATGATTTTATCAGTGGAAATGGCATTAAAGAAGAGGTATTACCATCTTGCTTTGCCTTATAGCTTAGGGACAATTGGATTTTTCTATCTGTCTTGCACAGAGAAACCTTCCATATGTGCTATCTCTACCATTAGAATGTGAGCTATTGGGGGGTGGAGCCAAGATGGCAACTGGAAAGCAGGGACTAGCATGACCTCCCTGCCACGTCCCTCCAAAAACCTATAAAAAATGGCTTGGAACCAATTCTAGAACTGCAGAACCCACAGAACAGCAGAGGGAAGCAGGGCTCCAGCCCAGGACAGCCTGGATGGTCTCTGGGTGAGGTCTATCCCACACAGAGCTGGGAGCTGGGAGTGGAGCAGAGCCCAGCCTCCTGTGGACCAACCAGACCAGGAGCCGGGTGGAGTGGACCCTAGCACCCTGAATCAGTGAGCTGCAGCTGTTACCAGACTTCTCAACCCACAAACACCAAAGACAGTGGAGAAGGTTAGTGGGAAAAGCTGCAGGAGTGGAAGGAGTTCGAGGTTCGGCTTCCAGCCCCGGGGGCAGCGGAGGTGGGGCAGCTACAGCTGTTGTTGCTCCCGGCCCCAGGCCCACCTGGTGGGAGGAATTAAGCAGCGGATCAGAGCAGGAGTGCACAGCCTGCTGAAGATCTAAGCCCAGACTGGGTTGCGGGTTCTTGGGGAAGGAGCAGTGCTGGTGTGGCAGAGCTGGCACCTCCCCTCCAAACGTGGAACATAGAACTCTTTAGTCTACAAGCAGTCATACCCCACTGAAAAACTCAAGGGTCAAGTTAGTTGGTTGGGAATATGGCCAGGCAGCGAAAACGCACCCAGATTCAGTCTCAGACTTTGGATTCTTTCTTTGGTGACAAAGAAGACCAAAACATACAGACAGAAGTTAACAAAGTTAAAGAGCCTACAACAGAAACCTCCAAGAAAAACATGAACTGGTCCCAGGCCATGGAAGAGCTCAAAAAGGATTTGGAAAAGCAAGTTAGAGAAGTAGAGGAAAAATTGGGAAGAGAAATGAGAAGGATGTGAGAAAACCATAAAAAACAAGTCAATGACTTGCTAAAAGAGACCCAAAAAAATACTGAAAAATACACTGAAGAAAACAACACCTTAAAAAACAGACTAACTCAAATGGCAAAAGAGCTCCAAAAAGCCAATGAGGAGAAGAATGCCTTGAAAGGCAGAATTAGCCAAATGGAAAAGGAGGTCCAAAAGACCACTGAAGAAAATACTACTTTAAAAATTAGATTGGAGCAAGTGGAAGCTAGTGACTTTATGAGAAATCAAGATATTATAAAACAGAACCAAAGGAATGAAAAAATGGAAGACAATGTGAAATATCTCATTGGAAAAACCACCGACCTGGAAAATAGATCCAGGAGAGATAATTTAAAAATTATTGGACTACCTGAAAGCCATGATCAAAAAAAGAGGCTAGATACCATCTTTCAAGAAATTATCAAGGAGAACTGCCCTGATATTCTAGAGCCACAGGGCAAAATAGAAATTGAAAGAATCCATCGATCACCTCCTCAAATAGATCCCCAAAAGAAATCTCCTAGGAATATTGTCACCAAATTCCAGAGCTCCCAGATCAAGGAGAAAATACTATAAGCAGCCAGAAAGAAACAATTTGAGTATATTGTGGAAACCCAATCAGAATAACCCAAGATCTGGCAGCTTCTACATTAAGAGATTGAAGGGCTTGAAATACGACATTCCGGAGGTCAATGGAGCTAGGATTAAAACCAAGAATCACCTACCCAGCAAAACTGAGTATCATGCTCCAAGGCAAAATATGGATTTTTAATAAAATAGAGGACTTTCAAGCTTTCTCAGTGAAAAGACCAGAACTGAATAGAAAATTTGACTTTCAAACACAAGAATCAAGGGAAGCATGAAAAGGTAACCAATAAAAAGAACAAGAAAAAGAAATTGCAAGGGACTTACTAAAGTTGAACTGTTTTGTTTATATTCCTACATGGAAAGATAACATGTATGATTCATGAGACCTCAGTATTAGGGTAGCTGAAGGGAATATGCATATATGTATATGTATATATATATATATATATAAGTGAATGTGTATGTTTGTATATATCTATGTGTATATATACATATATATGTATATAGGAAGAGAGAGAGAGAGAGAGAGAGAGAGAGAGAGAGAGAGAGAGAGAGGACACAGGGTGGGTTGAAGATGAAGGGAAGATATCTAAAAGAAATAAAATCAAATCAAGGGATGAGAGAGGAACATATTGGAAGAGGGAGATAGGGAGAGATGGAATGGGGTGGATTATCTCGAATAAAGGTGGCAAGAGGAAGCAGTTCTGTGGGAGGAGGGGAGAGGGCAGGTGAGGGGGGGATGAGTGAATGTTGCTCTCATTAGATTTGGCCTGAGGAGGGAATACCATACATACCCAATTGGGAGGGGGGGCAGATGGGGGTGGAGGTAATCAAAAACAAACACTTTCAAAAGGGGACAGGGTCAGGGGAGAAAATTCAAAAAAGCGGGAGGGGTTGGGAGGGAGCAAAATATAGTTAGTCTTTCATAACATGAGTACTGTGGAAGGGTTATACATAATGATACACATGTGGCCTATGTTGAATTGCTTGACTTCTTGGGGAGGGTGGGTGGGAAGGGAGGAGGGGGGAGAATTTGGAACTCAAAGTTTTTTATAAAAACAGACGTTCAAAAACAAAAAAAAAAGTTTTTTGCATGCAACTAGAAAATAAGATACACAGGCAATGGGGAGTAGAAATTTAGCTTGCCCTACAAGAGGGGAAGGGAAAAGGAGATGGGAGGGGAGTGGGGTGACAGAAGGGAGGGCTGACTGGGGAACAGGGCAACCAGAACATATGCCATCTTGGAGTGGGGGGGAGGGTAGAAATAGGGAGAAAATTTGTAATTCAAACTCTTGTGAAAACCAATGCTGAAAACTAAATATGTTAAATAAATAAATTAAATTTAAAAAAAAAAAGTGTGAGCTATTTTTGAGCAGAGACTATTTTACTTTTCTATTTGTATTCCTAACACTTAGAATAGTACTTTGTTAAATAACAAGTGATTAATGCTTCATTCATTCCTTCGCTCATTGATTCATTCATTCACTTGCCCCTCAACCAAACAAGGTGATATGAGAGGGCAGTGGGGAAAGATAAGGTGCTTTATCACCATCTGTCAAAAAATGATCATACAAAGCTCTAATAAATAAAAATAAACTAATAAATATAATGTTTTTTATTTAAATAAGAGAAGATATTACATGGAAAGATATACCACTTAAGAATAATCTTCAAGTATCTTCTCTTGGATTCTTTTTGATGCCTACAATTTACAATTATTCTTCCTTCCCTTCAAATGTCTCTTGAATTTTTTCATTGTCTTTGCTTCCCTGGATTTCATCAATAAATTTTTTACTATGCTCATTATTATTTGCATAAAGTAATCCTGGCTGTGCTTCCCACTTATTTTCAATTCTTAATTAGATTATGCTCCGGAGAGTTCTTAACTGTATATTTATTTACAAAGTAATAAAAAAACCCAAACCTTTAGCTCTTCTGTAGAGTGGAAAGAGTGCTACAATTTGAAATGCCTGGGTTCAAATCCTAGCTCTGCCCCTTGCTACCTATGTGATCACATGAATGTTTTCCTTTTTAAACCTTTCTGAGCTTTAGTTTCCTCAAGTAGAAAGCAAAAGCATTGGACTATATGACCATTAAGGTGTCCTTCAGTTCTAAAAAAATTACAATCCTGTGATCATAATTTCCCCTGGTAGTAGATGTAACTCCTACTATATTTATAGCATTAATGAACTCATAAATATTTTATTTATTTAAAATGTTTATTAATTATCTGCTATGTTCCAAGTGTTAAGAGGAGAGAAAAAATTAGGAAAATATGATTCTTATTCTTAAGGGGTGAGAAGATATGTGCACTAATAAATGAAACGCAAAAGTCAATGGGATACATACATACCAGGGTACAAATAAAGTATTACAAGTTCCAGAGAGGAAAAGATTGCTTCTTGGGGGCTGGGATGAGGGGAATCAGGAAAGGCTTCACAGAGCCTATGAGTTGGACGTTGAGAGGTTGATAAGATTTCAATGAGAAGAGGTAGGGGGAGAAAATTCTAAGTATTATTATAGGGCCCCACTGAATGGAATATTTTGGCTAGACCATAGCGTATGAGTAGTCAGAGTGTGCTGAACTTTGAATATCAGAATGAGGGCATTGGACTTTCGACAATGGGAGGTAGAAAGTCACAAAAGGTTTTCAAGCAGCATGGTCACATGATTCACATATTCAGAGTTGTCCATTAGAAAGATCTGACAAAACTATATTGGATGAAAAGGAAAATAGACTGGAAGATGTGAAGCCAGCTGTGGGGTTACTGTGATAGTTTAAGTGAGGAGTAGTGAGAAATTGAACAAAGGTAGTGACTATGGGAACAATAAAAAGGAATTAGATTTGAGAGATATGGGAGTGAGAGAATAAGGCTTGAAAATTTGTTGGACCTGAGGATGAGAACAAGGACAGATGATTGAAGGTTACTGCCATGTGTGATCAGGACAGTGGCACCTTTGATGAAGATAAGGAAGTTAGAGCAGGTTTCAGAGGGAAGACGGTGAGATCAGTTTTAGATTTGGGTTTGAGGTACCTTTAAGAGATCCAAGTAGAGATATTCAGGAGGCAGATCAAAACTATGAGTCTGTAACATGAGAGAAAATTCAGAGCCAGAGATAAAGATTTGGGACCTATCCACATAGAGATGACTGCTGAAGCCATGGGAGTAGATGAAATCTGTGGATTTCAGGAAAGAGAAGAATGTTTAAAATAGGTGATAAAAGGGGTATGATAGGGATTTGAGGGAGGGATAGAAGGCAATGACAAAGGTCTAATTAAGGTTATGAAGCATAAACTTCTAATGGACAAGATCAGTACAGATTCCAGCGGCACTCAGGAGACCTGGAATAGGAAGAGACAGAGGGAATGTAGGTGGGAAGGAGTTGGGAAGGATGGTAAAGGGGATTCACAGGAGTGTGGAGAAGACTGGATGAATAATGAAATGGGAAAAATTGCCAAAGGGACTGTATCTATCCAGTATGATAAAATCTAATAGGAATAAAAGTAGAGTCCTACAATTTAAGATTAAAAAAAATGCACTGCTTAACTATAGAATGGGTAAGATGTGACTAGCAACAGTTCATGTGAAAAAGAGGATTTCCATGAGTTGTGACAGCACTGTGACAAACACTATAATGTGGTGGCCAAAAAAGTTACCTTGAACTGTGTTAGCAGAACCATATCATTTAAGAGGAAAGAAGTTATAATCCTGCTCTATTCTGCCCTGGTCAAATTACATCTGAAATATTGTTTTCAGACATGGGTAGCACATTGTAAAAAGGAAACTAATAGGCAGATATAAGTCCAGAATATGATGAGAAGACCTGATATGATGCCATACCAGGAAAACTTGGCAGAACTAGAGATGGTTAGCCTGGAGAAGAACAGATTTGGAAGGCAGAACATGATGGCTATCTCTAAAGCATTTGAAGAGATTTTGCTTCCCCAGAGAGAAATACTAGGAAGAATGAATGAATAGAAATTAGAGGCAGATTTACACTTGTTCCAACAAAAGAAAAACAACACAAAAATTTCCTAATAATTAGAATGGTCCCTAATTGGAGATAGTGAGATTCCTTCCCATAATTAGAGGTTTTCAAGTGGTGGCTGGATGTCTTATTGTCAGAGATATTAGAAAGGGGATCCTATTCATGTATTTATTGGACTAGATGGCTTCTGAGGTTGCTTCCAACTCTGAGATTATATGATTTTACAATTCTCAAGTGGTGACAGGTACATCCTTGAAATGGCTGACCATTAGGATGAATCGTGATGCTAAAGGTCATGATGAGGGCAAATTTTGAAATTTTATTATCCTTATTTCCATGAGAATGACTGTATTAATACTTTCTTATAATCATATTTAAAATAATTGATTTTCTCTAATAGTAATATTCTTCTCAACCTTCTGAAACTAGGAATCTTTTTAATTTGAATCATGATTATGGATTTTCACTGTATTTTGCCTCAAAGGTTCTACTTATGTTTTTAGTTCTTCCTTTTTATGATTTTCAAAACTCTGAATTTATTTTTGGCGTATTTTTAGGTGGCCAAAATGAATAAAGAGTGCTACCTTTCATCTTCTTATAAGATTACAGGATCAAAGATTTCGAGCTGGAAGAGAACTTTGAGGTCACTGATTGAGGCCTTTATTCCACAGATGAGACCCTGAGACCTTAGGTGATTTATCCAGGGTCATAAAGCTAACAAATGCCAACCAATGAAAAAATTTGGCCAGTATGGCCCTAGCTTGCCAGGAGGCAAGTATGCTAAGGCTAATAATCCCAGAAACTGGGCCTCACATCTCCTCCTCTTTTCAGCCTCTTGCTGGATTGGAACAATTAGGGTTAAATTCTCTGACCCTCATTTTTCATTTTTTATCAGATAATTTAGAAAAGACCTTCACTTTACTGGTCTTATTGAAAGATATCATATGGACTCTGCCTAAAACTGTATAATAATCATTGAGCCCTGAGAGGCTCTTAGCCTTCTACCAGAGCATGGATTAGTGTCTCCTTTCTCCCCTCCACTGTGTGTTGTCCACTTCAGGCATGGAGGCTGCACATGGAGACTGCATGTTGAAAATTATCTCTGTGTGGACTGGCATTCTTCATCTGAGCTCTCCTAAACTATAAGAAGTGCCTAAAGCAGGATTTGAACTCAGACCTTCATGACTATAAGCCCAGCACTTTAACTACCATCCTACTGAATATCTGTTACAATAATGTTGCTAGCAGCTATTTTGGGGGTGAAAGACCAACAACAAGAGCACACAGAAGGCTGCCAACATGGGTTCTTTGATTTGCTTTTCTAAGGAAAGCAACTTTGAAGGGTTAACAATCTCAGTTTAATTAAACATACATATAGCATTCACTTAGTTCAGGGGGAAAAGATCAGCCCCCTGAACTTGAGGGCAAATACAAACCGAAATTACAAATCACATACATTATGTAAACAGATAAAATAACATAAACTAGTCTATCTATAGCAATACATAGTTACCAGAGAAGCACCAACATCTGGGTTATCAAAGCTGGGGGGGCTATTTCAACAGCCTGCCCAGAAACGCCAGCCTTCCAACACATATACTCTGCTCAGGGCCCTGAGGGCTGGGGCCAACTATTTAGGGTGTGGGAAATCACAAATACCAGGGTGTGAGAAAGCTCTCTTATCACCAGTACCACATCATATACACATCAATGACAGGGATGACAAACACTCCAAGACAAAAAAGATCCCACTTTACCTGCCCCATTCAAACAAAAGCCAGAATCATCAAAGGCACTTGACAGCCTTAGCATCCCAAAAGAGAAGAACAGCAAAAAATCCTTCCCTGATTACCATTACAGTATCTCGTTATATTAGGTTGAGCTCAGCTTGCTCTAATTCATTCGTGCCATTTATTCTAAGTGAATTTATTAAATCCAAATTCTTTTTCTGTTCTATGAAGTTTCTTGAAGTAGTTCCTCTAGTTCCACTTCCCCTCTTATACCTGCCTACCCCATCTGAAGTTAGGGCAGTTAGGTGGTGCAGTGGATAGAATGCTGGGCCTGGAGTCAGGAAGACTCATCATCCTGAGTTCAAATCCAGATTTAGATAATTACTAGCTGTGTGACCCAAGGCAAGTTACTTAACCTTGTTTGCCTCAGTTTCTTCATCTATAAAATGAACTAGAGAAGGAAATGGCAAGCCATTCAAGTATATTTGCCAAGCAGACCCCAAAGTGGGGTCATGGAGACTTAGACATGACTGAAATGACTCAACAGCTATCCCATCTAGAGTGCCCTTTGCCGTTTTTATAGTTGATGCAGGATTGCCATTTTCTGGTCTCCAAACTGTATCTCTTGAATTTAGTGACTGGTTTTACTGTTCTCTCCCTTTAGTGTCTGTGATGCAGGGGTCCTAGTTCTTGTTTCTTTTAGATTCTTAGATTTTTATATTCTTTTAGATTTCTTTAATATTTTTAGATTTGACCTCCTACAAATTAATTTTTTATGTTTTCCTATTATATCTAGATTTTAGTGCCCAAAATGAGTGAATTTTTCCCCCAGTGATAGAAGGGAAGTGATTCTATTTTCTGGTCCGTTGCCTATAAGTTTCTCAAATTAGGATGGGGCCCATTAAATGTCATACCTAATCAATAAACTTGAATAGTATGGATTTAGTCTTATTAAGTGGGAAATAAGCACTTGTTTTATTTCCAAGGAAAGACAATGTTTTTCTCAATAAAGTTTTTGTCTCTTGAGTATTGGCACACTTAATCAATTCAAAAGCCCATAAATTCTCTCTATTATCACTGTGATGACAAGTGTTATTTTCTGTGTTGCCTTTTATGATATGTGTATGTGTGTGGCTATTTCAGATATATTTATACCCAGGAATAGTAAATAAACCTCAGCTAAGTACCAGGAAGGTGTAGGATATTGAGAATTAAAATTCAGTCTAGGACATCAGACTGAGTTCCAAACTTTTCTCTTCCCCTCCAAAATTGGATAACCTCAATCAAATCACTTAATTCATTCACCCATCCATCCATCCATCCATCCATCCATCCATCCATCCATCCATTTAGCAAATATATCTGAACTACTTACTATGTATAAGGGAATATGCAAGGCAGTGGGGACATACAAAGATAAATATGAGTTCTTCTCCTCCAGGAGTTTAAATAAGGCATTGGAATAAATGACCTCTGATGAGCCTTCAATCTTATAATTTTACACTTGGAATTACTAAGAATCGTGTGTCCTACAAGTGTCTGTTAAACGTATCTTAAAATGGTATTATGGTAATTCAATAATTTTCACTACTTGAGTGGATATTCTTTTAGAGAGTCAAGCAAAGGACCTAATATCGAGTCTGTGGGTGATAAAATTCACCATCATTGTTCTTTGGTTCCTGTAGTACCACTGGGAAACTTGCCTATGAATTATAGTCTCTATGTGATGGTAATTGACTTGGGTCTTTCTGCTGAACCACTATGATACAGTTCATTGCTATAAGGTTTCTGAGTCAAGAATGCTACAAAGGGGTTGATCAGGGGTTGGCATGAGGTATTCATATTGGATGTTAGGTTACCAGAAGAAGCAGACCTAGCCAGTAGGAAGTGAAGTCAGGAACACTTAAGGTAAAAGTCAAGCTTCTAAGGCAAAATCAGAAAGGGAATAAAATGGCTGAAGGTGTAGAAGGTCATCAGGAAAGCATCAGTTCAGGTTCATAGCCGGGAGGATAGTACCTGTGCCAGGTTGGCTAGTGGTGGTGTCTCTTTTAATTTTAGTATGAAGGCTAATTCATGAATAAGCAGTTCTCATACTTTCCCCCTGGAGTCCTGATTCTCTAAGTAACCTCCTTTTTTTATTTTCTCCCTTGTGGGTTATGACTACTGTAATGACTCATCTTATACTAAGTATATATTCATGGTGACAGCTGAATCTGTCTACATGTATTCCATGTATAAACTGTCTATCATGACTACAAGCCAAACAGAGTTTGCTGTCTACAGCAGGGATAAACAATTCACACATTTTTTAATTAGGATCCTATTTATAATTCTATTATAAAGTACAGTCACTTAAAAATGTTTTGTGAATGAATTATTAATTACCTGCTAATTAATTGATATGTGAATAATGTTGACTTATGCTGGGTCCCTATAATGGGGTACACAAGAATTCAATTCAATAAACACTTACTAAACACCAACTATGTTCCATCACTAAGAGGGATCCCTGTACTTACAGCCAGGAAGCCTGACTTTGAATTCTTGCTCTGACACTTCATAGTTTTGTGACTGGAAAAGTCACTTAACTTCTCTGAAATTTAGTTTCCTGAACTGTAAAAGAGAAATATTAATAACTCTATTATTATTGACCTCACAGGTTTGCTTTTAGGAGAGTGCCTGGTAAACCTCACAGTGGTTTATTAGTGAGAGTTGTTATAATTTAAATATGTTTGGAGATATGAGCATATTGTTATTTGCTTATGCTAATGAAGGTAGAAGAGCCCTGTTCAAAGAAACAAATGGCAATTCAAGGGTAAAAGGGACCTTGATTCCTAAATACAATATTTAATCCTCCTTAGTTGGTCTCTTTTTGCCTTTATCTGACATGTGCATAATATCTAGCTAGCTCTGGTAGTCATGTTTAAAGACTTATATTTGTATCCAACTTGTTTCAGTAAAAAAAAGCAAACACTTTTGAAGAGATGGTTGAGTCACAGAAGAATGTTAATACATTGTACATTGCAGCCATACCGGCCTAGTTGTTGTTTGCTATACATGACATCCCATCACCCAATTCTGTACCTGTACACAGTCCGTCAACTCTGCCTCGCTTCCTCAGATTCACTTCATAGAATCTCTAGCTTCCTCCAAAGGGCAGTTTAAATTCCATCTTCTACAGGAGGTCTCTCCTGATCTGCCTAGTTGCTAGTGTCCACACCTGGAAATTACTTATATCTTCTTGTTGCTGTTGTTGAGTTGTTGTAGTCATGTCTGACTCTTTGTGACCCCTTTCGGGGGTTTTCTTGGCAAAGAGACTGGAATGGTTTGCCATTTCTTTCTCCAGCTCATTTTACAGATGAGGAAACTGAGGCAAACAGGATTATGTGAATTGCCCAGGGTCACACAGCTGGTAAATGTCTGAGGCTGGATTTGAACTTGGGTCTTTCTGACTCCAGCCCAGCACTCTATCCACTGTGTCACCTACTTACCCATTACTTATATCTACCTTTATATAAATTCTGTTTTTATTTTTTGGTGTATGTGTTGTTTTCCCCAATGGAATGTAGGATTCTTTTTTTCCCTTTGTATCCTCTGTGATTAATATATTGCCCAAGACATGGTAGATGTTTAACAAAGGATTGCTGAATCAAATTAACAAATTAAAAACTCCTTTTTTTTTTAAAAAAAAAAAGCTCAGAACTCTAAAATCATCTGGTAAAAACTGATCTAGAAAATATCTGAGATCCTTCTCTTCCTATAGTTATGTTGTATGGACATTTTCCCCTGAATATGAAATTCCAGAGGTGTAATGTATTATCTTCAAATGCCCCATAGTAATTCCTTTTGGACAGGTATTACCAAGAAGAAATAGCTCTTAAAGTCATTAGTGGCTCATGTTTACCTGCCCTAATCTTTATAATCCTTGACCAGCCATGAAAGCATTTCTAAGAAGGACCAATGATGCCTATTTATATTAGCACCAGCAAACACTGGAGAACATCCAAAATAAAATTCATCAAGAAAGTAGAGCACAAGGCCTGCTGAGAATTTACATCCAAATTTCCCTCCAGTACAGAAATCAGAGATCTTGTCATGTCCTTTCAAGAGTTGGGAGGGACTTCAGGGGCCATCTAGTTTAATTCTCTCATTTTGGAAATAGTATTAAGTAACTAGTTCAAAGGCATACAGATATTATGTATTAAAAGCAGGATTTGCACCCAGGTCCTCAGAGCCAGTGGTCTTTCTGTAGGACCACACCGCTTTCATGTGTTTCTTGCTACTATTTGCACACTGAGTAAAGCTGCCATGATTTTTCTGACTGGGGAAGAATGCTATAAGAATCAGCGGTGTGGCACTTCAGACAGTAGAAGCAAATACAGGAAGTAAGAGGGCTCTCAGACCGTATATGAAAAATTGGAGAAATGATGTTGCTTAGGGCAAGACAGGTCAGAGAAGTCAATATGGTGCCATATGGAGGGCACACTCCTCTTTCTAATTACAGAAAGCCAAGATAGGAACAACAAGCTGATTTTGTTGCGTAGTTAAAAGGAGGTAAAGAATTAAGAAATGTTGAGATAGATCTTACAGGGTCCTTGGGGATCATCATTTGAGATGAGACCTCCCAGATGAGGAAACATATTAATGCAGATTAGTACCTACTCTGCAACTTATAGAGATGCTTCTGGAACTAAGAGGGGGAATAATTTGTAAATGGTCACACAGACAGTATATGCCAAAGGCTAGATTTGAATTCAGGTATTCTTGGCTTCAAGGTCAACTCTCTAGTCACCATGTCACGCTGTCTCGTGTGTGTCTATATCTATGTGTACGTATATTTCTATATGTCTCTATATACTTTCTATATGTATTTCACATCGACTTTCATCTATATTTTCTATATGTGTATCTGTATTTGCATGTACCTATATTTCTATATGTCTATATGTGTTTCACATTGACTTTCATTGATATTCTATATATGTATCTATTTGTACATATATTTCTATAAATCTATATATTTTCTATGTGTTTCACATTGACTTCCATCAAAATTTTCTATATATGTGTTTATATGAACATATATTTCTATGTGACTATATATTTTCTATATATGTTTCACATCTACTTCCATCTATATTTTCTATATATGTATCTAAATGCACATATATTTCTCTATGTCTATATTTTCTATATGTGTTTCACATTTACTTTCATCTATACTTTCTACATATGTATCTATCTATATGTATATATTTCTATATGTTTATTTTCCCATATGTGTTTCACATTGACTTTAAACTATATTTTATATATATATATATGTATCTATATGTACATATATTTCTATATGTCTCTATATATTTCCTATATGTTTTCCATATTTTTCACTATATTTTCTACATATGTATCTTTTCTATATGTACATATATTTCTATATGTCTATATATTTTATGTTTCACATAGATTTTAACTATATTCTATATATGTATCTATATGTATCTATTTCTATATATATATTCTATAGGTATTTCATATTGATATTCATCTATATTTTCTATATACGTACTTATTTTATATTTATGTATATTTTCTACATAATTTTTGCATTTATTTTCACATATTTTCTATATGTGTACATATTTATATGTACATATGTTTCTACACACACATGTACAATATTCATATATACACACCACAATACATGTATGCGCACATTAGTTTACATATGTACATGCATGCATATTATACATATGTATATACATAGATACACATATATTTTGGGTAAAAGAGGAGGAACAAAGATGAGACAGAATCACTTCTCAGTGTTAATGGGATAATGATAATGGATGACTGATAAAAGTATGAAGAACTGTACAATCTTCTTTGGTTTCTGTTTTCCTTGGAGAATGGACTTTGGACTAGAAATGTCAGAACAAAAATAGTTAATAATAATGTTAACAGAGTTGAGGCCCAAGGTTTGTGAGGTTTCCTTGAGGAGCTCAAGTCACCAGGTCCAGAAGAACTATATCCAGAGATCTGAAATAAAGGGCAGATGTCACCAAGGAGCCACGGCTAGAGGTTTTAGATAGATCACGGGAAAGAGAGAGTTACCATACAATTGCAGAGGGGGAAAGTTTGTAAAATTTTAAAGAGAAGGATGAGTGATTTTGTAAATTTCCGGTCAGCGAGCAATCTTGATTGTTTCTTGGCAAAATTTTAGTCCGTATTGTTGTGTTGTAAAGAGTGTTTTATGAATCCTAAAAAAGGGGAAATGGTGCTTATTGCTTCCCTTTCTAAGTATTCATTCAAAGAACCAGGATGGCTTCATCAAGAAAAGGTCATTTCAGATTAGTCTTGGCTGCGTTGGGTGATGACATTTTGTGACATGCTTGAGGTACTCAGAGTTAAGTGCATATACATCCATGTACATATATTTAAAATTATTTTCAAGTATTTAGAGGTATCCCTTATAAACAGAAAACTTGAAGAGCTGTATAAATCACAGAAATATAGACTGTCCAAGATGTAAGGGATTTCAAAGTGATCTAATCCAATGCCTCTTATCTTACAGATGAGGCAACTGAAGCCCAAAATGAGGTAAAGTAGTTTGCCAATACTAAAGAAATTCCATCATCAATTTGTTACCAATGGAGATATAGTAGATATAGTAGAAAGAACAACTCTCTTAGAGGCAGAAGATGTACATTTGAAACCCAGTTCAACACGTGATCTCTGCACCCTTCGACAGTGTACATTTTCTCTGTCACTTCCAAGGCAAAATGGGAATTATCCTTATTCTTAATTATCTTAATTAATATGTGTATTATCTTACAGGGTTATTTTTTTAAAAAGTGCGTCATAATACCTGAAGTGCTATAGCGATGTGAGATGCTATTATTTCCAAGGAAGTAAAGAACCTTTTGATTGTCAGCCAAAAAAAGCCAAAAGATACAATCTTAAATCACAACTGAATTACCCGACCACAAAAAAGCAATTATGTTTCTCTTTGTCACTTCAAATTCTTTCTGAAATTTTTTCTTTTGTCCTTTCAGATTAGTTTGCCCTTTTAAAGACAAACAAATGAATAAACTACACTGAGGAAGGTACATAAAAAGAAAGGACAGGGTCTTGCTATTATCAATAAAATGTAATTCCTACCTAGAATTTGCCTAAACCTAGAAGAACTGGAATTTAAGAATACCTTAAAGGACCAAGCTATGTCTACTGATACAATGCAGTTTCTTAAACCCATAAAGCAAAGAAAATGGGTATGATGAAAATGTTTATTTCTAAGTAAAATTATAATAAAGTTTTTAAGTGAACTGATACTCCTGGTTCATCTAATGTCAAAACTCAGTATAACCCAATGATGACAAAGAGAGTTCAAAAGTAGTGCTAAAGTCTGCTGAGTACCAGAACTTCTTTGTTAAGGTAATCCAGCTCTATTCTAATATGGTAGAGCAATGAATCTTAGAATACACTCTTAGCAATTCTGAGAAAAGAGTTCTTACTTACTCTCATTCTTCCATTCCTTATTGCTGGGCCATCTTCTGCCAACCTCAACACATACAGATCCATTTTGTATTCTCTTCCTCCACGGATACTGAATCCAAACCCTTTGGCTCCCTTCTCCATATCCACAGTAAAATAATCAAAATCCTGTTGGGACAGAAAATGGAATAGGTGATCTTTGGCTTTCAGAGAAGATTTCTCCATGACAATGACTTTCTTTTTCTGCTACAATTAATTTATACTAGGTGATAAATAGGTTCAAGGAGATGCCATCTAATCTGGCCAGTGGGAAAAATGTGAATCAAAAACTTCAAACACTCTGGGTCCATTCAAATATATTTGTTTGGGTCTGGTATGTGTCAGTTTACCTGTAAGCATGTTATCAGTACATATAGTTATGATGTTCTGACTTGATCTCCCTGATTCAGCAGCTGTTGAGCATCTCTGTTAATGTGTCAGGGTGTGCGTATGCATGTTTAAAAATTATAGGATTTGCCTATTAGTAAAGTGAGAGTTAATGGCACTTTGCTTTTGCTGTTTCCATGGATTACGGAATATCAAACAGAAACACACAAATCATAATTGATCTTTCATGTTAACAAGCAAGTTCTCTTTTTTAGCTGCCTTTTATTGATTTTTCTTTAGAAATTTTACTTTCGGTATAGAGGTCATCTTCCACAAAGATGATAAAAAAATGTAATCTGATCTAAATACAGATGTGTTTTCTTTATTTAGCTCCTGATGAAGAAGCAATTGAAGGTCCTTTTCCCTTACCCCATTCCATCTCCCCATCTATGAAGTATAAACATTTATAAAAATTGCATTGTTTTGTGTACATGGGGAATGGCTATATTTTGAATTCCTACATTCTTGCCTTGCCTAAAATTTTCAGCATCTGCCCTGAGGGCTCAGTTAAATGCATTTTAACTGGGTTAAGGTATTATGATATCTAAGAATTAGCTGGCACATTACAAGCAGGGCTTAACCCATTTCTCCCCTGTTCCAACCCCTGCACTGTCACACATTAAAGGATAATAAGACCCAGGGTACCCCTAGGGTACTGTCCTAGCCAGTAGAAAACCATAGTTAGTATTTTCTTAAATCATTTTGCTAATTTAAGGAGGCTACAGAAAAATTTGTGGGTTGAGAACAGTAACAACAAAATAATCCTCTAAATTGTAGCAATGGATAATCCTATTGTTTCTAATTCTGATAATGTTATACTTTTCCTTAGAGACTCTAAGGAAAATGGTTTTTAACTTAATTTTTTTAAAAAAATTCTTAAGTTGTATATGAAAATTTTAAAATGAGCATTTCTGTATACAAGAAAGACCAGAGAAGGACATTGTACATGAAACCATGAATTCCTCTTAAGTCTAGCTTGCTTTTTTTTTAAATCTATAACTTCAACATGTAACTTTCAAAGCTGCCCTGCTTGGTTATGCATTCTTCCAGCTTTCTTTCTGTTATCTTCTCGGCATTTAGTAAATGCTTTCATCATCCTCTTTCTTTCTTTCTTTTTCTTTTGTGTGTGTGGGTAATTTATTGCTAGTCTGCTTCCACAACCTCTACCTTCACTGGAACAAAAGAAAAACCTCATAAAACCCCCAAATATCTTATAGCAAATATGCATAGTCAAGCAAAAGAATTTCTCCTACTGGCTATGTCTAAGAAAGTATGTTTCATTCTGTACCTTGAGTCCATTACCTTGGATTTATTTTTAATGGTGAAATCATAAAATTTCGGACCTGGTAGGTTGCTTAGAGCTTTTCTAGTCCAATCCCCTGGGGATGGGGAAACTGAGACCCAGAGTGATGGTGATAATTACATATTTTTCTTTATTCATTTGGATCCAATTCAATAAGTATTTGTCTAATGGCTACTATGTGCAAATTACCTGGGGTTGCCTGTAATCTGATAGAGGATATTGCCTCGTATCTGGAGAATGTTGCCTGTAGTCTAATAGAGGTGGTTGCCTATAGTCCAAGGGTGGTGGCTGCTGATAATCCACTCCTGGGGGGTGCCTGTAGTCCAGTGGGGGCTGTCTGTAGTCTGTGGCTGGCTGCCTGTAGTCTGTAAATGGAGGCTGTCGGATGTCTGGTTTCACATCTTGCCTTGCTTTTACTTCTGACCTATAACTAAACACATCAGAATAATGATTAATTGGGTATCTTAGGTCTTGAAGGGGAGAGAAGGTTGACAGTCTTCAAACATAATCATAAAAGAAGAGTGTAAGGTTTCTCTATCCCTTTCATGATTATAGAGTAAGTAAAATAGTGCTCTAGGCCAAGGCTTCTTAAACTTTTTCCACTCGAGACCCCTTCAGTGCTTCTTAAACTGTGAGTCAAGTCACTAAAACTCTTAGGTTACAGAACAGGTGCCAGCTTGCACTGGAAGAGAGAGTTTTCTCATCTGGAAATTCCCTATACCAAAGAAATTGAACTAAATAGAATGTTTTCTATTTAGCAAACATCATATATATTTTCATCTAAGAATCTAAGAATTCAAAATCAAAACGACAGCTCTACCTGAACAAAGCTAATAGCTTACTCTCAGTTCATAATGACAGAATGACTACAATTTTTAATTAGTATGTGTAAAAGGGCCAGGGATATCACTATGCCCAACTATTTATTGGTTAAAAAAAATTTTAAAAACTCATAGAGCGTTGGCTATATCATGTGACATTTTTCTAGGGATCTACATGTATCTTTAAAATAGCTATTAAATATAATTGTATCCCAATAGGCTAGGTTTTATTACACCCAGTAGTAGTTCATGTTTTGTTTTCAAAGAAGACCAATGGGTTCAAGCCCTTCCTCTGATGCATGCTGGCTGTGCAGTCACTTAACTGTTAGAGAAGAGGTGTCAAACATGAGGGCAATGAGGCTTAACCAGATTAAAAAGTAATTGGGAAATGATTTACAAAATAAATAAAAATAGAATAAAATACTGATAACATGACATTTTAACACTAAGACAAAATGTGGTCCACAGGGAACCTTGCTTATTCTTATGTATATCTATTTGAATTTGACATCACCGTTCCAGACAATTCTCTAAGACCAATTTGTAGAATAGATGCCAGATTGAATTGGTAGAGGGGATTTCCACATCTAGGAGTACCCTCTACCAGTGAAATCATAGGTCCTATCCTTATCCCCATTTCCCCCTTCCATATTCTCAGTTCTTCCTTAATGTAATTTAAAAAAACCAACCAAAAACATTTCTGGTGTACTACCTGTAAGACATGATGCTAGGTGCTGGGGGCAGGGAGCGTGATGGTCCCTCCTTTCAAAGGGTTTATGTTCTCCAACATTATTTCCATGCTTACAACTGTTCCATGCATTGTGTTTTTGAACAATTAATCAAAAGAATTAAGCAGGCTGTGACTGTGCTCAGAGTACATATCAAATAAGATATTAGTAGGAGTACATGATGAAAGAAGGGAGAAGGGTATTAATTCACTGATTTCTCACCTTTTAGAATTTGGGAGCCTCTCATTCTGTGGATGTTTCTATATCTTATAGAGTCACCATCTTAATACATGCAAAAGCAAAGAAAAATCCGACCCCAAACAAGCACACAAACCACTCAAAAAGTTCCAGCTGCTTTGGTGTGTGAAGTCAAGGTGTCACAGTTTGGGAGCTTCTAATTTCCCCCAAAGGGGAAATTCCTAGTACCAAACATTGTAGGGCCACTGAAAAGGAGAACGTTCTCTCCTATTGTGACCATGAATATATAGAGTGCTTAGCTCTCTAGCTCGCTGCTTATTGCCATGGCAACAATCCACAATAAGTCACCCAGAGATTTAAGTACAGAGAGCTGTCATAGGATGCCAAGAGAGGGGAAGAAAGATAACATTTTGTATGATGAGAATTTAATAATCTCACAAAAGCTAAATTTCTAATATTGATATCGAAACAAGGAGGAAGAAAATATTAAGTTCTAAGAAAAAGTTGAGATTTATTACAAAAAGGAAAACACGTAAGGAATTTTTTCCTTTTAGACTAGATGGTCCTTTCACAGTTTGATTAACTCACTGAGAGTGATTTATGTTAGTTTACTGAAAAACCAATATTTGGTGGGAATACACTGAAATTGCCCTCAACAGATGTGGATGGCTCTGAGTCCCTTGGAAAGGTATTTGTAATGCACAATTATTTAAAATTAGCTCTTCTCAACAGATCCCATTTTGGTATTTAACCCTAACAGAGGCAAGAAATGCCTTTTGTGAGTTGCATAATTTAAGCTCTGCTTTGAGGCCCAGCAAGCTGTCCGGGCACCTACTGGGAGCCTGCACAAAGGGAAGAGAATTATTTAAATACTCTTTGAGGAAGATGCTTAGTTATGCAAATGCCTATATTCAACACTTGGAATTAAACTGACTGTCATGTGTGTGTGTGTGTCAAATTTCTCTCTAGAAAAAGTCTTCCTGACTGTTGAGATGTTATATGATATTAAGTTACAATATTGTGCTATAATTTCATTGTTCATATTCTATTTTTGTGAAATTGCTATTATCCTCTCTGTCCAACTAAAGGATTCCAGAGGTATTGCAAAAAAGGTTGATGTTCAAAAGTTTCCATTTAGATCAATAAACATTTTTTAAAAATCTATGTACAAGACAATGTGCTTTATTCTGGGGGATACAAAGATGGGAAGCTAATGGCCTCTGGCCTCAAGGAGTTATTAAGGAATAGCAATAGCTAGAATTTATATATCCCATTAATGTTTGCAGAGAGTTTTATGTGGCTTACCTCATAATATCCTCACAACAGCCCTGTTTTATAGATGAGGAAACCCAGGCTAAGCCATGTTAAGTGACTTGCCCTAGGTCACACTTGGGTCTTCCTGACTAGCTACTGGGGGAAATGACATGTACAAAGATAAGTAAATGCAAAGTATTTCAATAATACAAAATAACTTCAAGAGGGAAAGTGCATTTTTTTTCACTCCAGAAGGGCTTTGTATTGGAGAACTTTGTCTAGAATTAAGTGGGAGATTGTATGATAATAGGTTGAAATAAGAATGGCTTTATGACTGGCCTTTTTATAGTGCTTTAAGGTTATATGGTACTTTAAAAATGCTATTTCAAATTTTATCCTTAGAAAAACCCTTGGAGATGGGTGCTTAATAAAATGTGTCTTGATTAATTGATTACTCTTTCTCACTATACAATATCAACTCTACGAAATCTTTTATCCCACAAATGGATGATAGTGGGGCTAGCATAGATAACAATTCCACTTGGAATTTTTGTAATCCCCTTTCTGCTTTAAATTCTCAGAAGACATTGCTTTTTATATTCCCTTTTTATATAATATATACTATATATATATAATATATATATTATATTATATATGTTATTATATATGTGCTTATAACTACATACATCTTTATGAAAGAGTCTTAAAATTTGAGAAATTAAGATCTTTAATTTGGAGATGGATGGGACAGTAGAGATTAACTAGTTCAAGTCTAATTTTTACAGGTAAGTAAACTAAAACCTAGAGAGGGAAGACAACCTATTTCACACAAAAACTAACAGGATATATTGTTTATTTAGAAAATCAACCTGCAGCCCCTTTTTACCATTTCTTATAGGATCATAGATTCAGAGCTAGAAGTGAATTTAGAGACCATTTTTTTAGATGATGAAAGTGAAGCACAAAGAGTTTTTGACTTGTCCAGAGTCATACAGCTGGCATCTGAGGCAGCATTCAAACCCAGGACTTCCTTATTCCAAGTTCAGTGCCCTGTTTACTATACCACACAATCTCTTTTAGGTACAAACCAATGGAAACAAAATAAGCTACCAATTGCCTATGTTAATGGAGAGGGAGAGTGTCATGGTTAATACAAAACATTGGAAAATTAGGTTTTGGAATGAATTCTATTTGACTTTGAAGTGTGTTATATAATGGTTTGATTTTTTTTCCCTGCAGATTTATCTCCCTAGATAGAATTTGGTTTATTATGACAGTAAGATTATTTTTCACTTTTTGGATACGCACTAACTGGGTGGCGTGGGAAGAGGGAATACATGGGAGGATGCCAACCCACAAAATAGATAATGTCTTCGCAGGTAATTGAGTAACACCATTTTATTGCATTCCATTCTAACGGTACACTTGGCTTAATTCACCAAAAGGGCAGCAGACCACGTGCACATGTATTGATTCAAAGTCACAATGCATCTTTGTTGATACAGAATCTAACCTGATTTGGAAGATCCTTCAGAATGACCCAGAAAAAAAGTAGAAGTTTTTTTCTTGTACGCTTGAGAAAAAACCACTGCAGCTGTTGGGTAGGAGCCAGCAGTAAGGGAGGGGCCACCTTTTTATGTGTGTGGAAGTTGGCCTGAATTGAAGAATTGTCTGGATATGAGCAAGGATTTAGGATGTCAGTTTACCAGCAACACCAGTGCTGATTCTCAATTAAAAACCTAGCAATGCTTGGAGTTAATAATCTATAGCACTTTGAGTGATTTTGGACTAAAGAAACAAGAAAATCTGGGTAAAGATGTGAGATTGATCTATCTATCCATCCATCTATCCATCCATCCATCTATCTATCCATCCATCCATCCATCCATCTATCTATCTATCTATTCATCTGTCTATCCATCTATCTATCTGTCTGTCTATCTATCTATCTATCTGTCTCTGTCTATCTGGAGATATATATGTATATATCATCACATACATATATATATGTGTGTGTGTATACATATACACACACACATCTACAAACATGTATACAGGATGTTCCAAAAGTCTTAGTGTTGTTTTAAGCTACTGAGGCTCGAGTTTTTAAGCCTTATGTAACACACACACACACACACACACACACACACACACCCATGCACACATATGTGTACTGGGTGTTCCAAAAGTCTTAATAAAGTTTTAAACTATTACAGCTTAAGCTTTAAGTGTATGTGAGTATATGTGCAACACACATATACATATCATATGTCAATAAAGATAAAAATAGTGCTGTTAACTATTAATCCTAGTGTGTAGGAAATGTTTTGTTGTAAAACAAAAAAAGTTGAATAGACCATTGTGAGATTGTCGCATGTGGGGCCAGTGGCCACAACCAATAATCTTCCTGAATGGAGGCCGATTCAGTATGAGATCAGCATATGGAAGGAGGTATGAACTCCCTGTGTCCAGAGGAGTGTGATTTTAGAAGGGCATAAGTGATTCTGGCAGAGCCAAGAGGAGGAGCTGGCTCAGTGACTGGTGGGGCCTCTTCCACTAAGTTTTAAATGAATACTAGAATGAGCCAAAGGATCTGATGAGATGACACACTGCCAGAGCTAAGTCATGCGAGGTTTATTTCAGAGGCATCCAGGATTTACTCTTGACTTTCCTGGTTCCACCCTGCCTCCTCTCCCCCACTTCCCCCTCCCCCCTGCCCCTCTACCACCTCTACCACGCAGAGTTTCCCTTTTAGGTTATCTTCCATCTATTCTGCCTGCATCTTTGTGTATCTGGCATTTCAATAATTCAATAAACATTTATTAAGAACTTACTATGAGCTAGGCACTGTATTAGGAACCTGCAGCCCTGAGGTCACATGCTGGGTCCTTGGGTGCATTCTTTTGACTGAGTTCAAGTTTTATTAAGGGATTTGTTCTGTGAAATTTGGATTCAGTCAAAGAGCTGCACTTGAGGACCTAGAATGCCATATGTGGCCTCAAGGCCTCAGGTTCCCCTCTCCTGGTAGGGGTACAAAAAGAGGCAAAAGATAGTTCCTGTCCTCAAGGAGCTTACAGTCTAATTGTGGAGACAACATGCAAACAAATATATATATAAAGCAAGCTCCATACAGGATAAATAGGAAGTAATTAAAAGAGGGAAAATACTAGAATTAAGATTTAGGGAAGGCTTCCTGTAGAAGGTGGAATTTTAGCTGGGACTTAAAGGAGGTGAGTAGTTGGAGTGGAGGAAGGAGAACATTCCAGACATTGGGGACAGCTAGAGAAAATGCCAGAGCGAGAGATGGAGTGCTTTGCTAATGGAACAGCTGGGAGGACAGTATCAGTAGCTAGAAGAGTACATGGGGCGGAAGGTGAAAGAAGACTAGAAAGTATTAGGGGGCTAGGTTACAAAGGGCTTTGAAGACCAAACAGAGCATTTTGTATTTGTTTCTGGAGATTATTGGAAGCTCCCGTATTTATTGAGTAAGTGAGGGAGAGAAGGGACGTGATCATACCCATACTCTAAGAAAATTCCTTTAGTGGCTGAATGGAGAATAGATTATACACATTTCCTTAAAAATTGTCCCCCCCCACCTCCCAATTAGAATGTTAGCTCCTTGAGGGTAGGCAAAGCTTTTAAAAATTTTTTCTTTCTATTCCCAGCACCTAACATAGTACTAAACACATCTGTCCAACTCTTTACCTAGTAAACTCTAAATAAATGACAGATTCATCTGTGAAATTCTTATCTTTGCCATTTGTTCTACAGGCTTCAGTAACTTTTCTATCCAGGCTTTTAACTCTCTCTCCCCCCTCTCCTCCCCACCATATCATGTAAATGTCTAAGGCTGATAGACATTTGTTTTCTGTGAAGCCAATGGAAGGAATCGGAGTAGAGCAAAACACCTGGAAATAACATCTGGGGTATGGGAACAATATTTGCTTTGCAACAGTGCAAGTGAATTCTGATCATCAAAAAGATGTTCTCACTCCAACTTCTCCAGTATGGGAGGCAGTGATGGAAGGCAGGTGCTTTGGAAATATGATTATTGAAAAGATCATTGAGGATTTTATATGTTCCCACAGCGCACTATTCCTTATCTTTGGCTAAAGGAAAAAAAATTTAAATGTGCTTTAAAATTTACATTATTTTCAAATCCTATCACCACTTCCAATTATATGGGGGATACATAATAATGTTCTAAAGCCCACAGTTTTATCTATCACTCTTTCCCTTGAGCTCAAGGTGGCATACACACTGTCCTCCTAAGTTTTCCTTGTAAATATTCCTTCCTAGTAATGGGTATCACAAACCTAATTACCACTATTTACATACTTTGTACATGGGATGAGCAACTGTCATTACAGTATCCATCATTTTTTCCCCTAGAAACTTCAAGAGAGATGAATTCTGCCCTGGCAAACTTTTGCAGGATCAAACAATGCTGACTGCCTAATTTAAATCCTTCGACTTACTGCATAAGACCATCATCATTCTCATTGGTCCAATGCTTTTTTTGTACCCAGATTTATGTTTCTCAGCTGCTGATAGTGATCCCTTTTACCTTCTTCAGACTGAAGAAAGATACTCCCTTCTTGTAAAGAAATGTGTGCTGGTTGACTTTCTTGTTGTTCCTCATATAATGACATGTACTGTGCCTGACACATAGTAGGCACTTAATAAATGCTTGACTTGATTTGAAATTTCATCTCCCATCTTCAGGCCTTTTCAAAGCTCATCCCCATGGGGTCTGCATTGCTCTTTCTCCTCCCAGCTACCTGTTAGACTCCCTAGTTTCCTCTGAGATTCACTCACATGCCACTTTTTGTATGAAGCTCTTTCCGATTTCAAAAGCTACTAGTACTTTACCTTGTATATTATCTTATGCTCTCTTTACATATAGATATATGCATATGTAATTAATTATGTGTGTACATGCAGTTTCTCTGATAGAATGCAGGTTCCTTGAGAGCAAAGTCTGATTCATTTTTGTCTTTTAATCCCCATCACCTAGCATAATGCCTGGCTTAATAAATGCTTGCTTATTTAGCAGAGTGGGTTCTTAATAAGTGAATGAATTAAAAGAAACTTTTAGTAAGCACTTACTTAGTGCCAAGAATTGCTTTGTTTGATTGATTGTGTGGACCCTAATTAAGGCCTACCCAATGCTTCCAAAGCCCAGAGTACTTGACGTCAGTCTAATGGACTTTTGCCGTTCATTTATAGCTAAAGAAGTTCAGCTGGATATACTTTGTATGTCTGCAAGTCATGGCTGGGACATTCTCTGTAGTGATAAATTCAAGGGTGTCAACGATTATGAGTGGGACAGAAGCCTCTCTGCCTTTCAATTTAGAGTTGTCCAAGTGCAAAGTAAGAAAATAGAGCAATTCAGAGATTCTGGAGCATTCTCCTTAGGAAACATTACCCTTGACCAAAGGTTCATGATCTGGGGTGTGTGACTTGGTTTTTCTTTGTTAAATATAATTAGTTTATTTTTTCTTATTTTTTAATTTTAATTTTTAATTAATTTTTTAAATTTAAAAAATTTAATTAGTTTTTAATATTTACTATTTATTTTTTTTCATGCATTTAAAAACATTATTCTGACGAGTCCATAGGTTTCACCAGAATATCAAAAGAATTCATGATGTAAAAAAGGTTGAAAACCTCCATCCTAGACCAAGCTGCTTCCCAATTAGGAATGCTCCCGTGAAGGCTAGAGCGAGGGCTCATGTCTCATAAGGGATTTTGAGAAGTTCTTAAAATAAGTTTCTCCATCACAAGATTTTTATGAAGCAGGTGCAGACATCACTGTTTTCATTCTTAGAAATGAGGAGACTGGAACACTGAAAGTCAAGAGATGGATGAGCTGGGCTTTTAAAAATAATAAGGGCCGTAAGATCAAAATGCTGCTTAGGGTAAACATAGCTTACATCTGAAGGAACTGGAAACAACCCAAATCTTGTAACTTGTAAATCCCTAATTTAGCAAACTTTGTCTCATTTTTCTTTTCCCCTGCTATCTGGAAGTGAGGCGCCTTAGAGATGCTTACCTGTTTTCATGTCCTTGCAACTGCAGGGGCTGGGGTGGAGGCGGCTGAGTGACAGGGCTGTTAGGGGCCACAGGACTTGGCTGGGCCAGCGGACTCTGCTGAGCTGTGGGGCTGTGCTGCTGGGCCATGGGGCTCTGTTTCTCGGAGCTGGGGGCAGATGCTGGACTGTTCAGTTCTGAAGAATGAAAGTCAAAGATGAAAACCCAGTCACGTAGGCATTAGAAAACAAGACTCAGGGAGTCGAGAATGATCATTTTCTGCTACGGGCCACCTTGGAAATTTTTCACCTCCTGACTTTGGTTATTTTGGTTTCCTGGTTAGATTTCTAAAACAGTGAGAATCAGCCTCATTGATATTCTCTATTCCCTGAAATAAGAAACTCTCTTTCAACAATTACTCTCACTGATGTGAGTATCATTTAAAGATCATTCAATCAGGACAAACGGCAAAAGTTGTTTTTTTTTTTTTAAATGATTTCTGGTTTTTTTTTTTTTTAAGGACAAACTAGGGACATTGGCAGTTTTAAAAATGACTTTGAGTGGCACATTTTAGTTCACTATGGATGACTCATATTGGGGTCAAGGTCTCAGCCATGGGCATTTGGACAGGAGTGGTAAATTCTATTTCCATTTTAAACTTTAGTTAAGGATGTTGGAACCAGTCCTGTCACAAATGAATACTTTCCAGATTGGTTTTGTCATTAGCTGTATTCAGTGACCAGTAACTCAACTCTGGGATTCCACAGTTCTACAGACAGAGACAAAAGAACATCTGGGCATATAAAGATCCCATGAGCTATTTCTTTAAAAAATATTTGGTAGCTTTAATCTTTTTCATAATTTGTTAAGGTTTCAACTGTAATTACTTTTGTGTATTGGGACAAGAGAAGAAATTGGCATATTTCACACTGAGAACGCATTAACTTGGTTTAGATTTTCAATAACCGATCTTTCTCAAATGGATTGAATCTCCTTTAAATAGTGGAGAGGCAATGTGGTATAGTGGATAGAATGCTGAGCTTGAAGTAAGCAAGACTTGGGTTCAAATTTGACCTCTATCATTTATTAGCTGGGTGACTTATGGACAAATTGCTAAATCTCTCTGAGATTCAGGTAGCCAAAAAAAAAATCCTCTCCAATATTTGTAGAAAAGTTAATTGTGTTTTCAGGCAATATCATATTTTCATTAATGATGTTCAGACATTATTTTTAGTCATTTCATGATGAATAAGTAGGTAGATAAAAGGAGAATATCTACTGATAGCTTCTTTGAAAATGATATATACTACACTCTCTTTTCTGATTCTTCTGGATTGATTTGCAAAACCAGGTGACTAGTGATTCAGTGTCTGCTGTGACAGTGTTAGACTGCACTCAGAGGAAGTTAGACCAATGGCAGAGGGACATCTAAATAAAACAGATGACAATGAGCTAGGTAATTACATCAACTTCTGTATAAGACACTGTGCTACTGAGATGCAATTCCAATCTCATTAGGCAGGGAGAAGCCAGCCCCTCCCCGCTCCTCCCCCCCCACCCCCCCCCCCCCCCCCCCCGCCTGGGGCGGGAGGGTGGGGGGGGGGATGTTGAATTCATACTCCAGACTTTGTTATCTGTTGAGAAACTGCCCTAAGTTGTAAGAATGGTGACACTCTTCCAGGCCTCAGGATGGAGCCATTGTTTCACAATGAGTTTTCAAAGGCTAAGTGGAAATTCTGAATCTGTGATATATAAACTTTTCCTATATGGGAAAGAGCTGCCCAGTCTCTGTTGATTTACCATAGTTTCCTCCAGGTCTTCAAGATTGATCTAGCCAAATCTGATGTAAGAAGAATTCTCCAGACCTCAAGTACTATGCATACCAAGCCATTTTTTCAGAACTGTAGTTCTCTCATTGATGTTCAACGGGCCTCAGCATTCAACAACATAATGACTCTTCTCTGAAATTGCAGTACTAGTCATACTACAAGGAACAGCTGAATAACTGATTGCATCTGGGTTTAAAATGTTTTGACTACAAAGTCACTGAACTTGTTCCATGAAAGAAATTAGTTAAGATCTATAAGAAGTCAGGCAGTAGTTAAGGGAAACTGCAAATAACAACAGCTTACTGATACTGTACTGACAGCAACTATGTAGACCCCATGATAACAGCAAGCAAGTCAGGAACAACCACCTCTATTGGATGGGTTCCAATGACTCTGTGAGGATATGTTAAGGCTACTTACCCTCCTGAGGAATGATTCGAAGAGTTACGCTAAGACCTGCATCTTTAATGAGCTTGACAATATCTGCATGAGGCATGTTGATGATAGATTGGCCGTTCACAGCTAATATCCGGTCTCCAACTTTTAGTTTTGCACAGCGATCAGCTGGACTTCCATCAATAATACGGCCAATTTTATGCGGCACAGCTAAGAAGAAACCCACAACAATTGTTACTAGTGATACTAGAAAAAAAATGCATCTCTAAGTCCCATCCCATCAATGGGACACCAGTATTCACTCTTGAGGAGTTATATTTGTTTACAGAAATCTCCATCTCCTCTCCTGAGTATCATTTAATGAATGGTCCTAAAAATAGAATTTCAAACTTTACATGTCACATAGTGAGCAATCTACCAATTTCAAACACAGAATTTATTGCCCTCAAAGAGATTAGATTCTAGTTAATACACACACACACACACACACACACACACATACACACAAAATGTAGCAAATACCAGGAAAGTCATTCTCTCTTTACATTTCTTTCCTCTTGAGTGGAGTAAAGAAGAAATGAATAGACATTAAGATGGTTGGTAGCTGGTGAGCTGAGAAATAGTTATGAGAAATTTAATTTCTGATTTCACCTACCAAGATAGAGGTTAAAGGAAGCAGATGTCTAACTCTATCAGTTTTTACTGAGTAGTTCAGCAATTCTGCTAGGACTCAGTACATGTGTATATGTATCTTTTTTTTTTCTTTTAGAGGCATGGAGAGGTACAAACTTTCCTCCAGAGTTAAAGAAGCAACATCATAGGATTTAGAATTGTAAAGGACCCTAGGAACCATGTAGTCACCTTCATTTTACAGCAGAGGAATATCAAGGTCCAAGAAGGACAAGGCATTTGTTCCATGTCACGGAGATGAGATTCAAATCTATTCCCTCTTAAAACAAATTTAGTATTCTTTCTACCACAGCTTCCCCTGGTTCATCTTCCTTTCCCTATTTTCCCCTTTAAGGCTTTAGAGAGCAGGAACAGTGAAGAAGCAAGTTTTAGAAAATCAATGAGAAATGGCTATTGGTTTATTCATGTTTTGGATAGACAGGGACTGATTTCATCTATAAGAAGAGCTTAAGAAACAAGAGTTTCATTTTATAGCTGTGTTTATTTTTCACTATCTGTAGGTTGCTTATATGACAGATAAAATCCTAACACTGGCAAAAAAAAAATTGCAGGGTAAGGGGGAGGGTGGGTGGGGAATGAGCAAATTCATGAACCAGGGCTATTTTTTCTATGGTCTGGGATAATTGATAGAATATGAAAATATTGATTCAACTCAAACTCTGCTATAAAACATATAATGTGTGAAAATTCAAACATTTCCAGTTTATTGATGGGACTGAATGGATTTTAAAAAAGATAAGAAATTTTATTTAAAATCATGATTACCATAGAGTACTGGAATTAGAAGTTGTGTAAGAGGTCACTTAATCAAACTCATTTCAATATATTTGCTGATTGTTCCTCCTTGTGGACATTTCGTTGGTATTTAGTATAAAAAAGTTAGCTGGCATTTGGTATTAGCTGGTTGAATTGTTCAGTCCTTATTCATAAACATGTACATTTTCTTCCTTCCTATAAAATCTTCCCTCTGAGTTCAGTATCTGTAGGTGGACATGTACATGCACAGGCACGAATCCCTTCTACACTAAGTACAGAGGTTACCTCTTCTGGTGTTAAACTGTACAAAAGCCACTGTGACTGGATTAGCAGGAAGTAATGCTTACATAGAAGAAGTAGCTTGCTTGCTTACAATATCAAACAGAGCAAAGTACCCCAAAAAGTCAACACTGAGAGATTGCTTCATGTTAGGTCAGCAAGAGGGCATTTTTGTGACTACAGCCCCAAATCCCAAGAGGCCAATTTCTGTTGTTGTTTTTTTTTCTTCCTGGCTTCAGTGGAAGCTAATTCAAGAAAACTGCCCCTCATAGAAGGTGGCCACATTGATCTCCACCAACGAGGAACAAAACTCATACAAATGGGCTTTGGGGCTTTGGGTTATGTTCAGAAAACACAATGCTAGGACTACAGAGACAAAAATATAATAATCACTGTCTTCAAGAAGCTTACATTCTATTGGGGGGAAGGGAATACAAATTATAAATAACTAAATAGTGTATACAAATTAATGTGTAACACATTGCTATAGCTACATTCTGTAGCACATTCCCACAGAGATGTGAGACGTCAGACACGGCTAGAACAAACTGAATGGGCTCTTTCCTAGAATTCATTGGTTTGTGGGAGAGAATTCTGGGGAAGAAGAAAAAGAAAGGTAAAGAGTATCTGTTTTCTGTAACAGAGGGTGTGAATGGGGGAAGGGCAGGCATATAATTCCTCTAGGGTCCCCTAACTCTTACACATCTTGTTGTAGAAGATGGTAGCCTAAAGCTAAGAACTGGACCCTTTGCCCAGACCAAGAGCTAATGGGGAGTGAAGAGCAGGGAGGGAGAGTTTTCCTTCGCCTCTCCTTGCCTATTGAAGGTGGACTTCCCTAAAAGCTTATATTAAACTGGTAGATGATCTCTTTCTGGTCCCCCTTCTTTCAGTAGAGGGGTAAAATTTAGGAAAAGTGGGCAGTTCTGTCACCTGTCACAGGCAGCTCAGGCAGCTGTTTCCTTACAAATGATTTGCTCCTCAATTGCTTACCATTACTGTTATTACTTATGAGTCTGTTTCCTCCTTTAAATAAATGAAAAGAAAGTGGCTGCCAAATCCTTGTCTGGTGTAATGAATGATGATATTGAATAGAAAATGAGAGAGGGAGAGCCTTTTGCCCTTGGAGAGAAGGATATATAGTTCCCTACTCATAGGGAGTCGTTTGGAAAGTGGCGAAGGAGCTTCTTGGGATCTCATGGGAGAAAGTGAATCAACAGTTTAAAAAAATCCATAGATCAAAGATTCTTAAACTGGGCTCTGTGAACTTGGATGCAAGAAGATTACATCTTTATTTTTACTAACCTCTGGATTTCTTTGTGATCCTATATATTTTTCTTAATGTATCAAAAAACCAACCAAAACAAAACCCTTTATTTTGAGGAGTCCATAGGCTTTTAGGGCAGGGAGGTGGCACAGTGTTGGGCCAGAGTGTTGGGCCTGGAGTCAGGAAGACCTGAGATCAGATTCAGTCTTAGACAATTATTAGCTGTGTGACTTTGGGCAAGTCACTTAATCCTGTTTCCCTTAATCCAATTTTCTCATCTGTAAAGTGAACTGCAGAAGGAAATGGCAAGCCACTTCAGTATCTTTGACAAGAAAATCCCAAATGAGGTCACGATGAGTCAGAAACAACTGAACCACAATAACCATAGGCTTCACCAGACTCCCATTGTCTTAGGCTGAGGAGCAAGCTACTGAATAAGCTAGGATCATGGTGTTGAAAGTATTGCAGTAGAACACAGCTTAAATAAGAATTCTCTAGCATCCAATCCCAGATCTCACTTGATCTTGCCAGGGAGATGAATCAACGTGTATTTCTACACACTGTACATACCTAGGAACTTTATTACATATACTGCCTAGTCCTAGCAGCTGCCTTTTAACTATGTGGACCTATTACAAGTGGCAAGTGGTAGAGTCTAGCTCTAAGCATCTTCCTTACAGAGGGGACCTAGGGTACCCTGCCTGAGTTACATGAGGGAGCCTGGAAGTTTGATACCATGCCTGCCATGTAGCTACATGTGGGGTCCTCTCCTTTATGCAAGAATTAGAAGATTGCAGGTATCCAGTATATCTTATTTAGTCCCTATACTCGGGGTGGATTTGTTAACAAAGGCAAAATAATTACAAGAGGGAGAAGGTGCTAATAACTATGGGGAAGGAGAGCAGGACAGGAAATGCCTGAGGTAGGTAGGAAGTGCTATCTGAGCCACGCTTGAAGGAAGCTCAGAATTCTATAAACCAGAGGTGAACAAGCAGAAAGTTCCAGACAGAAGGAATATCTGGGCAAAGACACAAAGGCACAGGGAAATGGGAATATTTTTTGCAGTGAGGTTTCATGCCAATTTGACTGCATTAGAGAGTAGTGTGAAAAAAGACAAGAGAGGTAGATGGGAGTCAGATTGTAGAAGGCTTCATAGGTCAGGCTGAGGATATTGGACTAGAGAAAAGAAGGAGCCATTGAAGATACCAGAGGGCATATATATATATATATATATATATATGTGTGTGTGTGTGTGTGTGTAAAATGATCAGATCTGGTTTTAGTGTAAGGTACTGCACGCCATATTTCTATTACATCAAGGTTTTGATTCCAGCTCTGATACTTAATCATTTACATGACCAGGAAGGTTAGTCTTACTTTCCTCATCTATAAAATGAAGGCGTTAAATTAGTCTCTAAAATCCCTTCTGTAATGGTAATGTAAAAGGCAAGATCTTTCCCATCCATTAATAGGCCCGTGTGACCTTGCTTAAGTCACATGGAAGCCTAAGTCACATGAGTTTGAGTCACATGAAGCCTGTGGTGGGAGGAGCTTGCAGAAGGGGTGGAGCAGAGCTGACAGGAAGTTGGTCAGAGCAGTCATTGCTGAGAGAGAGAGAGAGAGAGAGAGAGAGAGAGAGAGAGAGAGAGGAAGCAGGTAGTTAGCTGTGAGTGAGAGAAGGGCATTTTGCTTGAGCGTGTTTGTTTGTGGGAAGGCCCTGACAGAGGGAAGGCTTAGGGATGTCGGTGCCCCCTGCATTGCTGATGTGTATAGATTCCTTTGTTGCTATGATGGATCTGGCTTTCTGGTGTTTCAATAAATGTTTTGACTCTGTCTTCCGTGTGGAGAGTCTGTTCTATTTTGCGATTCAGAACTACGCCGGCATATGCATAGCCACTGTAGGCTCTGGATCGCATTGGTGCTACACCTTCCTACTCTAAATCCTTTTTGCTGTTGTTGTTCAGTCATGTCTGACTCTTTGTGACCCTATGGATCATAGCAGACCAAGACCCTCTGTGGGGTTTTCTTGGCAAAGATACTGGAGTAGTTTGCCGTTTCCTTCTTCAGTGGATTAAAGCAAACAGTTAGGTTAAGTGACTTGTCCACGGTCATGCAACTAGTAAGTGTCTGAGGCTAGATTTGAATTCGGGTCTTCCTGACTCAAGGCCCAGCACTCTATCCACTGAGCCACCAACCTGACTCCACTCTAAATCCTATGATCTATTTTACATTATCTATGTTTCTGAGGTGATTGTGCATTAAAACACAAATGATCAAAACACACAAACATAGACTAAGTGAATTTGGAAGTTTCCTAAATACTCTAAGACTACACTATTAGTCCCTGATCATATTGATAAAGTTCCTTAGTCAGCATTTAGTCAGATTACAGGTGATTGGCCATCAGATGAAGACAGCTGAAGGGAGCTGGGAAACTCCTAGTCCTCCTAGTGAGGGTCGGTTACACCTCTTTGTGGCATAAAGGAGTAAACTGGTCTCATTCTCTGGAGCTGTCAGTTTCAGGGCCTACTCTTGTCCTTTAATTTAATATTCTAGTTCAGGGAAGTGAGGAAGATTTTTATAAAAATGGAGGAAGAGAGGAGAAACTCATATTTATTAAGCCCTCATTATGTACCGGGCATGGTGCTAAGTGTTTTACAAATATTACCTTGTGAGGTAGGTACTATTATTATCCCCATTTTTTAACAGTTGAGGAAACTGAGGCAAACAGAAGTTAAGTGACTTGGCCAGGGTCAAACAGCTACTTAAGTCTATGAGATCAAATTTTAATTTAGCTCTTCCTGACTCCAGGCCCAGATTTTTATCTCAGCTGGACCCAGGGAAAGATTAGTTGGAAAACCTTTTTAACCCATTTTAATTATCAGAAGAAAGGTTTGCTGCAAATATACCTGTTAACATTATTAGTACAATTCTGAGATTCCCTGAAAGAATTGATTGAGTGACTGTATATCTTCAGGTCACTCAGACTCTTTCAGCGATATGTCAATTTTATTAGGATGTTTATATCATGTCCTACATAGCAAGAAACCAAGATCAGAAGGCCACCACTTAGAACAATGATTAATTGGCTACCTGTTGTAAACCACAAGTTGAATTAGTCAAGAAACAATATTTAAAAAATGCAACTAGTAAATGAAAGGTACTGGGATGGTGTTATAATAGCCTTAATTGACATTTACTTTAATAAAAACAGTATTTTAGAAAGTCTGGCACCTGAAGGATTTCAATTTACATTAACTAAAATTTCCCTGCTCATGAAAGTATATCAAGATTCTGGTCTAGATCAAGTCCTCAACAAGTGTGAAGATCAGAGTAGGTTCTTCCTGAACAAAATAGTTTAATTTTCTCCATAATGAGGTTCCCTAAGGTCATGACATAAGTGCATCTTGTGCATCTCTAATGCAATCACAAAGCAACAACTAGGTGTTGACCTTGGTTGCTGTCACTCATCCTTTCCAACCTTTTACAGAAATATACCAACTCATTAGTTTTCTGAGAATAAGGACTCTCAGGTAACTGTTGTAACTCAATCCACTATCACTCTAAGATTGCTTGCCTCTCTAACCTGTGATGTCAGGCAAGAACAACATATTAAGCCTTTATAGTAAGTAGTCTTACTGACTTAACAAAGCGCTGGGTCCCTGGATATTTGGGGAAAGTGGACACCTTGATATTAGGATTTGGACATGAAGATTCTGGGGGAAACAAATAGAGATAACATGATATGGTGTATGAAATTTCACTTTAGGTTCAAAATCTGATGTGATGAGCTTTCTTGCACTCAGGGTGGTTTAGTGTTAAAAGAAATCCAAAACAATTTTTGTTCTTGATTCCTCCTATGGGAAGAACCATAATATATGCCTCTGGAGTACATACATACATACATGCATGCAGACATTTGTTGTTGTTCAGTTGTGTCTGATTCTTCATGACCCCGTGGATCATATCTTGGTAAAGATACTAGAGTGGTTTGCCATTTCCTTCTCCAGTGAATTAAGTGAAACAGAGGTTAAGTGACTTACCCAGGGTCACATGGCTAGTAAGTGAGGCTGCATATGAACTCAGGTCTTCCTGACTTAAGACAGTGCTCTATCCACTGAGCTATCTAGCTGCTTCACATACATATTACACACACATATATAGATATACATATACATACATATATATATACATATTTGTGTGTGTGTGTGTGTGTGTGTGTGTGTGTGTGTGTGTGTTTTGCAAGAGGGGTGGATTAACCTATGGCAGGAAGGGATAGGGTAGTCCTTGAAGCACATACAGCTATTCCTTGCCTTGTTTAAATTCAAAATGATTATATATAATCTTGGGAGGACCCTGTTTCCTGCCATATGTAACCTCATGACTGATATGTGTGATTCCAAAAAACCTTCCAGTTGGGTATGGAGTGGGAAAAACTGGTGACTCAGTTATTGCTGAGCCCTAACTGAGTGGGTATATGAAAAGGGCTAACCACCTCTTCCCCACTTTCTTTCCCCTGAGGCTGTCAAGGAATCAGGACTACCATGAGCTGCCACCCCCTCTCCCCTGGTGAGAGCTAGTTATAGGAGACAACCAGTTACACTACCTTCCACCTGGCTATGGCAGCCATGAGCACATGGATCTCTTTTCACTTGTGTGTGTTCTTACTTGATCATAGGCTAACAGGTATTTTGAGATGGAAAGATTCTCCAAGATTTCATGTAGTTGCTTGGACCAAAACCAAGCAGGGAATATCTGCATGCTTTAAGGCCAGTTCATTCCTAATCTCTCTCTCTCTCTCTCTCTCTCTCTCTCTCTCTCTCTCTCTCTCTCTCTCTCTCTCTTCTCTTCTCTTCTCTTCACACACACACACATATTATATGTGTATTCATATGGTCTAGAACTGTGCTTTCAATGGTATGGACTACTACTACATATAAGCTGTCTGTATCAATGGAATTCAACAATTCAACTATTATCTAAAGAGTTCCCTGGGGGGGGGGGGAACTCAGAAGTTAAGTGGCTGGAACAGGTTTGGACTGCTATTATACATCTGAGGCCTGACCTGAACCTGGGTGTCACTGATGACAAGGTCAGGCCACTGCCCTCTTTGCCATGTTCCTTCTCTAGAACATGGCCTGACCGTGCCACCTCCCCACTTAAGAAGCTGTCCTCCATTTGGCATTTAAAGACTTTCACAACCTGGTTCTAGCCTATCTTTCCAAACATACGTTCCTTTTCATGTATTCTATAATCCATCCAATCTAGCCGACTTGCTATCATCCCCATCACTCCTTTTCTCAATTCTGTGAGTTTGCATGGACTCTTCCCCCAGGCCTGGAGTGCATTCTCTCCTTACCTTACCTAGTTTCCATCAAAATTCAAGTCTAGCCTACTTCCTACCATGAGGCCTTTTTCCCCATTAAATTAATTTTGTTTTATTTTGTATATATTTTGTATCTTCTTATGTGTATAAATGTTGGTTTCCCTGATAGAATGTAAACTCTTTGAGGGCAAGGACTGTGGCACTTTTGTTATTGTATCCCTATTCCTTAACATACTGACCCACAGCAAGCATTTAATAAATGCTGGTTGATTATTATATTTTTACAAAACATATCTAACACACTTTGTAGAGCAGCTCACACTAGGGAAACAATGTTATACTAGAATATTCTATGGATGAAATTGTTCTTTTTGACACTGCACCATCTACTACTTATTTTATGTATATATACATACATACACACACACATATATATGTATACATATACACACATATATGTATATATGTACATATATATACACACATTATATATATACATTATGTGTGTGTATATATGTGTATATTATATATACACACATTAACATAAAGTCAACTAAAGCATGACACTGTTGCACTAGATAACCTACACCCAAATCCTGTGCTTCTTTGCTCTTATAACTTCACAGCTGCAAGGATCAGTGATGTCCCTTCTCTTTGGTTGTTGGCTTTCTGTGCTTCAACTTTGTTATGTGGTTGATTTGAACCATAAGAGCTGCTTTAACTCTGGTATACACACATGGTATGTGATAGTGCGAATCAATGACATCTTGTAAAGACTTGATTTGTTCCTTTAGTGAAAAAGCGTATGTTGAGTAACGATTGAGCGCTCAATACATTGTATTTGGTCCTTTGGAGGAGCAGAAAAAAAATGGAGAGTAGGGTCTTTGTCCTTGAGTTCCTTATTGACAATTAGAATTGATTCTTTGAGGGCTCTTGCAACCAGCAGAGCCCTGATACAAAATATTTTCAAGGCCTTCTTTCTTTCATATCTCTTGTGGTACTGCTTATCCTTTGCTCCACTTCTGAGACACAAAAAGTATGGCATTAGATGACTCACATTCGAGTTTAATTATCTCAGGATTAATAGAGTCTACAAGGTGGGCTTACACATGGATGGATATATTAGCAGAGGGAAGTGAATGCTGCACAGGTTACAGTCAAACTAATGAGTGAAGAGTATCATACATAAATGAAGATGACAAAATAAAATATGAAATATGCTTCAAAGGACAACTACAGAAACTCTCATTAGCTTAGTCTTTTTGAGCTGTGCCAAATTTTTTGTTTGTTTTTTTGTCCCCCCAGCATGTCATTGGTTTAGAGAGAAGCAAAAAAGACAGTCTGGGCCCAAATTCGCAAAAAGATATAAAGAGAAATGATTTCATTTAAACTGTTGTTGTTTTTATTTTCGTTTAAAGAAAATCCTTGAGGACAGTCTATCATTTGGATTTAAAGGGTTCTTTGCAATGATAATTTAGCTCAACTACTGAGAATATGGGGTTATGGCAAAAGGTTTAATCAACAGTTAGTGAACACATTTTTAGTGGTCATTGGCTATATGTGTCACTGTGCTAACAGTAATAGTGATAATAATGATGACAGCTAGCATTTACACGGTGCTTTATGATTTACAAGGTGGTTTACAGATATCTCATCCTCACAGCAACCTTGGGAGGTAGGCGATATTATTTCCCTAATTTTACAGATGAGAAAACTAAGGCAGACAAAAGTTAAGTGACTTGCCCAAGGTCACACACCTGTCAAGTGACTGAAGCTAAATTGAAACTCAGGGCTTCCTGACTCCACCACTGTGCCACAAAGCTAAAAAGATACAGCCTTGGGACACAAGGACCTTACTGTCTTGTTGGGGAGACAGGGGGAAAATAATGGTTTAGTGGAAAGCAAATAGAATTTGGACTTAGGAGAGACCTGGCTTTGAATTTTACCTCTGGCACTTACTAACAGTGTGACCAGAGGTTAGCCATTGAATCTCTCAGGGCAACAATTTCCTAATATATTAAATGGGGAACAATAATAGATGTGGAACAGCTAGGTGGTATAGTGGATAGAGTGCCATGCCTGAAATCAGGAAGACCAGTTCAAATTCAGCCTCAGACACTTCCTAGCTATGTGACCCTGGACAAGTCACTTAACCCTGTTTGTCTCAGTTTCCTCATCTGTACAATGAACTGGAGAAGGAAATGGGCAAACCACTCCAGCATCTTTGGGAAGAAAACCCCAAATGGGGTCATGGAGAGTTGAACATTAGTCATGTCACACAATTGCCTTACCTACCTCACAGGGTTATTGTCAGAATTACAGCGTCAAAGGATCTTAAATGTAGTGCTGGAAGGGACCATGGAGTTCAGCCCTCTCACTTTACAGATGAAGAAACTGAGGTTCAGAGAGGCAGCTATGTGGTACAGTGCACAGAATATTGGGCCTAGAATTCAAATCCTGTCTAGACACTTAGTACGAGATTTTGGATGAGTCCCTTCACCTTTTTTTCAGCTTCAGTTTCTTCACCTGCAAAATGAAGGCACCTATCTCGCAGAACTGCTATGAAAAGCAAACATGTAAAAAGGGCTGTGGCAAACCTCAAAGCACTATACAAATGACAGCATATTATTAAGTCATCTGTCCACTATCATCCAGCTAGTAGATCTGAATCTGGATCTTTCAAGTCTAGTATGTTAGCCATTACACCACACTGATCAAAGAAGAAAACAGGCATAAAGTATTTTCCAAACTTCAAAGAGCTATAAAATGTCAATTATGATTATGATCATGATTATTAACTAATAAAAGGCAGGATGTGAATGCCAAATCTTTGGTAGAAACAAAAATCACAATGGAGGTTTGGAAAGAGAGCTCATTGTGGGCTTAGTGGGATTCTGATAAGGCGAGGGAACAGCTTAACAAAGAAGAAGAAGAAGAGTATGTATTATTAGGCTTAAAGAGACATTTTAATTATAAAAACAAAAAGGCAGTGGTATGACTCCTCATTCACTCTGAGAAAGATGGAGAGTAGGAAAGAGAAAGATGGTTTCATGTACTTAATCGACTTCACATTTTGATGAATCTGTGACCTCACCAGTGTTGAGTATCCCTCCCCCCAGTATCGATCACCACCTTTCCATGCCACCTGAGCCTGTCGATTTTTTCCCGCTATTCCAGCACTATCACTGCAGAGGTGGAAGGGGGCCATGTAAGACTGAGGGGAATTTTGTATTTTCATCTGTTTCATGGGTTGTCTTGGCACAAAAATTCATCCCTGGATTTCTGGTGTTGAGTCTCTCTACTGCACTTAGCTAGGCTGGCCCTTGGGCGGCAGTTACAACCTGGTCTGGGAATTGTACTTGAAATGATTCCAGCTTGGAAGGACCTTCCCAAAGCTTTGGCTCCCTGACATAGCCCTGGAGAGCCTCATGTCACTTCCATGCCATAATGTGACACAAGAGGAGGCCTTTTGTGGAAGAAAATAGCCTCAGTCGCCTTGTAAAACTGCAGACATTTTGGTAGGTGGGCTTTATCTGGAATCGCTTGTGCACCACAATTATTAATGTGGTCAATCTGAGATCTGCTGTGAGATACCTCATGCTTAGCTCAGATTTTTATGATAGAAGGAACATAGAGGGAACCAAAGGGCAATTGGTGGCACAGTGGATAAAGTGCCGGGCCTGAAGTCAAGAAGACTCATCTTCCTGAGTTCAAGTCTAGCCAAAGACACTAGCTATGTGACCCTGGGCAAGTCACTTAACCCTGTTTGCCTCAGTTTCTTTTCTGTAAAATGACCCGGAGAAGAAAATGGCAAATCACTCCAGTATCTTTGCCGAGAAAACCCCAAAGGGGGTCACAAAGAGTCTGACATAACTGAGATGACTCAACAACAAAAGAGGGATAGATCCAAAACACCAGCAAAATAGTGAAAAACAAATTAAAAACATCTCATTATGAAACTATTGTCGGTAAACCAAATTAAGATGCATAATTTAAAAGATACATACTCTTCAGCTTAACTTTTAATTCCAGCACATAGTACAACGTGTGGCACGTAGTAAGCACTCAATAAATGCTTGCTGACTGATTGCTATGTTGTTAAGTATGTTGATGATGATGAAAATTGACTGATTTTTCTACCTCTTTTTTTTGATTAACAGGATGTGTTCTATTTTGATCTACATACTTAAGTGTATATCATTCAATCAACAAGCATTTATTAAGCACTTACTATGTGCCTGGCACTGTGCTAAGTGCTAGGGATACAAAAAAATGGCAAATACATGGTTCTTTCCCTGGAGGAACTTATATTCTAATGGGAGAGACAACACAAAAAAAATTATACAGGTACAAGACACATGCAGGGCAAATTGGAGATAATCACAGAGGAAAGACCCTAGTAGTATGGGGTGAGGACTTGGGGAGAGACTGAGAAAGGCCTTCTGAAGAAATTAGTATTTGAGCTGAGTCTGGAAGGAAGCTAGGGAAACCTAGAGGTGGTGGTAAAGAGGGAGGACATTGCAGAAATGGGGTACTGCTGGTGAAAAGTCATCATATCAGATGAATGGTACTTGGAGCAAGAAGTTTTGGTTACCAAAGTCAGGATGATGTGGGAAAAAATATACATTTCCTTTCAAAATTTTATGGTAAAAGAAAAATTGTGAAAATTCCAAACAGAGTGATTTCCCCTCCCTCACCCTGAAGCATGGAAAAACTTCATTTAATGAAATTCATTAATAGCTGATAAGATTTAATTTCTTAAAAAAGAAAGGAAGCAGTTTTCCCTAAAATTTGTAGCCAAACAAGTTGCAAGATTTTTTATTTTTGAAAGGCAGTTGGTATTTTGACTGCATTTTTGTGAGGGGCAGCAGATATAACAGATGAAGAGCTGGCCTTAAAGCCAGGTTCAAGTCCTGATTCTGACAGAAATGGATTTTGTGATCTTGGACAAGTCCCACTACTCTAGGCAACTCTCAAAGACTCAGAAAAGATACCTGCATTGGCAGAGAGATTTTCCTAGATTGGGAATTTTCCTTCACTAATTGAAATCACAGGTCCAGTCTCTATCCCTACATTAAAAAAACTACACCCTTTTCCTTTTGTATGCATGATTTGCTTATCTGGGACTTAACTGGTAAGTTATTCTCCACTGTCTGCTCTGTACTGGATCAGATATGAGGACAGGAAGGGATGCTCTCTATTTGAATTCATTTTCAGTAGAAACTACCAGGCTGTAGTACATTAGCAATGATTTGTGTTTAAGAGGCGGTGTAAAAGATATTTCTCTGGCAATGTATGATTGGAAAATAAGGTGGGCTGGTCCTGTATTAAGGATAAGAGATAAATGGCTTCACTGGGATCCCTGAAATGACCAAACTTCTACAAGAAGGCCATTAGGCGGATCCTCTATCAAGGATGTACAGAGATGAAAGATGACACATATACAAGACAAGAAGGGTATAAATAGATTGTGATCTGCCCTAGGGGGAGGCATACCCACATTAATGAGGTCACTGAGTAATGTGGGATTCTTAAGTTAAGTCTACATTATCAAACTGATTTGACTATTTGGACTGGCTTGACTGGTTATACACATTCAGCCTTAGGGTGCTTTCACTTTGGAAAAGCATTTTGTTTTTAATATCCCCGATGAAAAATGGATAAAATAATATGCTATAAGTGACCAGGGGAAAAAAAAAGCACTGAAAGAGAAAGAAAGGGGGAAAAGACAAAAGCATTTCCTTTTCTAGTTTTGGTGCCAGAATCAATTTTTCAGCAATTATCCATTTCTGTTTTGCCAAGTAAGGATGAATACCTAATTGAAGATGAGAGAACAAGCAATTTTTGTAAAGTGTGTTCTTACTAAAGTCCTTCGTTCTTCAAATATTCTAAGCAGCTTAAAAGCCCTTTGTTTTAATTTCTTCTGTTACTGTGAATATCCTGTTATGATGCATTAATTATAATAGCTAGTATTTATATAGCACTTTAGGTTTTCCAAAGTGCTTTATATATGTGATCTCATTTTATTCTCACCTCAACCCTGGGAGGGAGGTGTTATTATTATCCGCATTTAATAGATGAAGAAACCGAGGTAGGCAAATTACTGTTAGCAACTAATGAATCATACTAATAAAATGGAAGAAAACTGAATAGCCATTTCAGCATTCTAGTCTATGAAGTGAAAGGTAGCAATGCAGAAAATACCAATATATAAATACAAAAATAATAATAATTATTATTATTATTATTTAGCATATGGAAGAAGCATAGAAAAAACACAGTACTTGAAGTTAGAAGAACTGTGTTCAAGTTCACTTTCTATGGTTTAGTAGCAGGATGACCTCTGATAAGTCACTTTACCCAGCCTCAGTTTCCTCATCTGAAAAATGTGCATAAAAACATTGTTACTATTTATCTTACTGAGATGTAAGGAAAAAGTTCTATGAACCTTAAAGCACCATATAAAAATGAGTTATCATGTGTCAAAGCACTTTACCTACATTATCTCATTTATTTATTGCCACTATGTGAGGTAAGTAGTTCAAGGACTGTCAATCTTGTTTTGTAGACAAGGACCTGAAGTTCAGAGAGGTAAAGTAATTTGTTCCTTCAAATCACAAAGCTAGTCAGTGGTGGAGCTGGAATGGGAACAAATGTCTCCTGTTGCCAAGCCCAATGCGCCTTCCATTGTACCATGGCAGTATTTTCTAGTTTCTAGAGGCCTTTAAAAAATGAAGCAACATTATTTATAATAACCAATATTTTAGTGCCCAGGTGACAAATTTACTATATTTTGGGGAAAATTGTCAAATAACTCACATAAGAGCTCTGAAAAGACTTCTATTGATATTTGCCTGCTGTGCCCCTGACAGATAAAACTATCAAGAACAGCTGATTTTTCAAAGCTACCCTTTTCCAGAAAATGTGATAAAAATGCAGTTCATAGTTAAACACCCCAGTTACTAGGGTTAAAAAAGTTCGATGAAACCTACATTTTCTTTCTTCCTCCTCTTTTTTCTATTTTTTTTTAAAACACGGTAGTGTTTTCAGGACCATTGGTGTACTTGGCTCTGAGTAATTTCTCAGCAGGCCAGGTTGAAGTGGTTGATAGTTACAAGCAGGTGTTTCTGACAAGTCCTGTTCCTCATTTTTATAGATGCAGTGTGTTCCATCTCTGTCATATCCTTTTCTCTTTTATAGCTGCTGAGATTGTGTTTTGTAAAAAGTCATTTGGCTATCTCCACACATTTTCCCTTTTACAATAGGTAAATGTCAAAAGCAGTCAGGTGCAATATCAAGCTTCCATTGTACCTCCCAAGCCCTCTGGTGGATAATAACTTCTTTCGATATTTTCTTAATGTAAATGGAAACAGATACTAAACCAGGCAAATGATCCCTCCTGAGCCAGCTGTCCTTTTCAATGTGTTATCCAGAAGATTACATGAATATTTATTGGATCTTCTGTTCTTCACAGAAGCCAAAGTTTTGGTTCAACTACCAGGGCATCTATCAGGTTTTAATTTGGAATAATGTGATTCTGTGTTGTTGAATGAAGTTCAACATGAAATACCCCTAGAGGAAGGCCATGAGGGCAAGGGAAAGCTGTAGCATGTTCTGTAACAGATTTTTCATATGACCTCTGATTGGCTGAATGAATGCATCACAGTTTCTTTAGTCAAAAAACTAGATTGTTAATGCTTATGTTTTAATGACCTCACAGAAGCATTGTGCAGACTAATCTGAAAATATAAACAAATTTCATGGGGGTGAGGGGAAGGGGAATCTTGTAATGCAAATACAATACTATGTTTTCTCATTAACATTATATTAGGAAGTCTGGTGACTAGGGGTATCACATGGGAAGTTTTTGTTATTGTTGTTTGGGCTTTCTTTTTTTTTTTCAGTTGTGTTCAACTCTTTGTTACCCTATTTGGGGGTTTTCTTGGCAAAGAAATTGGAGTGATTTGCCATTTCCTCTTCACTCATTTTACAGATGAGGAAACTAAGATGAACAGGGTTAAATGACTTGCCCAGGGTCACACAGCTAGTAAGTGACTGAGGCCAGATTTGAACTCATTAACATGAGCTTTCAGGACATCAGGCTCAGCCCTGTATCCGCTGTACCACCTAGTGGTCATACAAGAAGTGCCTTCCCATCACTGTCACTGACTTCCCAAACCAAGCTCTGTCTCCCTGGCAATCACTCCAAATTCTCTCCCTCCCTCCCTCTCTTTCTTCCCCTCTCCCTGAGATGGTAAGCAATTTGATATAGATTATATGTACATGATCATTGGGCACTACTGTGGAAGATGTAAAAATGAAACAAAACAAAACCAAACCAGTGGACTTGGTGCCCAAATTGTCACCATTGCATGGCCACAATAGCTATCGATTGTGGCTACACAGCTGAGGCTTCCTTTGCTGCGTTCATATTGGAGAGAAGAGCATATTGGATTGGAAAGATAAGGTGAAAGTGCTGGTCCTGCTTCTTCCAGGAGCTATGTGACCTTGGACAAGTTACTTGACCTTTCTCAGCCTCAAGGTCTCCATGTAAAATGAGGGGGACAGGCTAACCTTCCAAAGCATACGATTCAAAGCTACTCTGCTGGAAGAGAAAGAGCAGAGAGCCCTTGCTCCCCCTACTCACCAGCCCCAGAATGCCAGGTGTGGCTCAATCTATTCACAGCAAGGGTGTGGACTTGGGTGGCTGCCAGATCTTGATTTTCAGGCCCTTTGCAAAGCTTATCTTTATATAAATGAGTTGGAGCTGAAAGCTGTGCCTGGCAGCCTTCCTTTCTGTCACTTGGAGCCAGGAGTTACAAATACTAACAGAAAACTTGGCTGCAGTATTTGATAGTAGCTTAACATCATGAGGGGCCTGCAGGAAGGGGAGATATTTTTTATCCTGTTATCTGCTTGGAAAGTAAAATAAACTGCCTGGTCGGGGAGCAAGGTGCCATATTCCTTTTCTATCTCACCTTCACCCCATGACTTTATGAATGGTATTTATGCCAGGGATTAAAATCTTTTAAAAATAATAGCAGTCATTTATAACTCTTAAAAGTTTTACAAAGTGCTTTATGTCCTACAGGTGTTTTACAGTTGAGGAGGCTGAGGCTTAGAGCATTTAAATGACTTGTCCATAACTTCACATTAAATGGCAGAAGAATTTGAACCCTGATCTGTGGGACTGCATGTCCAACACTATGTCCATTATGTCATGCAGTCTCCCATGTTCTTACCTAATTGATTCTAAGGTATCATATCTACTGCAATGAACATCATTAGATATTATTAGTAATAATTATGACAAATATTACTACAATACTAGTAATTCTTTGAGATGTCTATGGTACCACCTATCCATGTGATGTATTAGAGCATGAGCTATTGGGAAATGAGTGTTTGAGAACAGATTAAATCTTCATTCTGATAGCTGCTTATCAGGCATAGTCAACCCTATTCTATCCTGGAGAATTATAATATGGCCAACATCTGAATGAAAACTGATGAGTCTGAAGATTGGACCCATTCTTCAGTCTTTGATCATCCCAATACTGAGCAAACCTTTGGGAAGTGTTAATTATCAGAACAATCTGGTACTGGCTAAGAAACAGAGTGGTGGATGAGTGGAATAGAACAGGTACACAATACATATAGAAAATGACCATAGTAATCTAGTGTTTGAAAAACTCAAAGATCCAAGATTTTGGGAAAAGAATTCACTATTTGACAAAAATTGCTGGGAAAACTGGAAAGCAGTTTGGAAGAAAGTAGGTTTAGAACTACATCTCACACCGTATATCAAGCTAAGGTTAAAATGGATACATGATTTAGACTAAAAGGTGATATGGTAAGCAAATTAGGGGAGCATGGAATATCTTATCTGTCTGATCTATGGAAGGAAAGAATTTATGACTAAATAAGATATAGCATTATGGGATGCAAAATGAATAATTTTGATTATGTCACATTAAAAAATTTTTGCACAAACAAAACCAATGCAGGAAAGATTAGAAGGAAAGTAGGAAACTGGGAAAAAAATTTTATGGCAAGTTTCTCTGATAAAGGCCTCATTTTTCAAATGTGTATAGAACTGAGTCAAATTTATAAGAATATGAATCATTCCCCAATTGATAAGTGGACAAAGGATATAAAGTTTTCAGAAGAAGTCAAAGCTATTTATAGTCATGAAAAAAGGCTCTAAAGCACTACTGATTAGAGAAAGGAAAATTAAAACAACGCTGAAGTGCTACCTTAACCTTTCAGATTGGCAAATATGACAGAAAAGGAAAATGATAAATATTGGAGGAGATGTGAGAAAATTGGAACACTAATGCACTGTTGGTGAACTGATGTAACCGTTCTAGAGAGCAATTTGGAACTATGGCCACAGGGCTATAAAACTGTCCATACCCTTTGACCCAGCAATAGCACTACTAGGTCTATCCTCAAAAGAGATCAAAGGCAAAGGCAAAGGACCAATTTGTGCAAAAATAATGATAACAGCTTTTCTTGTGGCGGCAAAGAATTGGAAATTGAAGGCATGCCCATCAATTGGGAAATGGCTGAACAAGTTATTAGTATATGATTGTGATAGAATATTTTTGTGCTATAAGAAATGATGAGCAGGATATTTCCAGAAAAACCCTGCAAGACTTATGTGAACTGATGCAAAGTGAAATGAGTAGGACCAGGAGAACAATGTATATAGTAATAGCAATATTGTGTGAAGATCAACTGGGAATGACTTAGCTATTCTCTACAATACAATAATCCAAGACAATTCCAAAGGACTTACGATGAAAAATTCTGTCCACCTCCAAAGAAAGGACTGAAGGAGTCCAAATGCAGATTGAAGCATACCTAAAATTTTTTCTTTGTTATTTTTGGTCTCCATTTTCTTTTGCAACATGGTTAATATGGTAGTGTTTTGTATGACTGAACATGTATAATCTATATCAAATCACTTGCCTTCTCAAGGAGAGGTGGAGGGGGGGAGAGAGAGAATTTGGAACTTAAAATTAACAAAAAAGGTTTACATGTTATTGAGAAAAGAAAATTTAAAAAAGAAATTATACTGTGTCTGAAAATAATTTGTTGACAAACCCAAGTCCCATTAAACTGGAAAATTGTCAGTGGTAGAAGGAATAAATAAAAATGTTTTTTAACAGAGGTTAGGTAGGGTGGGGTGGAGTATTAGATTTTTTTCAAAAATTATTAATGCTTTTTACAAATTCATTCAATTTATAACTCATCTAATCTTTATGTTACCAAGATTGTAATTTTCTTTCTCTTACAACTTTACAAATTATTATTAATGGCTTATTTTATATTTCAGTTTTATTAGTAAAACCAGTCAACAATAATCCTAGTTTCCATTTTTTAAAGGGTTATCACAGTTTTAAAAATCCCAAATATTTTCTAATATTATATTATAGGTAATTTCTTTTTTGTTTGAAGACTACTACACTACAAGGTATGAGGAAAAGCCTCCAAAATCTTAAAGCCTACAAGCCCAAGGGTATTATAATCAACCCTGGTAAAAAATTGATTATAATAGAAATGTGGTATTTTTAAATATAGTATAGAAATATCATATTTTTAAAAGAAAAAAATGTAAATTTTCAACTTGGAAAAGCACCAGTCTCCACTAGTGTTTAAAATTTCTCTTGAATACTGCAATGGAGTATGTAAAACATAATACTTGCATTTAGTCCTCACTATATGCAGACTCATTATTGAATCTCTTCTACCTAGGGCAATACAATTATGAACAGTAGAGTTTCTTCTAGTTCCTTGTATGAGTCTTGTACACAGTTTTAAGAGGGAGAAAATATTAACTTGCCATTCCAACACAAACCATAAAGGAACTATTATAAAATGTGTCTTCTGGAGAAGTTAATTTTAAGTTACAAATTTTCCCTAACCAGTTGGGACTATGATAGCAAGTTCACTGATAGAGTGGTAAAGCCTACATAGGATTGGAAGTTCTCACTTGTGCTACAGTTTTACCTGTCCTACTTTTTGAGTAACAAGGCATTACAGGACCTTAGCCCAGGGGAAAGATTTGGGCCTTACAAATCTACAAGTTTTTAAGAGAGTGGAAAAGCTGAAATGCAAAAAGCCATCTACTTTCTTTACTATCTCAATATGATAAAAAAACAAACCAACAACACAAAAACAAAACAATAAAACAACAACAAAACCAATGGAAAAAAAAATCCTCCTACAATGTGATTCTCTGGTGGGAGAAACTTATGATTTATGTGTTATATTCAAACAGTATGAAAACTGCCCCTGAATCTTTCTCCCAAAGAATCGTTAAAATGCATAGGTTTTCTATAGATTGCTTTATTTTCTCTTCTGGAGGATAACTAAGAGTCACAGAGCTGCCTCAGAGGTTCCTTCTCACAGTTTAATGAGTTTTAGTTGAGATTGGGTTTCAGAACTAGGAAAGGGAAATGTTTGTATTCTCTTTCCAGTTTAGCCAACTCCAGTGTTCAGAAAGCAGAAATGTTTGACTTTCACACACCTTATTTTTTCCTTTATCTTTCATGTTTACTTGTAGAAGCTATCTGATTTAGATTTGAGAACAGCTAGTGTTGTAAAAGATTTTGAAAATCAAAAGAACTTGATACTTCCTATTTATTTTGTTCTCATTAACAAGAAGATATGAAACTCTGAAGAAAAAATGGTTGCTCGCTCATGTCCATACTCCTCCTTCTGTGTTGCCGGTCACCTTGATTCCTTGTATTTTTTGTTTCTAGCTCTTCTTTCCCAGCTTTCAACCCCCTTGTCCCCTGGCCCTTATTTGTTGTCTTTCCCTATTAGAATGACTAGAATTTAAGCTTCTTGAGGGTAGGAACTAGTTTGCTTGCTACTTTTTCTTATTCCCAGTGTTGGCATAGTGACTGGCACATAGTAGGTGCTTAATACATGTTCAATCTATTTATCAATAATGGTGCATCAAAATCTTCTCCTTGGGAATGATTATAATTAATTCATGTGGATTTTGAAAAGGATAAATAATTGAAGATAATTCTTTTTTCTAAGGATCTTAGGATACTTCCCAAACTTCTCATTAGGAATGATATAATCCTTGCTGCTGTCTTATTGCTAATTATGCAAAACCACTAATGGTTCCATAAATTATTTTTCTAGGCTCCAGAGTGAATTTATTCAGAAAGTAGCTTAAGGCAGACTTTTTGGAAACTCGGGAGACCCACAGGAGCTAGAGAGACTAGACACCCCATCCCTGATTGTAGGTAGCCACATGAGAGAGTGTTTAATTCCTACTTCTGGTTTCCTAAAGCAATGCATGATGGGATGCTACTGTAGAATACTGAGTCTGCCTACTGAATCATTGTCACAGTATGAGGACAACCGATAGGGACATCTATATTCTAGGACATCTCTCTAGTTCCACTTTATTATTGCACCATTTCTCATGCTGCGAGAGAACTAGCACACAACTCCTTCCTAAGTGATCACCCGCTGTTCTGTACATTTTCACAGATATGTCTTGCTGTCTTTTGGGAATGAAGAAGGAACGATAGCATGATTTAGGTCCGGAAGGCTTAGAGGATCCTAACTCTCAAGCAGGATATGCTTCCTTTTTCCACTGTGGATGGATGTATCATCATGATTGAAGCGAATCAGATCAAACTAAAAACTGTTTTTTGAACACCTGCTGTGTGAAAGGCACTGCCCTGGGGGTCGTAGAAGATAGAAACAAGTAGCACCTGGTAACAGGCTGCTAGGTGTTGTAGTGGATAAAGTGATGGGCTTCAAATTAATAAGACATCAGTTTGAATCCTGCCTGACACTCAGTAGATTTGTGACCCTGAGCAAGTCACTTTAGCCCCTTTCAGCTTCAGTTTTCCTCATCTGTGAAATGGGGATAATGATGGCACTGCCATACAGGGTTGTTTGTAAAGCACCTTATAAACCTTGAGGTCATATGTACATGCTGGCTATAATAATAATGGTCAGTATTATTACTGTTATTCTTGATGTAGTGGAATTTATCACCTATTAGGGAAGGTAAGATATACCTGTATGAAAAATTAAGCAACAATAAGAGAATTAAATAGTAGGCCATGGTGACAATAAAAATGTCATTGTTGGGGCAGCTAGGTGGCACAGTGAGTAGAGTACTGGCCCTGGAGTCAGCAGGACCTGAGTTCAAATCCAGCCTCAGACACTTGACACACGTACTAGCTGTGTGACCTTGGGCAAGTCACTTAACCCCAATTGCCCTGCCTTCCCCCCTGCAAAAAAAATGTCGTTGTTCAGATCATTATCCCTTTTTTCTTAGACTATTGGCATATCCTTCTCACTGGCTTTTCCATTTTCAAATCTCTCTCCTTTCCACCCAAGCTCTTTACCATCACTCTAGCAATTTTCCTAATGTCCCAGTCTGTTCATGTTACTGCTACACTACAAAGCCCTCAATGGCTCCCTAAAGCCTACTAAATTAGGTTAAACTCCTAACTTTGGTACCCAAGACCCTCCCTAATCTAGCTGTCACCTACTTGTCTAGTCTGGTCTCATACTGCTCCATTTCAGATGTTACACATTTCAGACAAATTGGTCTACTCTCCCTCTCTTGTCTCTGTGGGTCTCCTTATGTAGTTCCCTGTTCCTAAAATGCTTTTTCATCTGCCCTTTCCCTATCTCTTTTTGTTGAAAGTCTTCCATTCTATCACGCCCTCATTCAGAAATGAACTCCAGTGCTAAATTTATTTGCTGAATTGAAATGAATGGAGGACAAAATAGCACAATCCACTTGGTGAAATGGTGTGAGCCAAATCACTGAGGAGGGAAAGAACAAGGCATATGGGGCACAGTTTGGCTGGAGAGGAAGGTTCAGGAATATGATATTCTGAAGGTCAATCTGGAAAGGGAAGTTGAGGCCATAGGGAAGAGAACAATGAACCTCAGGAGAAGTCTAGGGAGGCAATGTAGAGCCAATAAAGGTGTTTTTTATTTAATTGGGAAGTAATGAAGTGATAGGAAGCAATAATTAATAAGAGTAAATAATATTTGGTGAGTGACCACCTGCTCAAGGTACTTTGCTAGGTGCCTTAGCTTCTGTGAGCTGGAAAATTATGGCTATTACTTGGCATTTCTGGTTCCCTTTGCCTTTTCTAAAACCTCCCCCTAGGTAGAGATTAACTTTTTTTATACTTTCCTCATTTGTTCAGTCTTTTAAAAATTCTAATATTTTCTCTGAGTATATATAGCTAATATAACTCTGTTTTAATGGGGATTAAGTCAATGACCAAAACTATTTGTTGTCTTCTCTCCCCCCGCTATGATTTCAGTGAGTTATATTTGTTTTAATTTCAACTTCTCTAGAGTTATATATGCTCCCCCTGCCTGCCTTTTTTTCTTCTCCTGGTTTTAAAGCACATTCACAAGCTGTGTCAGTGATACTGACTAAAATGAACTACAGGTGAGCTACTGTGGTATACCTTAAGCAACGAGCAAATGTACTTTGTCATTGTAGAAATTCTAGGCAGGGGTTCCCTTATGGTTTGAGGCTATGTTCCAATGTTGTAAAAGAGTGTGGGAATAAGCTTTTTTTAATAGGTGAGGAAAAATGGAAGTGGTTAATATCAATTTTTCTCTGCTGCTTCTTCTAGCTGCTTCCTTGATGGATTGGGGGAAGATATACAACATATATGTATATGTATATGTACATATTATATGCACAGTTATATATAATAAACATACATAGACATACACAAACATGTACATATACATACATGCACAAACATATATGTATGTATAGATAATGTAGTTCTTAATCTGCGATTTTACTAATATGGGAGAAATTCCAGTGGGGAAAGTCTCTCCACCAGTGCATATCAGTGACCCTTCTATAACTTATTATCTTAGAGATTTGAGGGCATTTAGAAACTAAGTGATTGGCCTGTGGCCACACAGGCAGGACTTAGGTTCCTTCTGATTCCAGGGCCAGCTATAATGCTATCACATAAGCGTGATAGAATCATATAGTATAGAAGAGGAAGAGACCTTAGAGCCCAGGAAATCTAACCAACTTTTTAAAAGAGATTTTTTTTCTACTAGATGAGGAAACAATCTCAGAGAGGCAAAATGATCTGCCCGAAGGCACATAGCTAGTTACTGCTAGTACTGGGATTAGCACTTGTGGTCCTAGATTCCCTTAACCCATGATCTTTTTCATATACCATGCATAACACATGTTTTAAGAAATTCTGTGATGCCAAACCCAACTGATTAATCACATTACGCAGTACAGCCAGAGGCAGCTAGGTGATGTAGTCAATGGTACCCTGGACCTGGAGTCAGGAGGACCAGAATTCAAATGCAACCTCAAACACTTAGTAGCTTAGTGACCCTGGGCAAATCATCTCAGTTTCCCCATCTGTAAAATGTAGATAGTAATAGCACCTACCTCTCAGGGTTGTTACAAGGACAAAATGAGATAATATTGATAAAGCACTTAGCACAGTGCCTGGCACATGGTAGGCATATTAATAAATGCTTATTCCTTTCCTTCTTTCTTCTCTCTCCCTCCCAACCAAAACCTTTCCCAATAAGTGATCACTAAGGCTCTGCTTGAAGACCCACAGGGCTAGGGAAATCATTACATCCTGAGGCAACTTACTCTGCTTTGAGGCAACTCTAATTGTGAGGAAGTTTTTGCTTGTATCAAAGTTAAATCTGTCCTAGGGCAATTTCCAACCACTGCTCCTAATTCTGCCTTCTGGGTCTAAGCAAAACTAGTACTCCCACTTCTGCTAGACAGTTCTTCGCATATTGAAAGAATGCAAAAAGACCCACATGAAGTCTTCTCTAGTAAATATCCCCAAATTCCTTCAACTAATCCCCATCTCTCACCATCTCTCAGCTTGCAAATATCCTTCCTGAAATGTGGCATCCACAAGAGGATACAACATTCCAGAAATGGCTGAATGGTTGCTAAGATTTTGTTAAAGCATACAGAGGTCACTAAGCTTTTCTTTTGCCACCATGTCACACTGTTGATTTCTATTAAATTTTAAGTTGATGAATGCCCCTCCTCACTCCAAGATCTGTTTCAGATGAGCTGGTGCTTAGCTATGCTCCATTTCTCATCCTGAGCTTGTGCATTTGATGTCTTAAGCCCCAGTATAGCATTTGACTTTTACTCAAATGGATCTGTGATCGCTTCCCTGTTGGAGCAAAAGTTCCTTTTAAAAAGTAGAGAGTAACTCATCTATTCCTACCTCTCCGGTTTGACCTTCATCCATGACTTCCCATAGACAAGTTAGTTGGCCATAGAGGGCCCATTCAGACAGCAAAAAGAGCTTTTCTTACTTGCTTCTGACATTGTGAAGATGCCAGAGGAACACACAAAGGCTGCCTATCAGTCATCACTTGCTTTCACCACATCTTTTTAGATGCTATCCTTTTTGGATGACATCCTTTACTCTGGGTCTTTAACTCTTCATATCTAAAATGTGTGGTCCCTTGATCACGCACCTTCACACTGTCTTTATACACTTGAAATGCTGACTCCTAACTCATGGGTGTCTTCCATGCTTTAAATGCACTTTCTCTTTGTCTCCACCTGCTGGCTTTCTTGGCTTCCTTGAGGACTAAGTTTAAATTCTGCCTTTTGCAAGAGGCCTTCCTAGTCCCCCCAACTGCTAATTCCTTTCCTCTGAGATTACTACCATTTACCTTATATATATATCTTATATATACATAGTTGTTTGCATGCTGCTTCCCCTATTAGAATATAAACTCTCTGAGAGCAGAGACTTTTTAGTATTCTTTGTGGCTCCAACAGTACAGTACCTTGTACATAGTAAGTACTTAATAAATATTTGTTGATTATTTAGTAAAGTAACACGTTTTTAAGTATGGACCTAATGATCGTCTTTTTTTCTAGGACTTGCCTAATTTTTTCAGGGAGACTCATCACCAGTGAGCTGTCTACCAAATGATGAATTTTTGAGGCCACAGCATCTCACAAATACCACTTAGTCCCTTCCAGCTCCACATCTATGATTCTTCTAAAGTAAGGAGAGCTGTAATCTGTATTGGTGGATGAAGTACTCACTCCAGTGAAACTACGAATCTTTGAAGAATTAAAATATTGGCTTTGATGGAGTGAGCAGCATTGATAATTCTGCTATTTCTAGGTAATATTCAAAGAAGAAAGTTGGCTTTCACCTTAAAAATGCATTAAGATACCCTGACTTTTTAGAGATTGCAAGGTTTTTTAACTCTAAAAATAACTGGCATTTCTATAGTGTTTTTAAAGTTTTCATGACATTTTATATACCTGTTCTCATAGTCGCTTTGTGACTTCCCTATGAGGTAGATAGATACTCCATAGAGTATCCCAAAATTCTTAGTGTAGTTTTAAGCTAAGAGCTTAAAACTACACTAAGACTTTTGGGTTGCTCTGTATTACTACCCCAATTTTCAGATGAGGGAGCAGAGAATCGGAGAAGGTTATGTGAGTTCATAACTACACAGCTTATAAGTCTCAGAGATAGGATTCAAAACTCCGTCTTCATTACTCTAACCCTAGCACTTTGATTGTTATTTCAGATCGGCTCTTTTCATGTGATTGTACACACACGTGTATGTATATAACTATATATCTATACACAGACACACACGTATATAGTTATTTGTATATGCATGTTACGTTCCCACTAGATTATAGGCTCCATGAAGGTATCTCATCACCCTAAACTTTCTATTTCCCCTAGCACTTAGCATAGTGCTCTAAACACAGCAGGCATTTAAGAAATGTCTTTTGGCTGAATCAGCGAATCAGTGAATGGTCTGTTGGATGAGTTAATGGCATCATGCTAACCTGCTTCACCAATGATCCAGTTTTATTTAGTCAATTTTATCCAGCTATACTTAAAGATGCCATAAAATATTTGAAAATGATGCATTTAATTTTTTAGAAAACTCTTGAATCTCAACAGGCTAGGAGCAAAACAAAAAGCCCATGAGGAAGCCATCTCTTGAAGTACATAGCTAAACCTTCTCCCTACACACCAACACACACACACACACACACACCATGTTTACAGAGTTCACCACAGTTTGGATTGTTAATGACCAAGGTTATGTCCTGGTTCACTCTAGGGAAACTATGCACCTGGAATAAGATTTTTATCAGCAATCAATACAAAGCTGAAAACTGCCAGTTAATTCTCCTACCTTGGCAGCACAGTGCCCAATGATGCGTTTGTGGAATAACACTTAGAAAATAGAATTGAGGAAGATCAGAATGCCATTCAAGTACATTCAAGTACTCGTCATCCAGTACTAAAGTTGGAAGACAAAACGAGGCCTCGTGGGATCAGAGATTTAGAAATGGAAGAAGTGTTAGTAGCTATCAAATCCAAGCCCCTCATTTTATAGGTGAGGAAACTGAGGCTTATCGATTTAAACTGCGGTCATACAGGTAGCAAGTGTCAGAGGCCATCTCCCTGACTCATCTACCTCTCAACATGATGTACTAACCTAGGCCAAAATGTATTCCATTCTCACTTATTCCTCAGGAAATCATAGCTTCCTTCACGATACAGCCCCATTGTTATTTCCTGTTGTTACTGTGGTTGAGTTGTTTCAGCCATGTCTGACTTTTTGTGACCCCATTGGAGTTTTCTTGGCAAAGATATTGGAGAAGTTTGTAATTTTCTTCTTCGGCTCGTTTTACAAATGAGGAACTGAGGCAAACAGGGTCGAGTGACTTGCCCAGAATCACACAGCTAGCAAGTGTCTGTGGCCAAATTTGAACTCAGGTCCACTTGATTCCAAGGCCAGTGCTCTGTCTACTATTCTACTTAGCTGCCTTACTTAGCGTTACTTCCTATAAGAAGCTTTTACTGATAGCCCTCATTCCTCTCCTTTTTGAAATTACTTTTATATTATTTCCATACACTTTCTATTAATTTATCTGAATATATATGTTGAATTCTACAGTTAAATATAAGCTCCTTGAGGACAAGTGTTTTTTAATCTGTGTCTTTGTATCCCTAAAGCCCAACATTGTATCTATCATGGAATAGGTGCTTGTCAAGTTGTTTGTATTTACAAATGTTTCAACAGTTTCCATCCTTTGTGGTTATGAGATGGAAATTTCGACTTCTTGGTTTCACCCTCGCTGAGCCATGTTTGACTTTGGATTGACACAGCCAAGTTCGCCAATAAGAATAATCTTAATTTTGGCTAAAATATTAACACCAAAGTGGAACTTGTTGAAATGCAACTACTCTATGATGGAATGGATACATGAGAAGGATGCAATAAAGCAATTAACATGCATTTATTAAATGCCTACTATGTGTCAGGCACTATACTAGGTATTAGAAGTAAAAACACAATCAGTGAAATAATTTCTATTCCCAAAGATCTTACATCTGAATGGGAAATACAATGACATAAACATATGCACACACATACATACATATACATGATATATGTATGTACAGACATGGTTGGTTGGTTATCCTTTGTTCTTGAAGAGGATCAAAATGACAAATGACATTGAGGTCAAGGTACAGTATATCCCACTGTGCCTGATCAGACCAATAGGAGCTTGGAAGACTCTACCACAGTTTGGGCACAACTGGTATAGATGAACATTTGGGGGTGGAGATGTCTCTAAATTTGCACATCTCACATTTCTTTTGAGCTACTGCAATTCTGCTTTGCTCAGAGAGCACAGTGCCTTCTTTGGTGTGGGTCCATCATGCTGGGTGGTCCTGTGCCAGTATCTGCCATGTCTCACAATCACTTCCAAAGTTCTTCAGAGAGACCTTGGAAGTATCCTTGTATTGCTTCTTCTGACCTCCATGTGAGCACTTGCCTTGTGTGAGTTCTCCATAAAATAGTCTTTTAGGCAAATACATGTTTGGCATTCAAACAATGTGGCTAGCCCACCAGAGGTGTACTCTCTGCAATAGAGTTTGAATATTTGGCAGTTTAGCTTGAGGAAGGACCTTAGTGTTCAGTACCTTATCTTGAGAGGTGATCTTCAGAATCTTCCTAAGACCATTCAAATGGAAGCAATTCAGTTTCTTAGCATGGCACTAGCATGCTGTCCAGGTTTCACAAGCATGCAGTGAGGTCAACACAATGGCTCTGTAGACCTTCAGTTTGGCAGGCAGTCTAATACCTCTTCTTTCCCACACTTTCTTTAGGAGCCTCCCACATAATGCGCTAGCTCCTGCAATGTGTGCATCATCATTTATGGGTATATCCCTGGAAAGATTATTGCCAAGGTAAGTGAACTTATCCCCAGCATTCAATATTTCTCCATTTGTTGTAACTGATGGTTCCATGTATGGATGGTGTGGGTGGCTGGTAGAGAATCTCTGTTTTCTTGATGTTAATTGTTAGGCCAAAAGTAGCAGAAGCAGCAGATAATCAAGCCATATTTGTTGCATTTTAGCCTCAGAGGCTGAGGCTGTACCAATTCTCCCTCAACTTTAGTCTTGGCTTGTAGCCTTTTTGAGTTAAATAATTTACTGTCGGTAGTAGCTGACCTTGATGCTATTTTTGTCCTCACTGAAGTTGTCTGTCAACATTGCTGAAAACATCAAGGCACGGGAGCAAGCACATAGCCCTGCTTCACTGCACTGGTGAATGGGATTGCATGAGGGCATCATCCATTATCCAGAACTCATGTGAGCATGCCATCACTAAACTGACATACAATACTGATGAACTTCTCCAGGCAACCAAATTTTTCCATGATTTTCTACAAGCTCTCATGACTGACGGTATCAAAGACCTTGGGCAGATTGATGAATGCGGTGTAGAGACCTCTGTTCTGCTCCTGGCATTTCTAGCATAGTTTCTATCATAGAATAGGTGCTTAATAAATAGTTGTCAAGTTGTTTGAATACACAAGTGTTTCAACAGTTTCCATCCTTCTCTGTGATTGTGAGACACAAGATGGAAATTATGGCTTCTTCATTATTTTCACCCTCATTGAATCGTATTTAACCTTGTATTGATATAGCCAAGTTTGTTAATAAGAATAATCTTACTTTTGGCCAAAATATTAATACTCAAATGGAACTTGCTGAAATACAACTGTTGTATGACGGAGTGTATGTATAAGGAGGATGCAATGAATCAATTAACATGCGTTTATTAAATGCCTACTATGTGCCAGGCACTATGCTAGGTATTAGAGATACAAATACAATAAGAGAAATAATCCCTATCCCCAAAGAGCTTACATTTGGATGGGAAATATAGTGACACACACATGATGTATGTAAGTACGTATATAAATAATAAATATAAAGACATTAAGCAAAAAGTAGTTTGGGGGAAAAAGGCAGAGCAGCTGGGGAATCAGGAAAGTCTTCATGTACAGGGAAGGTGGTGCCTAAGCTGGATCTTGAAGGAATCTGTGAGGCACAGGTTAGAGAGGGAGGATTCTAGGCAGGAGGAATGCCCAGTGCAAAAGCCAGGAAATGGAAGATTAGAGTGAGCAACAAGCAAGACGGGCAGTTTTGCTCTACTGCAGATTGTGGGAGGGTAAAAATGTTTATTGAGGTTGGAAAGAAAGGTTGGGACCAGAGTGTGAGGGCGTTTAAATTTTTTTTTAAAAGAAGACTATTTTCTCCTCGAGGCAATAAAGAACCGCTAGAATTGATGAGTAGGGTAGAAATGTCTGCACACTGCTGCTAAATGTTGAGAAGAAGAAGAAGGAGGAGAAGAAGAAGAAGAAGGAGAAGGAGAAGAAGGAGAGGGAGAAGGAGAAGGAGAGGGAGAAGGAGAAGAAGAAGGAGAAGGAGAAGAAGAAGGAGAAGGAGAAGAAGAAGAAGAAGAAGAAGAAGAGGAAGAAGAAGAAGAAGAAGAAGAAGAAGCAGAGGAAGAGGAGGAGGAGGAGGAGGAAGAAAAGGAGAAAGAAAAAGGAAGAAAAGGAGAAAGGACAAGGAGAAGGAGAAAAAGGAGAAGGAGAAGGAGAAGGAGAAAGAGGAGAAGGAGGAGGAGGAGGAAGAGATGATGATGGAGATGATGATACTGAGGGGGTAAATGTACTGCAGGAAACAGAGGTTTCAAGAGTGATAAGACCCTGTATTGCCTCAGGCCAAAGGACAGGTTGTACAGGTAAGATAGTATAAAAGTATTTCCTGGCTAACCACAGCCAAAAAGGAAAAAAAAAATGGAGTCCTCGGTAATCTGTTTGAATACCAAGGAGAGGGACATGGAGCGCATACAAGGTGTCCCAAAATTCTTTAAACTATTAAAGCTTAAAACTGCACTAAGACTTTTGGAGAAGTTCTAAAACTGGCTTAATATTTGGGAGTCTTTCATAACCACAACAATAATAGGGTGAACAACATTAGCAACATTCATTGACAGATGGCACTTTAAAATTTGAACACTGTTTCCTATGCATTGCTTTTTTTGATCCTCACAACAATCTGGTGAGGGAAAAACAACCTATATGATTATCCCCATTTTGAAGATGTGAAAATAGGTTCAGAGATTGAATTCCTTGCCCAGGACAACCAGTGAATGTCAGTGGTAGGATATGAATCCAGGCTATTTGACTACCTGCACTATACCATATTACATGCAGGATCTTGGGTAGATTATGTGAGCTCAGGAGTCCTCAGTTTTCTTAACTGTATGATGAGAAGGAGAAAATCTGATAAGGTCTCTCCCATCTCTAGATCCTAGGATCCTTGTGCTGCTTCAGATGGTGTTGGTGACTTTCATTCTCTCTCTTTTTGTGGCTAAAAGGTAAACCCCCTTTCCTTAGGTGTTTTCATATTCTAATACAGCCCTAGAAAATCATTCAGAAGTTTCTATTAGACTAGACGTATTTCTTAAACACCAGGGGTATTGTTTCCCCCATTAAAATGTGACTGCCTTGCTTTTCTATTTGTACCAGCCCCTTCTCTTCACTACCCCTTCAGGACAGTGTTTGACAAACAGTAAGTATTGACTAAATGCTTTTCCATTCATTTATTCAATCACTTAAGAAGTAGGGTCAAGACTAATACCCAGCTCTTCTGAACTCTCGTGTCCATCCTACTATATCACACTTTCTCTGTCTCTCTCTTTCTGTCTCTCTCCCCTGCCTCACTCTCTCCCCCCCCATATATATGTACACACACACACACACACACACACACACACACACACACACATATATATTTATACACACACACACTGTATCATTGGCTCCTACAGAAACAAGAATAGAGTATTTATCAGTTCCACTGTGGAATCCCTCTTCTGTTGGTAAACAACATGTTTTAACAATGTGTGTGCTGTTTTTGCAAAGGAAAGACCAATGGTCTTAAAGTCAGAAAAATCTGTGTTTGAGTTCTAGCTCTGACACTTGCCATACGGCTATGGGCAAGGCACTTAAACCTTGCTGAGCCTCAGTTACCTCATCCATAAAATGGGGATAGTATTTTAGTCAGTTAATAAACATTTATCAAGTGACTACTATGGGCCACATGCTGTGCCAAGCATCAGGGGTACAAAGAAAGACAAAAGATAACTAGTTCCTGCTTTCATGGACGTTACTATCTAAAGTGGGAGACAACATGTCAACAACTATGTGCAAACAAGCTGTATGTGGGATAAATTGGAGATTATCGACAGAGGGAAGGTACTAGAATTGAGGGAGATCAGGAAAGGCTTTCTCCAGAAGGGCTGTTATCAGGAAGGGACACCCACAGATACCAAGCCTGTGATTTCTCTTGTAAAAGGAGCTCCTGGAAAGTACTTTTTACTAATTCAGGTCAGACTTTTCTTTGCAGTATATAGTCTTAGAGCACGAGGGCACTGCGGCATTAAGTGGTTTGCCCAGGGTCATACAGCCAGTTAGGATGTTGGAGGAAGGACTCAAAAGTTTTCATGGCTCGATGTGTCTTCCTATCCACCACATCATGCTGACTCTGATGTAAGGAAAGCCCTGTGTGAACTTAAAGTGCTATGAGTTATTAGTAGGAATATTAATAAATATCCTAATTTTGATTAAGATGAAAGATCCAGAACCTGACTCCTGAGTTGTTTCAGTTTTTTATTCTTTTGTTCAATTTGCTTTATTTCTGTTCAACTGCCTTCATTACTGTCAATAAAAATTGAAAAGAGAGAATAGTTAGGCCTCTGGAGCCAAAGCACCAGGTTTGGCTGGTAACATGGAGTATGGGGAGGACATTCCTAGAGACAATTAGCTTTCCTTCTCTTGCCCCAGTGGTTTCATGTGGGTAAATAATTCTTACGACTGTTTTTCTGAAAATGCCACTGCAATGCAACTTCTTGGCTGTCCAGGAAGCCTAGTTCTCATCTACTGCCAGCCGCCTTTCATGCCTCATTTCCCTGGGTAGAGTTGATGTGTTCTGTGATGAGGCTTATCAGAGATTAGCTCTCCCTACAGCCATCTGGAAGGGGAATTTTAAATACAGGTTCCCCAGCTCATTCTTCTTCCCTGATATAAATACATAGACATATATATGTATATATACACATACACATATATGCATGTACAAATATACTGGAGTTGTCACACACACACCCATATACCATACATATATATATGTGTATATATATGCATATATATGTATATATATAGTCTATCTATATATACATACACATATAAAAATGTCTATATCTTTATATGCTAGAGAAAGAATGGCTATAATGAAACAAGGCTTTATGTCAATTTCACAACCCTGAGCTTCGTATATGAATTTCTTAACATGGGCAGCTGGGTGGCACAGTGGACAGAGCACCTGGCTTAGAGTCAGGAATACCTGGGTTCAAATCTGGCCTCAGACTCTTACCAGTTAGGTGACCCTGGGGAAGTCACTTAACCTCTGTTTCTCTCAGTTACTTCATCTATAAAATGGCCATCATATTAGCATCTACATGTTTTGAGGATATGATAAAATAATATTTTTAAAAGACTTAGCACAGTGCCTGGCACACAGTAAGTGCCATATGAATATTAGTTATTATTGTTATTTTAGTTATAGAAGAAATTTATGCTTCAGGATAAGGTTAGAGTAGAAGATTTTTGAAGTCTTTTTCAATTCGAGGTTCTAAGGGCATGTCTACCCTCCTCTGTAATGACCTCCCCACTTAGACTTCACATGTTACACACCTCTAATGCACTTAGGATAAAATGCTTATTGTAGTTACCTGCTTTGTTTCTTTTCCTCATTCCAACCCAGAAACTGTAAGCTCCACAAGGAGCTTATTTCTCATCACAATTTTTAATTTCTCCAACATCGAGCACAGTACTCTTCTCATGGTAGATACTCAACAGATTTTTGTTGACTGATTGAATGAATAAATCATTCCAAGTTACACGGAGTCAGATTTTCATTTAACGTAAGGAAGAACTTCACAGCAATTAAAACTGTGCAAACATTCAATAGATTGCTTTAGTAGACGGCGAATCCTCTCTCCTGTTAGGAATGTTGTAGAGAGGACTCTGGTTCCAGGTAAGATCTGTAAGACACGGCTTATAAATATTTTTATGATTTTACTTCAGCACATGGTCAACTCTTGGGAACCATACCGTGAGTGCTAAACCACATTATGGTGGTAGGAAGATGTAAGGTGAGACAGTGCTGTGGCTACTCTGTCTCACTGGAGGTGTTACCTCAGGCTATAGACAGATGGATAGTTGGGAAAGAGACAGGCAACTTGTGCTGGTAAAAAATTCTCCCAAAGGCTGACACATAGGGATGGGACAGCAGCCTTTGTTAGCATCTTGAGTTTAGCTGCCCTGAGAGAGTGGATAATGTTGACTAGTGGCCAATTTAATTGACTCCCAGTGGTGTACAGAGAGCACTACAAAAGATTGAGTGGATGGGCATGAGACGATCTTTTTCCTAACAGGTATGGTGCTCTAGAAGTAATGTTACATTCCTTGGAAAAGCACATATTAAACTTTGCTTGTCATCCTGGAAGAAAATGGGCTTTGCAGGCAAGAAAACAACGTTGAATGTGTAATGTCTCCTGGGCTATGTTAAGAAAAAGGCTGAACCTCCTGAGAAATGATTGAGATTCTGGAGTTGCCAGCTTCTGTATTTTACACTGTTGTGGAATACAAGGACCCTTGATATTTTTGATGAAGGCTCTGTAGAACCAAATAGATACTTTAGCATTCATGAAGCACTTAGCAGTACTCTTCGAAATTAGAGTTCAAAATTATTATTGAAGTTCGGTATTAAACACAACCCCCAAAAGAACATTCATTAGTCATTGGAACTTTTAGGGGCATGTTGCTGATTATAAACTACAAAGTCTAAGTGTTATTGGTATGGTCTTTGCTTTTCTGGGAGAGCAAAGGGCAATGCATATTTCAGAGTCCTTAATCATGAAAAAAATCAAAAAGGGAGGAAGAGGTAGACAAGAAGTATCCTTTTAAACTACAGGAGAGGATGTTTTCCTTCTTGGGGCAGGAGAGGAGTGGGGAGACACAGAAAATGACACTCATTTTAGAAGGGTTTAACCTTGTTCTCTCATGTTCTGGTTAACAATGCTGAAAAGAAACCATCGAGTGCTATTTGGAAGGCTACATGTTGGAGAGGGCAGACCTATTCCTTTCCGTATCTAATGCATGAATGCTTTACTAGTAGAAAGGTTTTTTTATTCTATCAGTTCATAATGAATTAATTCACATGTCCATTATTTCTATTTAGAAATGGATCCAAGTGATAATCCAGGTAAAAGTAGACCATTGGATGCCATATTTAACACTTTTGTGACACTAGCCCACTTTCCATTTTGGATCTAATCCTTTTTCTTCTTTCATTTCATTAATTATTGCCACCTTTCCCTGATGAACATGATGGTAAGAGCCCTTTACTAGCTTTCTTTATACTGTGCTTCCTTGATTTAGATTTGTCTTTGCCCAAATAAACATCTGAAAGGACTGGCTGCTAAAGTTTCCTGTGAATATCTTGACAAGACTAAATTATTGGTAGGGTGTTTATATAATTCATGGAAATCTTTAGTCTTGTGTCCTTTTAATCTTGGTGACTCCATCATACTGACAAAAATCCAGCTTTTAATCTGCATGTAAAGATCAGATTTATTTCTACAGTTTATCATGAAGAAGAAGAGAAATGAAATTGTACTTTCGGATTTATGGACTTCATCCCTTGGCTGTGTATGCTGAGGTTGAATGCTTCCTCTGTGGTTTTCATTCACACATTTGTCATTGGTGCTGCTCAGCAGGGCAATTCTCCTCTCCATTTAGGTCTGGTACTTTTCCAATAATATTAATTTTACAATAATCAAGTTCTCATTTTTGCTCAAGACCTGGATGGCTTTGGTACCATCTGATCTTTACTTCCTCTAAAAATTTATGCATATGATGTTGAGTGCCACAATCACTTAACTAAAACAAAAAGTATATTTGTAAGGATAGAATGGAAGCAGTATTTTTTTTTTCATGGTTAGGCCATGTCAGTTCCATTTGTCTTGTTGCCTGCATCTATATTAGCAATGCTTAAACTTCTCAGTTGATGCACAAAAAGAGGACCATTTCCTCTATCCACCTCTACTTGCCGTCAAGTCCTTTCCAATATTATGAGTCCTTTGTTCAAATATATAATCATTGCTGTGGTTAGCCTAGACACTGTTTTGTAGTTTTCAATGTAGGCTTAACTTACCACTTTATCCACTATTGTTCTCTTTCCCTTCCTTACAATTTGCTTTTTGGACCAGCTATTAGAATTATTTCAGGAATACTCTGCTTGACAGACACATGTCCTCAGGATAGGCCTGAATGGCCTCAGAAAACAGTGTTGCTTAATGGAGACTGACTGAGGAAGTAGAAGATACTTACTGATTATAGCTTAGAACAGTGGTATCACCTATGACTGCTTTACAGGCCCATATACTTTTTCTTTACTTCTCTCTCCCTCCTCTCCTCCTCTCTCCCTCCCCTTCTCCCTCCCTCCCTTCCATTTTTCCTCTTTCCCTCTTGAGCTCTCTTTACATGCGAACCCACATTTCATTCAGTCATTTGTTTAGCAAACACATCATTTCATCTATTTCACTCTTAAGTAAAGTCAAGACAATTGGCTGCTTACTTATGGTGGACCCAGACTCTGGCCTGTTCAAGGAACTGATGATGACGAAGCCAAATCCTTCATTCTCTTTGCGGTGTATGACCACGTCACTGGTTTGTAGGCTGTGTGATGCAAAGCCTTCGGGTGGAGAAGCATTAGTGCTGGGAGCAGCATGGTTGCTGTTGGTGTATGTGGCATAGTCACTTCGTGGTGAGCTGTGGTGTGTGGACACAGAGCCTGGACTCCTCCCATTCTCTGGACAGGGCTCCCCTGGAATACAATCACATTGCAAAGTCCATCATATTACTTGTTAACTGGTTTCTCTAATAGGGCTTTGAAGGGGCTATAGATTTATTTGCTGAATACTCCAGATCTTGCCTCATGTTGCTTTGCATCTTCCCATAATATACATATATACATACACATATTTCTGTATATGCATACATATGCATACGTATTTTAAAAATTATATTACTATCACATACATATATATATATACATATATATATGTGTGTGTACATATATATATAATCTTATGGCAGCAGATGGCGCCCGAGAGTTTTGTTGTTGATCAGTTGTATCCAACTCTTTGTGACCCCATGGACAATACAATGGATAATACAATGATTAGTCATTTCATTCTCCAGTGGATTAAGGCAAACTGAAGTTAAGTGACTTGCCCAGGGTCACACAGCTAGTAAGTGTCTGAGGCCGCATTTGAACTCAGGACTTCCGGACTCCAGACTCAGTGCTCTATCCACTAAACCACCTAGCCGTCTCCCCCCCCCCCCCCAAGTTTAGGGTTTATCTATGTGAGATGATGAATTACCATTAATTCTTCAAAGACAACAAAATTTTATTTGGGAAATAGTCTCATAGTCTCCTATTATCTTAGAAAAGTTAATTCACATTAAATGTGGGTGACGAATTTATTTTAAAAATATTTTATTCATTGTAGACTTAAGTCCAGTGATGACATCAGCTAAGTAGGATATCTTGAATTCTGAATCAGCTATTTATCAAATGCTAGAACATTTGCTCATCAAAGGTATTATCTCAAACCAAGCAGATAAAATAGAGACCAAGTAAATTAACTAAGGAAATAGATGGTGAGCTGGCAACCAAAGGAAGCTGTTTTCTAATGTGTAAGCTGATTCATCATTGAGAAGTTTGCCTGACTATTTCAGTATACAGGTATTGATACTCTGATTAAAAGAAACTAACACTCTGTAATTAGGAATAACTGCATCACTGCCATATCACAACTTGATTAGTATACTCAAAGGGAATTTTTCAAACAGAGGAATAATGAGATGAAAAATAATCACACCAAATTATTCCTTTCGTGGCTCCGTGGATTAGTTCTCCATTTAGAACTCTTGAAAGTGTTCTCATTTGGCAAGTTAAAGACCGTCAGTGAAGCCTTTTACCTTTACAAACTCTAATTCTGCACTAAACCACAAAGTAAAGAAAGGAAGGGTGGAGAATTGTAAGCAAAGATACTTGTTTCACCAATATTCTACCCAGCCATCAGCATCAATAACGGGTATTGACAAACGCAGAAAATAAGTGAGGTGAGAACTATTATAAATTGCTCAGTTTGAAAATGTCTCTAAAACTTAATAGCTCATATTTTAAGAGATAGTAAACTAAAAGTTTCCATCCAGAAGAACTGAAATAACAAAAAAAATGAAATACAAAAGCATTCCTTTGCTAAAAAACAAACACAACCTTCCTACACACACACACACACACACACACAAAATCCCAGAAAACTAGGATTGAAAACTTCTGTCTGCAAAATTTTTGTTCTTTAGCTAAACATGATCCAAAGACAAGCTGTTATTTTCTTAGTGAAGCACACATCCTTTATCAGTCCTTGTACAAGTTAGAAATAAAATGATTAGAGATAGTCAGGAGGAAGAAAAACAAACAATTATTATGCTGGTACATTAAAACTGAAAGTCTCCAAGAGTTATTGGACCAAATCAGCAATTAAATGTCACAGGCAGTGACAAGAGAGATCTCATTTTCTGGCTGTCATATTTGAGGAGGTTGAAAACTGTTCATGTCAGTAAACTGGCAACAGAGAAACAGAAAAATTCTCTCTCTCTCTCTTTCTCTCTCTCTGTCTCTCTCTCTCTCTCTCACACACACACACACACACACACACATACTCACACATAAGAGTAGTTTCATTTATGATTTCTTGACTTTGACTTAAGCCAAATTGCTCTGATCACTCTGGCTTTCACTGACTGGCCAACAGTAGGTCCCAGCCCAAGCCTCACTTGGTCATTGTTTGGGATTTGATGGCTCAGAGTGATCGTAAAAAACAATTGTTTCTGTTTTGGCCAGAAACCCTGAGGGTCTTCCCCTCCTAGATTTTTTTTTTTTGCTTCATTTGGGCATTGCCTCAGAAAAACTGAGACTTGTTAAAGACCTTAACTTAAAAAGGCCAGTCTCCAACTGCATCCATAGTCGTCTGTTAGGGGCCCAGTTAGAGCCCAGCCCTGCCCTCCTCAGACCTCCATGCCCTGGGGTCTGCTGAGATAAACTCAGGGCTCTGAGATATGAGTGGAGCCAGGAGGAGGGGTCTCGCCTTTGTTGCCTCCCTAGCAATTCCAGGTCTTTGCCCGGACTTGCTTGAGCACATGGAACTTCCAGCTCTCTGTCTGGGCTTGCCAGAGCACATGGAACTTCCAGTTCTCCTTCGGGTTAGTTCGGGAAGAGAAGGGGAGGAGAGTAGGCGGAACCAGGGAGGCCCTAATGCCTACGTAAACAAAGATATAAAAATGCTGCTTGCTGAAACAATAAACTGAGTCACTCACCACCTTTGGCTCCCGCCCCATACATTGTCCGCAAGATCAGGCCCTTTGCTAGGCAAAGGCCTGGGTCTTGGGGGGGATAACAGACTCCCCTGAGTTGGATTTTTGAGGAGAAGGACTCACAACAGTCATCCTCATCTATATTTTGCCACTGGACCCAGATGGCTCTGGAGGAGACAGTGAGGCTGGTGACTTTGCACAGCCCTGCCTCACTCAAATCCAATTCACTTGCAAGTCAAGACATCACCTTCCTGATGTCATTGGTCCTCTACAGGAACGAAGGACAAACTACAACAGCAAAACCAGTGGGGAGTGGTTGAGCTTTAAGGTTATATGAAGGGAAGGAGAAGAATTGATTAAACCCACCTGAGATGGTCACTAGGTGATTCCCTATTGGAAGGCTGTAAATCAGGAGAGTTTCCTTTGCTATTGGAATGTTCTTTCAACCTCTAAAACAAAGTTTTTCTCTCTTCACCAGGATGAATGTTTGAGAATATGGGACTAAAAACCATCCTTGGAATTTTTTTTTAAACATGTCAGTCTCAGGGCCCAAATGAGGAAAACTTGAGGGATAGAAAATACACATTATAGAGTCTCAGGGTTAGTAAGGACTTCGGTGACTCATCTAGAGAATCCATCTGTCTCCCAGTGAGACTAAACCCAAATTGCCCCCACACAAATGAGATTCTATCTGTTCAATAGGCTTCCCCTGTTGTGAAATGAACTGTTATTTAGAATAATTAATGCAGTAAAAAGGTTATAATGCAATTTAAAATACAAAGTGCTATGTAAATTCATTTTATTTACCCAATGATTTTTCCGGATCACTGACTCATTATTCATGTCCTCCTGCAGATTTCTGTATGGAATTCCAATATTAATCTGGATCAACTTAACACAAATGGTCACTATTTAAAATCATTTTTTTTTTACTGCTACTTAGAATGGAATGCAGCCAGATGGGAAGTCATCATCGTGGTGCTGGGGGAAATGGATGTCTCTCAGCAAGGTGGCTGGCATTTAGGAAGATGACATTCAGTAATTATAGGACACTAGTAAGTCACCAAGAAGCTCATCCTTACCCAAAGGATCAAATTGATTTTTATGTGTGATATTCTGATTGCATTAGAGGTACCCAGTGGATAGAGCATGATGTTTGGAGTCAAGAAGACCTGTATTCAAAGGAAGAATAGGGTTCAAATCCCACTGTTGGTGCCTATTAAATATAGTACTTTGGATTAGTTACTACTGATGGGTTGCTTAGGTACCTGTGCTTGGACCCCAGTTCCAAAATCACATCTCTCTCTAGCTTCAAAACACTGTCCCTAGCAGTTTCTCTCTAGCAAAGCAGGACAGCATGCCGTAGCAAAACACTTATCTCTCCTCCTGACGCAGTAGCCAGCTGCACCTATAGAATTCATTAGTTTGACCAGTTGTATACATGCTGAGCTAGCTGTGTACTGAGTCATAGAGATATTTACTACTCACTGACTTATCATATGCATGCTAGATTTAGACATATTGTATAATCTCTTACATTCATCTTGTCTAACAAGACATTTGATGAGAGCCACCAGGATATTTCCAGTCAGCCCTGACCATTAGTTGACTTAGTGACATTTCACAGTCAAAACCACACCTCCAAGTCACCCCACCTTGGGCTATTTCCTGGTGAACTCTGGGTAAGATACCTGTGCAGTAGATACAAAAAGTCCATGTTCCTTTAAGAACTAAGCACTCCTTAACCACTCCCTAATCGTACCCCAAAACAACTAATTAGCATATTTGGCACATGTTTTACCCCCAAATATTCTATATAAACTTTGCCTGCACCCCTGTAAGGTTGCAGGTTCCCTAAGAATGCTTGCCCGCTGAAAAGCATAATAAATCTTTGCCACCTTGACTTAAAGAATGCTTGAGTCCCCTAATTCATTCCAGACATCCCTGGCCCTCTCCAGTACTCGGGTCCTTGAGGGGTACTCCGCCTCAACTACCCTGTCTGAGAATTCCTATCTTGGGGTTCCTGGACTTCATCCCCAAACCCTCAACACAACCTCTCTGTATCTCAGACAGTTCCTTGGATTTATCTACTAAGCCATATATAACTGTTTATGAAATCACAGCTCAGTCTACCTATTCTATCCAGAAGTAAAAAAAAAATGCAAATATTTATAATTGACATTGGCAAAATAGAGCAGTCTAACTAATGCTTCAGGTTGGCACCAGGCTATGAGGCAAAGGGCTAAGTATGCAAACACATTTGGAATTAGGACTGGTAAAACAGAGTAGTCTTACAATACATAGGATTTAGTGCCAAGCTATAAAGAAGGAGGCAGCTAGGGGGCTCAGTGGATAGAGTGCTGAGTCTAGAGTCAGAAAGACTCATCTACCTGAGTTCAAATCTGGCTTCAGATACTTCTTAGCTGTGTGACCCTGGGCAGGTCACTTAACCGTGTTTGCCTCAGTTTCCTCATCTGTAAAATGAACTGGAGAAGAAGTGGCAAATCACTCCAATATCTTTGCCAAGAAAATCCTGAAAGTAGATGATTGCCTATCTAATTTTTACCTTAAGTTTGAAGGGGAATCACCTGCTAATTGAAAGGTAGATGTGATGATCATATTTGATGATATTGTTAAAAGGAAAAATTCTGTGTTTGGGCCTTTGCCCTGATTAAAGAGGCAAAATCCAGGCAGAGAAAGTTAAAAATGAGTTTATTAACACACCAAGGCAGCAGGAGTTGGTGAGCTGGCCTGCTGTTGGGCCAACCATTATTCAAACAGAGCAGGACTTTTTATTGTTGCTGTTTTTGTTCAGTTGTTTTTCAGTCATTTTTGACTCTTTGTGACCTCATTTGGGGTTTTATTGGCAAGGAAACTAGAGCAGTTTGCCATTTCCTTCTCCAGATTATTTTACAGATGAAGAACTGAGGCATACAGGATTAAGTGATTTGCCCAGGGTCACACAGCTAGTAAGTGTCTGAGGTTGGATTTGAACTCACAAAGCTGAGTCTTCCTGACTCTAGGTTCAGGGCCTTTTTTCATAGATAGGACTAAAGCACTCCCATATAAGGGAAAGACAATCCTGATTCATTCACATTTCAATGAGGTCATGGAGTTAATGCCACCTTAAGGAGCCTCTAAGTTTTTTGATCTGTACACTTTTCAAATGAGAAGACTTGGTAAGTGATCGTACTGAGCAGGCCAACTGCCAGGTACCCATTACGAGGAGATGGCATTTTGGCTAAAGAGATTAGATTGGTGAGTTTGGCTAGCTGATTGCCCTCTCCTACTGGACCCTACTCTGCAGGCCGGCTGCACCTACCCAAAATAAAGAAAGGTTAAAACAGGGGGTCACTCCAGAATGATTGCATTAATAACTGATTTTACACAATAACCCTGGCATAATCCACCTCAAGAGCTGGAGAAATGAAATCTTATAAATTGTAAAGTGCTACCTGAAAGTGAACTATTATTACATTGCTTAAAGGACAGAGGTATCCTACAAATCAACATTCATTCTGCCATGTAGGAGACTTCTTAGATGCACCTTACGCATAGATGTGTTCAAAAGGATGGGAGATTGGGTTGAAGCTACAAAAGATATAAAACATTCACATTTTCAGTGAAAGAGAATGTTGTGATATATTCACTCAGCCCATTGTTAGGGGAGAGTCCCTGAGGGTTAGAGCTGGTAGCATGGAAGTCATATTCATTGTGAAAGACCTGTGTCTGTAATCGGGACACAAAACTAGAGTCAATTGCGTGTTTGTTTCTTCTACTCCCCACTCACCACATATTCCATTTGTGATGACCTCATTTTGCAATGAGGACTTAAAATATTTTTGTCCCTAGGCTACAGAGCGTAATCTTAACCCTAAAAACCCTCATGTCTACTTCTCTTCCTCACCTAGTCCCTATATTTAAATAACTTGTCTGTGCTTTTTAAAAAATTTTTCTCCCACAATTGACTTGGTGAAATGGTTATTGTTATGTTATAAATCCAGAGCCCTTTCTGTAATAAAATCTGAAGTCAGTCATCCCTGTCTTCAATTAAGAGTAGTGTATTTATTAAATGCCTGCTATTCGAGGCATTCAGCAAAGCCCTGAGGAGAGAAAGCTAATAAGAATGAAACTGTCATTGCCCTCCAGGAACTTAAGAGAGTGCAAACAAAGTGCTGGGAGAGATTTTAGGAATTGTGAGTGGTGGAGAAGGTTGGGATTTGGGGAATCAAGCGAATTATGTGAAAGACAAAGCACTTGAGTGGAGCTGTGAGTTAGGAAGGGGATTTAAAGGGAGAGATGTGTGAGTTTTTTGGGGAGTGGTGTGTGGAAGGGAACATAGAAGGCATTTAGGGCATTGGAATGAGCTGAGGTTGGAAAGAGTGAGAGTCTTTGGAATACCAATGAATAATAGAATATGGTATATAAACTGTGAGAATAAGCCTAGAAAGAAAGATTTTAGTTAGAGAGCATTGAATATTAGACTGAAGAGATTTTTGTTTCTCAATAGGGGGACATCTGAAGTTTTTGCAAGGCAGTGAAATGTATTCAGAGTTGAATATTAGGAAGATTCATCTGAAGATAATGGGAAGCAGAGTGGAAAGGGGCCATACTAGGTCTAATCAAGAGGTACTAAGGGCTAGGATTGGAGGGTTACAGTATGAATGGAAAGGAGAGTAAAGATATGAAAGATAAAGAATTGTTGGGCAGTGCGGGAGTTTGAAGAGACAGGATCTGGCATCTGATCAGATATGAGAAATAAAGAAAAGGAGGAAATAGAAGAGAGGACTGAAGGTTTGTGCTGGAATGACTGGGAGAGTTGTGGTGCCATGAACAGGAATCAAGAATCTAGGACAGGTAGATTTTTTTTTATGGGGAGCGGAGATGGTGAGTTGGGTTTTAGACATAGTGAGTTTGAGGTACAGGCAAGCATGGCTGTAGGTCTAAAGCTCTGAGAAGAGTATTTGAATGTATTACAGACTATATTTTTGGCTTACTTAACACAGCTTCTCTGAACGGATCCATGGGATCTGGAGGTGTTCTTGGTGTCATCAGAAACTACAACTCATTGGGAGCAGGCCAATGATTGAATGCGTCAAGCAGTCCAGTTATTGCTGCATGTGCACTAAGAGACACAGACAAGTCAAGAGGCTGACAGAAAGATAGAGAATTTATCTCATATGCTCTGCTATCCAACCCTGATAGCCAGTGTGGACATGGAATCATAAAGGAGCAGGGTTTGAAACCTGTCTTCAATAATTCTTAGCTGTGTGACCCTGGGCAAGTCACATCAACCTTTCCAAGAGTCAATTTTCCCATCTGAAAAATGGGGATGATATGGATAGCTAGGATTATGTAGTACTTTAGAGTTTTCAAAGCATACTGCATATGTTATCTCACTGATCCTTGAAACAGCTCTTCAAGGAATTAGTTATATTATCCCCATTTTACTGATAAGGAAACTGAAGATGAGTGAATTTAAGTGACTTGGTCAGGGTCACACAACTAGTGTCTGAGGCAGGATTTGGACTGAAGGCTTCCTAAGTCCAACTCCAGCAATCTATCCACCATAGGACCTAGCTGCCATTGGGGCTTGGTGTAGTGGGTTGGAGAGCTGATTTCCATGACTCTGGAGGACAGAGTGAGGCTGATGACTTTGCATAGCCCCACCTCACCTAAAAGATTCACTTGCAAGTCAAGACATCACCCTGCTGAGGTCATTAGTCCTCTTTGAGAAGGAAGGAAGGAGGAACAGCAACAATCTGAATTGACCATGGAGTCAGAATGACCTGGGTTAAAGTCTGACCTCTGACCTACTGATCATATAACTCCAGACAAGCCACTTCTCAGGGTACTCAGACAACTCTCTAAGACTGGTTCTTAACTTGGGATCCATAAATTACAGAGGGTTCATGAACCTGGAGGGAAAAAATATTACATCTTTATTTCAATATCAATGGTTTTCTTTGCATTCCTATGTATTTTATTTTATGCGTTCGAAAATCTAATTCTGAAAAGGGGTCCATAGGCTTCATAAGATCCATGACACATAAAGGTAAAGAACCCCTGCTCTAAGATTGTAAATTGCAGAGAAGGTGATGCTTGGCATTGGCAGAGGGAGTTTTTTTTTTTTTTTTCAGGAATTGCTAATATTACAAGTTAAAAAAAAAACCAATAAAACAAAATTACCCATCTTACAAGGTTATTGGGAGGCTCAAATATGATAACTTATGTAAAATAGAATAAAAATCTTGGTTAATATTATGTTGGGAGTTATTGGGCTTTTCTTTGTGTTTCTGAAGAAACAGATGATTGCCTTTCTTCGTATTGTAACCCTCCAATCCTAGCCCTTAGTACCTCTTGACTAGACCTGGTATGGTCCCTTTCCACTCTGCTTCCCACTATCTTCAGATGAATCTTCCTAGTATTCAACTCTGAATACATTTCACTGCCTTGCAAAAACTTCAGATGTCCCCCTATTGAGAAACAAAAATCTCTTCAGTCTAATATTCAATGCTCTCTACGGCCTGACTAAAATCTTTCCAGCCTTATTCTCACTGTTTCTTCTTAACCTTTGACTATTTTGTGGCTATGAGTTCTTGTTCCTGGGGTCTGCCTATCTTTTTTTCCTTGCATTTGCCATTCCCCTGGTCTCCCTGGGTTAGGCCTATCGTCGGAGGATGTGCTGCCCTGGGTCCCTACTAGCTGCCACCTCTTCTCTGATGCAGAATACATGATATTTTATTTCATGGAAGGGAATGACATTACCACAGGTATAATGACAGTGATGGTGAGGATCAAGATCCTGGCCTTGGGGAATTCCTACATTTTACTGGACAGGAAGAGGAAAATAGTAGTAATAGTAGTAGTAAGAAAAATTAGTTTAATAATAATAAAAACCATACTCATAGCTATCATTTATATGATTATTTTAATCATTATTATGCTAGTTTTTGTTACCCAGTATTTTCTTTCTTGGTTATTGCTAGCATTTATATGAGGCAGCTAGGTGGCACAATCGATAGAGTGCTGGCCTTGGAGTCAGGAAGACCTGAGTTTAAATCTGACCTCATATACTTACTAGCTGTGTGACCCTGGGCAAGTCACTTAACCCTGCTTGCCTCAGTTTCCTCATCTGTAAAATGAGCTGGAGAAGGAGTTGGCAAACCCTCTCCAGTGTCTTTGCCAAGAAAACCCCAAATGGGGTCACAAAGAGTTGGACATGACTGAAATGACCCAACAACAAACAATAAGGTGAGTATAAGCCAGATTGCAAGGAGATAGGTAATTTGTAGAGGTTGAGGCAAGAACACTGGACTTAGAGTCAGAAATCCTGCCTCGGACATTTGCTGGCTCTGTGACACTAAGCCTCAGTTTCCTAATCTGTAAAATTGGGATAACAATAGCACCTACCTCTTTGGGTTGTTGTGAGAATCAAATAACATATGTAAAGTGCTTCGTAAACCTTAAAACTCTATAAAAAGCTAGTTATTCCTATTAAAAATGAAACATTATGAATGAAAATGTTAAACTCCTTGCATCCTTTTTCCTAGCGACACGTTTTATTTTAATATTATTACATTTTCATTTCCAATTTCCAGTTCCATAGCAACACTCCTCCTCTCAATTGTCTTTTGTCTTTTTTATAAGCTAATGTGGCTCAGCTTTTCTCCAGTGCCTGACCCCAGTGAACACATGTTGGACTTGTACCTCCCAGTCATTGTATTTGCTTGGCAAGAAATCATCCATTCAGCACAAAAAAAAAACAATAAAACTCCCCAAAACGTAATCTTAATCTGTGTCCCTTTCTAAGTGGGATAGTTAGAAGCACTCAAGGCTGCTGACTCTCCCCAGATGAAACAATATCAGGGAAGGAAAAGCTTGTCTCTTCGCCATGGCTTTCTATCACTCATTCTGCAGACATTTACCGTTACCAAAGTGTCCTCGGCCAGGCTCAATCATCCCCCACTAATGCTACATTCAAAGATGCAGGAATAGAAGGTGGAAAAAGCTCCTGGTACAAATGAGCAGTTGTCACAGAACATTTTCAAATATGAATTACACTTGAAAGCCTAACTGGAAAGCCAGCAAAAAAATTGTAGCAGAGAGCACCTCGGCAGAAGTCACATATTTCACAAATTGTGCAAATGTATCTTTACAGCATTTGGCATAAAACCTCACAGCTTGGGCTGATGAGTACAAAATTTAATTTGCAATAATCAGCCAGAGGCAAGGGGAACGTGAAATTATGTTGCTGCATTAGTTTTGCATTTTTGCAATATATTTCCATGTAAATCAGGTATCATTTTAATTCAGGTTTAGATTCCCAAACACCCAGCACATGCAACCTTCCCTCCTACCCCCAAATGACTGTTATTAAAGATCATTTCTCAGGAAGAGAGAGAGTTAAATGGTAGCCAGGCCAACACTGCCTTCCTCCTGGCATCACTCCCAAGGATAAGGCATAATTCAAGGTGTTTTACTTTGGTGGGTCAAGTGGTGTGCCAGGAATTTCAGAAGACTAATGGCATCTCTTAGCAAAACCTCTACACCATACAAGATATATCGCTCTCTTCTGGGGAGGGCTGACAACTCTTCTGCCCAGCCTTCTTAAGTGATTGCTCTAGCTTCAAGTCGAGTTTCCAGAAAGGAAAGAAAGGGCTTTTTATCTGATAGTTAAATTTCATCTTTTCCAGTCACAAATAGATGGTAAGTACTTCTCTAATTAAAAGTCATCACGCATGTAAGCTTGTGAATCCCTGAATCAGAAGTAGGCTCATGAGAAGAAAAAGGCGCTATCATAACTGTAGATGTTCTGAGGAGGCAGCCTGGTAGAACAGAAATATGGCTAGTTTAGGACTTAGGAGACCTTTTGGCTCTGTCACCAACTCTCTGTAATAACTTGGGCATGTGGCTTCACTTTCCTGGGCTTCAGTTTTCTCAGCAATAAAATGAAATGTTCGGGCCAAATGATCTCTAAGGCCCTTTCTAGCTCTAGTATTTAATGATTTTATAGCAGTGAAAGACAGTATAGAATAGGATATAGAGAGCTGGCCCTTGATCCCGAATAATCTGGGTTCAAATCCTGCCTCTGACATGGGAAACGACATGGCATGAGAGAAAATTTGTTAGATCTGAAACCAGAGGACCTGTTTTCAAATTCTGGCCCTGCCCTTAATTATTGCTTATGTGATGTTGGGCAAGTCATAGCATTCTGGGGGAGGGGGTAGATTTAGAGTTGAAGTGATCTCAGAAGCCATATAATCCAACCCCATTTGTTTTACTAATTGGGAAACTGAGACCCAGGGAGATTTAGGAATCTGTTCAAAGTCCCATCAGAGGTGGAATCTGGACCCTGGTTTTTCTGACTCCAGAGACAACATTCTTTCCCCTGTACACACTGTTAGCTTCTTATAAACAAACTGGAGTCAGGTTGTTTTATCTTATGCCTTATCAGATAGATGGATGATCAACTGGGAATCATTGTCTATAAGCAAATCTTAGCCATGGTGCTCCATATGGCACCTGAGGGCACAACACCAAGCTCATGGAATAATAGAGGACCACCAATTTAGAAGTGGAAGGGACGTAGAGCTGGGTCCAATCTTCTCATTTTGTAGACAAGGAAACTGAGGCCCCGAAATGTCTAGTGGTTTGCCCAAGGTCACACAAGTAATAAGTAGCAGAAGCAGGTTTCAAACCCAGGTCCTCTGCCTACCAGTCTAGCACTTTTCCTATTATACCACAATATAATCACCCATCCTAATAACATCTACGCTACCAAATCATTAGAACATTGTTATTTTTAAAAAATCAAGCATAAAGGTATAGATGTTCTCCTATTTTATGTACATAATAGTTGTGTCCCTGAAAGATTTCTGTGTTATTATTTCCTTTTCTAAGTGCAATTATATTATAAATACAGCTGCTGGAGGCTTAAAGAGAATCTGTGATGAATCCTTTTGTACAGTAAAGAATCCCAATGTAAAGGGAATAATTATTTCTGATTTATCTGCTCCGTAAGTGTGATTTTTTGGGGGGAGGATAAATTGTATTTTCTCAAAGTTAGACACAGCTGTCCTTTCCTACATTTGAGTACCACATTCACTGCTACTTTTTATCTGACCTCACAATGAAAGTCAATTTTCCCCCTTGGTTGGCTTATTATACTGTCACAATGCCACAGAACTCAGCTGGTATACATAGCGAAGGCCATTTTTTTCCAAAGATGTGTTTTCAACTACTATAGTTTCCTCCTTATAACCATCATTCACCGAATAACATGCATTCTTTGAATTAGCATCAGCCTTTGCTGGAAAACTTTAATGGTTATAAGCAAGAGGTGGGGCTTTTTGGTAGTTGAGGTATAAATGGGAGCAATTAAAAACTAAAACAAACCAAAACTCTGCAATATATTTAAGCAGTAAGATTCTTCCTAAAATGAAAACAATCAACTAGTTTAATAATTTGTTCCGATTCCTAATGATTTTTTTTTCCCAGGAAGGTTTCTTCCCTTCTTATAATTCTATTCTCCCAACCCAGTTTTTGGCAACGTACCTACAGACATCACCTTTCTTCTTATAGTTAGGTTCACCTGCCCATTTCTGGCTGCATTATGCATGAGGTCAATAACATATCGGTGTGTCTTTCCCGCCACAGGAATGCCATCCACGTAGACCAGCTCATCGCCAGGGTGCAAGCGCCCATCTCTGTCTGCTGAGCCCATGGCAATGACTGCTCCAATCAAGATCTAGAGCATTAATGAGAAAGGAAAAAATGCTTTAATAAACACTTCCTCCTATATGCCATCTTCTTTCCATATACTCCCCCATCATGGAGGACAACTGGAGATGGAGATACAGGACAAGGTTCTATCCCTAGTGTGCAAATCCTTCCATCCCTTAGAACAGAGGACAGCTAACTATGGCACCCCTTCAGTCCCAATCCCTCTCCCCTTCCTCCATCACCCCCTGTTTGTATCCTTCAGGCCTATAAGCCAAGAATTATTTTTACATTTAAAACTGATCCTTGCCTTAGAGAATATAAACTCTGACTTTGTGAAAAATCCTTAGTGGTTGTGAGCTTAGAATATTAATACAAATTCTCATTTTACATCCTACAAATAAAGTTGGTTAAAACAAGATTTGATGTTAAAAACAACAAAAGTAGTTTCTTGTTTGGATGGATCTGACTGGGCCAAGAAGGGAGGATTACTTGGGCTGCCACAGAGGAAAGGAGTAGGTTTGGGGCACGTGTTTGAGGAAGATTAAGGAAGGCAGAATGATATGTTTGATGGCTTTCTCTAAGAGTCTACCAGTTCCTAAAGCTCTTAAACAAAACCTGCTCTAGTCTTTTCTCTTAACCCAACATGGCCTAGTCAAAACAATGTAGTCTCATGGTTCTTTCCTCTATGGAATAATCTCTCAACTTTGTTAGCCCCTGAAATGGGTTTTTTATCTAAAAATGCTCAGCACATGGGAGAAATGTCTTCTTGTGTGGAAAAGCTCTTTCCCAGAATCCTGTGGTAATTTTCAAGGAGGGTAAAATTCAGGTTTTTAGCTTTCACTGGAGTTCAGTTTCACTTCAGCACCTTGTCTGCATGAAGAGGAAAGTTGCAGGTGTCCATATTTCAGTCTTGCTGGTAATAACCCATTTGGCCTGTGAACGATTTTGCCAGTCCCCAGATTTTTGTCCGTTCCCATTTCAATTTCCCATGTTTATTTGTGTTTGTGTGTCATCCCACTACTGAGCTGTTAAGCAAACGTCACAAATGCAAGGGCTGTCTTAGCTAAACTGTTTATCTCAGCACCTAGCACACTGCAATGAATACATTAGATACTTAATACACGTTTGTTGAGTGAATAAATCATGATGTAATTATTTTGTGGCGTGATTATTAATAACTTGAAGAAATTTCAGAGCTGCCAATTCTCTGGATTGTGTTTTAATCTTCATGATGATTATTACTTGCCTACAACCTGGTTTATTTATTGGAATCAGCCAACAGGCATTTGTTAAGCACCTACTAAGTGTCAGGCATGTGCTAAGCTTTCAGGTTCTGCATCTGTCTCCCAAGCTAAATTCCAAGTCAATCATGACCTAAAACCTTCAGACAATGTATTTAGATTGAGAATTTACAATTAGGTCTATGTCTTTTAACTGGCAGGTGAAAGATTATGTAATTGTCAACAGCAATAGCTGAGGTGGGAAAGGGTCTATGTTTTTAGTCAAACCGTTCAAGGCAGAATGTCTACATAGCAACATGGCAATATAATTTGAATGACTAACGCACTTGCTGACTGTTATGTAGACAGGCCATTCTGAATGAGATGAGTGAAAGTTACAGTCAGTCCAATCCTCAAAACCTTAGGCAAGCTAGTAGCTTTCTTCATTCCTAAGCACAGACATTTCCCATACTGAATCTGATTTCTTTCCTCTAGTTTCTGAAACACACACACACACACACACACACACACACACACGCATATGCATACACACACATACACAAATAAACTAACAAAATCTTCTATGGGCAAGAAGTGACATATAATGTTTTCATGAAGTGACTCATTGCTATTTTTATAGGAAGTCACAATTCTTCTGTTTTAGACTGGCTTTAGAGAAAGCTTCTTTACCTGCAAAATAGCCCCCAAATTTGCCACAGTTCAGCATCCTCCTGATTTTTTTTTTACATTCTTCATTTTTTCCCTTTCTAGTCATGCTGGGCTGAATTTATGAGTTTCTTTTTAAAGACTTCCAATTTATTCTTCTAAAGGCTCAACCCACTATGGAGTGTTTCAAAGAGTTGGAAAAGTGCTTTGTACAAGACCCAGTCAAAATGAAGGTTAACTTAACTCCACTGCACAACAACAACAAAAAGAAGCATTTAGGTAGCCCCATGCGATGAAGGCTGTGACCTTTTGATTGCCTGTGCACATTGGTGGGGGAGTTTATCATTAGCTACCTGGAGACAGGAATGTTTGTGGATTTACTGCTGCTGGGCTTATAGTTACGGTGGGGCTTCCTTCCTGGCTGGTAAATTAGCCATTTTAATGGAATGTTCTCCACGAACAAATCATTCTGACGCCAACTGAAAGAACCCAACCAACAAACAGAGAATACACACAGAGAAAGCCATGACTGTAAGGGGAGAGGGGGGCAGTCTTTCCAAAAAGTGTGCAATGAAAGGTCCTGTTGGGAAACCACTACTCCCTTGGCCCCCAAAGAAAACAAGATGTAAGCACCATCAAGGGAGGAAAAGTAGGCTATGCCCCATGCTCCAGCTTGGACATACTGCAAAATAGAAGATCACAGCAATAGACCATTGTTTTTCCTGCCCTGTTTGCAAGAGTTTAAAGATGATTCTCCTCCCTCCTAATTTCACCAAGGACTTGAATTTCCCACAGTAAGGGCTTGCCAGCCAATCTAATAACTATCAAGTGAAAATGCTCATTTATAACCTAATTATATTTGAAACACCAATTCAGGATGGATGCAAAGTGATTTAAATAGTAAATGAATATTTTAAATAAAGCGATATAATACTAGATTTAGAGTTGAAAGAGATCTTAGAGGCTATCTAGTCCAACCCCGCCATTTTAAAGATGAAACTAATGCCCAGGGAGATTAATTGACTTCCCCAGGGTCAAACATGGAATAAAAAAGAGGCAGGATTTGGCAGCTCTTCCAACTCTCACTCCAGTGTTCTGGAGTGCCTGAAGGTAGGCAGAACAACACGTCTGATGGCTTTCTCTAAGAGTCTACCAATTCCTAAAGCTCTCAAACAAAACCTGCTCTAGTCTTTTCTCTTAACCCAATATGGCCTAGTCAAAACAATGTAGTCTCACAGTTCTTTCCACCATTATGTCATGCCTGCCTCCTCAATGACTGTCTTTGATTTCAAACACACATTAAAAATAATTTTAAGAGATATTTTTCTTCTCCACAAAAACGGAAAATTTTTTGTTGAAGGGAGGTGAAGAAAAAGCAGAGTGCCTCTCTCTCTCTCTCTCTCTCTCTCTCTCTGTGTGTATATATATATATACAGAGAGGATCACACACATATGGTTAATAAATGCCTTTGATGGATAAAAATAACAGTCTTTTATGTAGAACTTTAAGTTTAAATGAATGTAATACATAATGTACAAGGGCCAGAGGCAGTGTGACAGAAGTGATAGAGGGCCAGCCTTGGGGTGGGGAAGACCTAGGTTCAAGACTTGCTTCTCACGCGTACTAGCTGTATGATCTTGGGTAAGTCACTTAACCCTTCTCAGCCTCAGGCTCTCCTTCTGTAAAATGAGGATAGCAAGAGTGTCTACCTGATGATAATTGTGGGAATAAAAAAGAGATAAAGTAAAGGATTCTGTAAATCATAAAGTGCTGTGTAAATGCTAGTTATACTCCTCCCTATCATTATCATTATGATTATTATTAGAGGTAGTAATATTATCACCACCATCAATTCCACTTCAATAACACTGATTGTTGTACTTGGAAGTGACAACTTTACCACATGTCATCTCTTCCATTTTAAAAATCCTTCATAGACTTGCTCTTGATCCCTTTCCAAGTGACTCCACTGGCATATAGTTCTCTATTCTTTCACACAGTTTTTCTCTTGATGCTGTCCAGCATTCCACTGAACTATTTCCTGAATCTCACCATCTTAATGCTTCCTGTCTCTTCTCCACTCACAGCAGGAAGTCCCATTTTTGTTCTTTTATGGCAATTTTTCATTTCTTTCCTTTTCTATTGTTATTTTAATTGTGAGAGGCATTCCCTCTTGCAGGAAAGAAGCCCATCTGCTTTGTTTGAGTTAGAGCCCTGCTGTTTATTATTTACTATAAACAACATTGTTTTGTTTAATGTGTACCATGAGATGTCAATACCACTCTGTACGTATGAGAGCAGAAGCCTTTTAGCTATAACCTATGGGGCCTTCTGTTTGGGACTGAGGTCTGAAATGCTTCCTTTACAATGTTTGAACAATTAAATGTGGCTCCCCCATCTTATTCACATGTTGACTCCACATTTACATTATATGGAAGGAGGGAGGCAGTTCTTATGAAGTTTCCTTATGCTGAAACTTTCTTGTCTACCTAGCTCAATTTGTTGGATTTCAAGGTTTTCCATTTTCTAGTTGGTCTTCTCTAGCTTTACTTCCTTCAGTGGGATTTAATTTTCTGCATTACAGTTGAAATGTTAAATTTGTAACTTTCAGCTTGAGTTTGCTTTAAATCATTTAAATGAAGGAAAAAGTCAGTGTAAAACTAAACAATTACAATAAGGATGAACTTCAATCCATGTAATCCAAAGCTTATCACGAATACTTGAAGCCTGCCTACTGGAGGGAGCAGATGAGCTATTGGGGTTAGGCCAACTTTTAGAAGAATGACGATGCTGAATGTCCTCTGAACAGAGGGCAGCAAAGAAGAAGAGGATATGACCACAACTGGTCCACTTGGTCCTAAGCTCCATTTTTAGGAAAATGGTTCATTTTGGTGTCAATACAACTGCTTTGGTGCTAGGTCAGAAACAACAAGAACTCTCTTTCCAGAGACCACATTAAACATGCTCTCAAACAGTGCTAAATCTTAAAATGTGTAGCTTCTGTCCTCTATTTATACTTAATTTGTCCTTTTCATAGACTCTGTAAGATGTAAGTGATAAGAATGAATCAGGTCCTTATGTATCTTGGAAATGAGATCTTTATCAGAAATATGATATAAATATTTTCCCCAGTTACCTGTTTCTCTTCTAATTTTAGCTGTATTGTTTTTGTTTGTGAAGGTTTTTTTCCCTAAATTTTAGGCAATCTAAGTGGTCTTTTTTTTTCTGTCATTCTCTCTATCCTTTGTTATGAAAATTTCCCTATTTGTAGATTTGAAAGGTAATTTCTTCCTTGCTCCTCTAATTTGTTTAATCCATTCTATCTCCTCAAAAAGTATACTACAGGGAGTATTGAATTTCTCCCTGTGACTCTGAAACATAAGAGATAGCAGAACAAAAATAAGGGAGAGGAAACTGCAGCTGATGCTGACTCTCTTCCTCATCTTTAGCAATGCCTTTGAGGAGTTAAATTATCCTTAATGGTGGTGAGGATGGTGATAGAATAGAAGCTTCTTGAGGACAGGAATTGTTTCATATTTGTCCTTGGATTCACATTTGTATTGATTGCCCATCATAGTGCCTGACACACAGCAAACAATAAGGTTTGTGGTTGAATTGATGGGTGAGGAAGAAGATAGTCTTAGAACCACTCCCTCCCTATAGGTCCTCGACAAATCACTCCAAATGGGCCCTGTGCTTTTTAACCTCTGTAACTTTGCTTATAGTCCAGGAGTGAAGAACCTGTGGCCTTGAGGCCACATGTGGCCTTCTAGGTTCTTGGGTGTGGCCTTTTGACTGAGTCCAAGTTTTACAGAGCAAATTCTTTTATTTTTGATTCAAATCCTTTTATTTGGATTCAAATTAATATTTGGATTCAGTCAAAAGGCCACACTTGAGGACCTAGAGGGCCTCATGTGTCCTCGAGGCCACAGGTTCTCCACCCTTGGGCCTTATACTGTCATCCATTCCTAGGATGCCCTTCTCTATCTCCCCACATATGCTGAATTTTTCATTTAAATCCCAACTCAATTCCCCCTTCTTTATTTTTTGAGTGAATGATGAACTTTCTGCCTCAGATCTCATAGCCTTTGGCACCTCTCTCCTAATATCATTCTTTATTTTTGTATCTATATAAGCCCACAGATTTAGAGGGGAAAGGGATCTGAGAGACTGCCTTGTCCAACCCCTTCATTTTACAATTAAGGAAACTGAAGCCCAGGAAAGTGTAGTGACTGACCCAAGGCCACAAAGCTAGTGTCAGGAGATTCTGAACTGAACTCCTCTGACTTCAGAGCCAGAACACTTTCCATTGCACTATATTGCCTGCTCCATTGTACTATGGTACTTCTTATTATTTTTGTTTGTGTGTGCTTGATCAAATGAGATCATATTTATAAAAGCACTCAACAGTGACTGGCACATGATAGTTTCTATATCAATGCTTATTCCTTTTTCCTTCCCCACCCCCACCTCCTTTTGTGTCATATGCCCCCTGCAAGTCTGTAAAGATTACTGAGTAGACTTATTTAAATTTTGCATTTTTCCTCAATATCTAATACAGTAGCCCCAGGCAGCAGATGTTTAATAAATGCTTTTAAAATTCTGCTTTAAGATGCCGTTTTGGGTGGGGGAAGAGGAGTGGGACAAAAGTGAAAATGATGACCTTTGTCTTTCTCTTCTTTATCATGACTTTAACATTTATTGAATACCTCCAACGTCTGGGATTCAGTTGATCCTTTTCACACCACCCTCTCCCTAACAATAGAGTTTTGTATCTTTCAGTGCTGAGGTGAATTTGAGGCCCTGCTGAATATGAACTGAATATAGCTCAGTTATAACTTGCAGTAGATCTGCTCTTGTTCTTGAATAATGATGGAAACTTGGGCTCAGAGCACTTTGTTTTACTGATACCTGGTGTGGAAATCGGGACTTCACCCTGGCCATGTGTGTGTCTGCAACCTTCGCATCAGATGAGTGCAGTTCTTTCTGTATGGAGCTATACTTGAAGACCTGGTAAAAGCTTCAGGTGCCCAAAGTACTCCAAAAGTGGGACTTTATAATGAGTTTCAGCGATCAGTCATGTCATACAGATGCTCTACATTCCTGCCTAATTAATTAATTAGTGGTACCTGCCTTGTGCACACAGAACACTACACACTATTTGGATAGGGTCCTGAATGAACAAAAAAAAAAAATGCTTGTCCTGGAAGAGCTAACAACCTAAATGAAGAGCCAAAACATACACATGCAACTAATGGAGGTGGCTATAGAAGACTACGGGGAGCTATTATATAGATCATATATTACACATGACGTATATATATGTATATTACATGTGTAAATACTGTAGAGGTGTTTTTGAATACAAATCAATGTCTTAATTTTATTTTACCTTATTACCTCTTCTGCCCTGTGCAACATCAGGATAATTTAGGTCATGTGACATTACAAGGCGGATAGATCCTAAGTCCCCTGTCCAGGGACCAAGAGGCTGAGTTATTTCCTGAAGTATCCTTATTTGTGAAATTTACAGACCATCCTTATCAGATCAGAGAATTTGTTGTTGGAAGACAGTATCAGAATTGAGACATGACAACTAGGGTGTTTCCTGAATGTGCCAATCAATCAACATTTATTAAGCACCTACTATATGTCAAAATCTAGAAGGCATAGACTGCATTTATATTCTTTTGTTCAACAGCATAGAAACAAATGAGCTTAGCATCTAGTTAGCAAGAATGATTAAATGAAAATAAGCTACCAGACAACGATGACTTCTCTTCCCTCCTCCTCCAGCAGCTACAAAACCCAGGGAAATCCTTCTTGGATCAGGCCAGCAACTTTGCTCCCTCAGCCTCCAGCATAGGCCTCAAAGTACCCTAGGTCTATGTTTCTCATCATCAAAATTTGTCCTAAACCTTGATGTGAGAATACCTCTTGCATTCCTTTTCCCATTGGCGAATTACTCGTGAGGTCTCCATTGTGGCTATAAAGCCATGTCTCAGTTGGAATCATACCCTGGAACATCCATTAACTACTGCCCTTCTAATCCTGGACTATGCTGGTCCCCTTCTCCTATTGGCAAATTCCTCCTGGGGTTTCCATTTAAGAAAGATTCTAGGCTGGCCAACCTTCATTTCCTTCACAACTATGCTTCTGACTTTCTGAACTTCAATATCATGCCCCTCTGCCAGATATCTTCAACCCCACCCCAACCTTTTCAGTTCCCTTTTGCCCCATTAGATTATACAGGGTGTTCCTAAAGTCTGGACACATAGGCAAAAATGCCTATTTTCAAGAAATGAAATGAATGAAATTTTCAACAACATTTCATTTAATTGAAATATTAACAAATAACATCTTCAATATAATTTCCATCATTTGTGATGCAAAGGTTGATGCGTTTTGCAAGATTCATGTGAACTCAATGCAATAACTCCCTATTACCATCAATTTTAGCACATTCACTCTTTATGAGTTCAATCAAGTGTGTTGTATCTGTGATTTTTATTGAGTACACCTTCTCCTTTAGCATACCCCAGAAAAAGAAGTCAAGGGGGCTAAGGTCTGTTAATATTCCAAATATTTCAAAATACGTATTTTTGCTTATGTGTCCAGACTTTAGGGACACCCTGTTCATTCCTAGTGCTTTGTACAAGCAGTAACTTGTTTACTTTAACTCTTAGCTAAAGGCTTATCTTTTTCAAAATCCCAAACTTCTTCGGTCTTAGAGCCTTCTCTCTATTGATTATCCCCAATTTATCCTGTACATATCTTATTTGTACATAGTAGTTTGCATGTTGTCACCCTCATTAGATTGGGAGCTCTTTAAGAACAAGGACTGTTATTTGCCTTTCTTTGTATTCCGAGCATTGAGCACAGTCCTTGGCACATAGTAGGCACTTAATAAATGTTAGTTGACTGGCTAACTGGCACACAGTAATTGCTCAGTAAATGCTTCTTGCCTTGCCTTGATCTGTACGTGTTTGATGAAGTATCTGTCTGGCCACAAAATTGCTAGTTATGACTCTGTTTAGGCAATTCATATAAGGACAAGTAAGATATTTGGCCCTGCCCTGTTTAACTAAAAACAAAAAAAAAATCCCCCACTTCCTAGAATGACGTTCTATACATAGTATGGCAGTTAAAGTTTGTTGACTCAAATTTAATTGAATTGAGTCCAATTTCCAATATAGTGTGGAAGGCTTTTCAAGAGAATCCATGGGAATCAGTCAGCCTTTACTTAAATGCCTTCAGTGACACAGAAGTTCAATGCCTACATATCAGTCCGTTCTACTGCTGGACAGTAAGAGTTTTTGGAAATAAAGTTCTTGAAGGTTAGGCTTAGTCACTCAGTTCTTACTATGCCAAACACATTTTTAGAAGTCATTTTGTAGTCTACATTTTAATATTCATTCTTAAGCCCAACTTCTCTGACACATTTTATCTTTAAACACATTTGACATCTTAAACTTATTTTCTAATGCATTAATTAATCTATTTCCCCTTTTAAATTGCCTCTTATCCACCCAGAGTAGTGAGAGGTACACAGACCTGCATGCCAACATGATTAATAGCCAAACAAGTGCTTTGTCCAAGTTCCTCAACAAAACCAACCATGCCAAATGAAGCTTCCTTCCTCCTCCATCCTCAACCCTACAACTTAGCCTAAAAATAATCATGTGGGGGATTGTATGACATTCTGCTTGATTTTAACTACTCTATTCCTTGCCTTACTGTCTCTCCATCAAAATGTCACATGTAATTCTACTGATTGACAGATTGTTTTAAAATTACAAACATTTAGGGGCAGCTAGGTGGCGCAGTCAGTAGAGCACCGGCCCTGGAGTCAGGAGGACCTGAGTTCAAATCCGGCCTCAGACACTTGACACATGTACTAGCTGTGTGACCTTGGGCAAGTCACTTAACCCCAACTGCCCTGCCAAAAAGCAAAAAGCAAAAAAAAAAAAAAAATTACAAACATTTACAACTTACTTCCAAAAAAATGGCCTTCATATATATATATATATATATATATATATATATATATATATATATATATATATATATACACACACACACACACATCCTCATAATATTGTAGGTCTAGCCACAGGCTGCTCTACAGAAAATTTAGCATTTCAATACAACCAAATAATTGAACAATGTCAAACAAACAAAAAATCTAATCCACTTTAAAGGAAGAGGAGTGTATAATTGTGTACGTTTTCTAACTGAATACAAATTATTCACAATGATTTACTGGAGATGGACATGCTGACATTTTAAAACATCTATCTTTTCCAATTGACCATAAACTTTTCTTTTCTTTTTCTTAGAGTTCTGAAAGGCTATTTCTTTTCAGAGCCTGAAAAAGCATGATATTTTCTGATATTTACATAGACAACAGCCGTAATGTGGAAAACCAGGTAGAATCAACTTACGGGTTGTCCAGGTTCATCTCCCCCAAGGATTCTAAAGCCAAATCCAGACTCCATTCTCCGAAGGTGAACATCCAACTCTTTATAATCTGGACCTAGTATAAAGAAGAAACCATTGAGTAATGAATCCTGCCTTCTCCCTGGCCCCTAGAGGAACTGAACATCTCAATGATTAATTCCATGGATATGATTAATGACAGTGCTGTCAGAGTTGGTGGAGTGCACAGAGGAAGAAAAAGTATGCTACAGTGACAAAGATTAGACATTCCAAAATGAGGTTAGTCCCCAGAATAGCAGTGTCCAGCAAAGGGCACTGACTCATGCTGGCCAGTGCTCCTGGCATACACAAACAGTTCTCATGGGTCCCCTGACTTAAGGAGAGTCAGTGTGGCATCATATATTGAGAGATGGGATAATGGGGAGTTGCTAATGACAGCTATCAAGATGTGACATGGATATATCCAAATCTCTGAGGAGAAACAATATAACTGATGAAAATTCTTCCTTTGAAACTTTTGAAAATTAGAAATAGTTGGATTTAAATTTGTTCTCTATGGGGTTCATGTGGAGTTTTTCCTTCCTGACAATCTTTGATAAAATATGCTTGGGGCTAAATGAACTCTCATCCCCCAAAACTCTTAAAAAAATGGAAGACACTAGGAAATGCATTTTTAACTCCATTATCATATTCATAAAATGAATTGATAGTATGCCATTTCCCCCCCCCCCCCCCCCGTTCTCTGGCAGCTGAAACAACAGATGTGTGCCTAAAATAAAATTTTACTGGCAAATTTGCTTGAATGGTATTTTTGGTTCTCTTTCACTGCCTGTCTCTTTCTTACACCCAGAAAAATGTATTTAGGGAAAAAATAAGAAATTATTTACTTTTTAAAGTGAATATTATTTACAGTTACTTATTTTCCTGTCCTTTCTCAGTGGAGGAAAAAACAGTCTAAGAATTTTGGTGTGAATGGCAGGCATCTCCATTGTTGCAAACTAAACAAGCGATTAGGAACTCTGTGGATATGCACCATAAATTCCTGGATCTTAAAAGATTTTAATGGAGCGCTAAGAACTGACAGAATAAAAGTTGTTGGGTTATCCTTTGCTTAAGTGAGAGATTTCTGGGAATTGAGAAGTTGGATGGAGTTTAAGGGGCAGCACCCTCCCTACTTCTCTTTGCTACTTTTCTCTCTTTTCCTTTCCTGAAACCAGATGATTAAGTTCTGTGAACTGAGCAGAAAAAGGATAGATAGGGAAAACTTAGTGGCTAATGGTTAGGTTAATCTTCTTCAAGTTCTATGATGTATGGGGTTGCAGAGGTAAGGCTAAGTAATTATTTATATGTGGCCTTACCCTTTACTGAACTCACAGGGTGATTCCTATACCCTCCCCAAGCCTACATCGCACAATCTCACCAATACATCCACAGAATAAATTGTATTTATTTATCACTTTAATAGTTACAAAGCACTTTTCCTCACAACAACCCTGTGAGGCAGGTATTTGGTGTATAACTATTCCTATTTAATAGATGAGGGAGCTGGGGCTCAGAGAGCTTAAGTGATTTGTCCACTTTCTCATAATTAGCAAGGATCAGGGATAGGGCTTAAACTCAGATTTCCCTACTCTAGTACCTGATAGTAGTTCCAGCACTAGATGTGGACTCCAAAGAAGGCATACCATTTCTCTCTGAAAGGAACATCCACATGCTAGATTTGTTTGTGGACTTTTTTATCCTGGGGGGTCGTAGATTCATAGCAATACATGGAAGTAGGATATGGATGGCACCATAGCTGCACATGACATGGCAGGGTAAACATGAGGACACCTCAATGACTACATGTGATGTGGTATGGTAAGGTGAGCACATAGTACGGTCTTTTAGTAAGTAATAGAGTGTCTCCTATCTACAGAAGAACCAAAATTAGCCTTTAAAATAGCCTTCAGATGTGATGCCTTGACAACATAATTTCACATACTTGAAAAGTGAAGGAAACTGAGAAATAGGGTGAGCTCCTTTCCAAAGTCACTTAGAAGATTGGTGGCTGCACTGAGAAGAGCACTATGTTCTATTTCCTACATCAGTGGTGGCAAACTCAAATAGAAATGGCCCCACTGACCTAGAAAAACTACAAATTAGCATTGTCTATATTATATTGTATTTTTATTTATTTTATTAAACATTTTCCAATTACATTTTGATTTGGTTTAGTTTCACAGGTGGGAGTTTTGTAGGCTACATATGGCCCAAGGGCCACATGTTTGACATATCTGTCCTATACTTTAAGTCTCAATTTAAAAAAAATGTTTTTTGGCCCATGGCACTAAGGAGGAAATAAGCACTGGGAAAGGAGTACTGTAGCTATCTGTGACCTCATGGTAGGAGTGTGAAGACAAGAAAAAAGCAAAAAGGCAAATTCAGCCACAACTGAAGATTGACCACAAGGGCGTTAACTTTGCCCTGGATTGGGCCACATTTCCTTTTAAAATATCATCATCATCCTCATCCTCATCCTCATCCTCATCATCATCCAAGTGGAGTTGAGACCTTCCAGTGAGGAAAAACTTTCTACCCCAACTTTTCAGTAATTTCCATATGGATGGAATGCTAAGTCAGACATGACATTTTCTAAAAGCATTCTGAGGGTCCATCAATATTCTAAGAGTTCCACTGAGACACAGTGTCTGGAACACAGGCAGCGCTTAATAAATGCTTGTTGATTAACTGATTGAGAGGACTTAACTTTCTCCTATATTTTACTTTTCCAGCAGAACTTTCCACAGACATTTGTGTGAAGGCAGTGTGAAATTGTGACAGTCCTGATAACAGAATTCCTAGTGACAGCCCTGAGAATTCCGAAGACTTAAATTCTCAAGAGTTATTTCTAAGCTGTGTGGAGGTATAGGGAAGGAAGGAGGGGGTCTCATCTCAGGAAACTGCTAAGGTTCCCAGAGGATAAGGGATTGATAAATGACTCAGCTCTTCTTTTGGAAAAGAAATATGCCAGCATAGAAGAGGAGTAATCCTTTATTTTAGTCAGTTTAATTTTAGTTAACTCCAGAAGAGTATAGTTTTGAACAGGGCAATTATTCTCATCTCCAATATATATTCTGGCAGCAATTAAGATTGCCTCTAGTGTTGCTGTGGTCTATCTTCTCAGGTTCCCAGTGTTGGGAAATGGGTATGGCTCCTTTGCTGTGTCATATCTGTGATGATGATTTCACTTCTCAGAAGAGAAACTACATGTCCAGGCTTATTGCTGAGGCAGATCAAGTAAACTGTCTCCTGGGGAGAGTCTTTTACTCATAATTGAGTGGAGGCCCATGCTAATGTGCAAAGAATACCTTTGAGGAGGTAGAGATGCAGCAACCAGGTATTCTCTTGACTTTTTCTTGTAATAAAGAAAAACATTTTTTTTTTCCTGGAGATGACTTTGATTTTCAACTAAATCCCTAGGAACATTTCATATGCTAAGTGGATCTCCAACACCGTATTTTGAAAAGACATGGCTTTGTGCACGATATTAAGGAAGAAGTTGGGTGACTGAACAAAACTGATTAATTTTATGAATGGATTCGAGACTCAGAAATGCAAAGAATGATATTTTTGTGGATTAATTTGGCACATGGGATGCTGCAGTAAACATTTCAATTAAATTTTGGTACTTGAATCCCCTTCCACGTTTTAATTAAAACATAAGTACCAAGCTTTATTATCACAGTTTGGCACAGAAGAGTGCATTTATTCAATTTTCCTGCTAAAAATAAGCATTAATTTTTTGCTTTTTCCTCCTAGAGGGAGCATCTCAGAGAACCAGAACAAGTCAAAGATGAGGAATCAAAGAAAAGAGTTAAATTCATTGGCTTTGAAAACTGCTTTACCTCTGATCTACACTCCTTACCTATGGATGAACCTAAGTACATTTGAGCCTTGAATTAAAAAGTTAGTATCCATTCATGTAACCTCATCTTGCCAGTTAGATATTTCACGTACCTGAAATGCCACCTTAAAAGAAAACTGCTTTATGCTCATATCTTGCAATATGAGCACAGTTTGTCAGGCAAGGATATTCAAAGGCTGTTGTAAGGCAAGAATCAGCCTCATGGGTACAACAAAGATTCATACTTTGTATTCATGCCTCTATACTTACTATATGAATTTCGCAATCAGATAGAACCACACAGTAGATAGGGTTCACTCACCTTCAACCTCCATTTTTGTCCCTAAGTATTTCATTGCAGCCAAACTGTTAGAGAGGTAGGAGATACCTTTCAATTTGCTACAATTTGATTTTTTTAAAGTTGGCAAGTTTTTAAGGGTCATGGTCATCATTAGGGACAGGTACCCTTCAGTGGTCTAAGTTACTGGGCATATAGTAAGAAAAGTCAAATAAATTAAGTATCTAAGGACTGATATCTGACTTCAGTTGTGCACCTGTAATTGTGAAATATCACTAGTTTCTGTTACAGATGATTTATATAATCATATCCGTAGTAGTTGATTTTTTTTGATCAAATGTGTCTGAAAAATGGTCTGAGCATCAGGCCCTCTCCACTCCCTTCCACACACACATAAATAGCGAAGTGCATAAATTGGCTTGCTATTTGAGGACAAAGTGTGAAAAAGTAGCTTAAAAATTACATGTACATACAGAATGAAATGATTCCTTACACATATAATCCTCACAGTGTGTTAGAACAAACAGAGATGGATGATGAGCTGTCATCACGGAAACATTCTGGATGTGTATGCTGGAAACATGTATGCATGAAACTATTCTTATTATGAAGAATTATTTTCTGGGATTGCCTTTCTTGCTCTTAATTTAATAGTCTAAATAATGTGATTGGCTTTAAGAACACAACATTTAGAAGGAGATCCTTATTCCTTGTATCCACCTCCACAATATATAGTGGCTGGGGAATTTCGTCTGGTCACCATCTCCTCTCACCCTACCTTTTTGTTTGGTGATTCAAACTAGTTGAGGTATTCTTCTTTTTAAGCAGATGAACTAGCTAAAAATGTAAACTCATTTTCGAACTGAAAGCTATGAAGTGCTTTCTGAATTTTAAAAAAAAATTCCTAATTATTGAGACTTTCTTAATCAGATCATCTTAAATTACTTAATTTTTCTTAATATCCTTTTGGATGTTAGGAGTATTTGAGGGAGGCCCCCTAAATATTTGGTGGGCCCCTTGTGGGAATTTAAGGGAGGAAATAGGATGAGCAGGCATGGATGAGTTGTGACCACTGGCCAGAGTACTCACACTGATGAGATCAGACCACAGATCCATTTTAGCATTTGGGACTAGATATGGACTTGAATTTGAAATAACACAGTTGTTATCTAACAAAGAACTCCATTTTGTACTTTAGGCAGGCCTTTGCTACAAATCTCATAAGAGAAACTTGTATTTCAAAACTAGTTTCTTAGATTAAGCTTTTCAGATTCATTGTAAGAGCTGATTTTTGACTAAAAAGTGTTTTTTTTTTTTTTTTTTTTTTTGCAAAAGGAACCCAAATATGCTTTCCTTTTGCTGTCACATTATTAGGTTCATTCATTAGGTTAGTCTATAGTGTTTAACCCTATATTGCTAAATGCCCTATGAAGTTGAATTAAAGAGAGATGGCAATTGGATTTTGGTAAGCGGATGTTACCCAGAGAAATAATGAAAGAAAACATGGTGACTTGAACACAAAAATGGGAGACTTTTTGTCCACAGGACAGTGAATGCTGAAGAATACTTGCCAGAGGAATCCATTCGAAAACCGGTCCTTGGTGGCACTTGTTCTGAATAGGAAAATGGGGAGTTAAAGTTGTAATTCATTTCTTTGACATTTGAAGATTTAACTTTCCTTTTTTTGTGTTGTGGGTTAAAACTATGATTATTTTTGTTTGTGATTGTTGAGCTTTCATCCCCCTACTTACCCACCCCTCCCCCCCAAGGATACAGGGAAATTACAGTACCCTGATAGTAATTTTTCTTTTTGCGTAATATAGCTATATTCATATATGCCTCCAAAAGTTGTCACCCCCCCTCCCCACATCACTTACATTCCTATGCTGAATTGAGGTGGGAAAAGCCCCCCACCACCTTGTGCAATAATTAAGAGTCAATTAAAGAAAAAAAAATAGGTGCATACATTTTATGTCAGCTACTGTATGGGCCATATTCTTTTTTTTTTAACATTAGGCCAAACTTTAAAAGAGAGAATTTAATACCAATAAATGTAAAGACTTACATTTGCTTTTAAAAAATGAACATCACAATTACTATGAGGCTACAGATTCCCAACCTTTTTTAAGTGTCAGACCCTTTAGACCGTCTTGTATAGCCTTTTCAAAATAATTTTTTAAATATAGAAAATAAAATACATAGGATTACAAAGGGAACTAATTCTATTGAAATGAAATCTTCAATTTTTTAAAGGAAACCAGCTCACAGACACCAGGTTTAAAAACCCTCGTACAATCTACTAGACTGTAGTCATGGCTGACAGACAATGTGTGTGGAAAAAAAAAATCCAGGGCTTGCAGTGGATTGTGAATTCAGTAAGAATCAATAGTGTAATACTGTATGTAAGCTGTGAGAAAGCTAATGAAAACTTCGTCTGCATTATTGGAGAGGTATAGTATCTAAGACTAGGGGAATTGATGATCCTACACTAATAGTCTACCCTGGTGAGACCATATCTGGAGGGTAATGTTTAAATCCAAGATGTCCTTTCATTTTTTTCTGCATTCAGTTCTCTTTCTTTATGAGTTAACCTGCTTCCACGATTTCAGTTATTGCTTCCATGTAGATAACAACTAAATGTACATTTTGAACTAAAATGTCTTCCTTGAATACAGAAGTGCCAGATTTCCAACTGCCCACTGGACATCTGCCTTAATTGGCAGGGAGAATAAAAAGTAAACTTACTCTCTTCTGCCTAAGATTATTCTTTCAACTTTGCGGTTCCTTTTGATGATTTGTTGTTGTTGTTGAGTTGTTTTTCTGTCATGTCCAACTCTTTGTGACCCCATTTGGGGTTTTCTTGGCAAAGACACTAGAAGGGTTTTCCATTTCCTTCTCCTCGTTTTACAGATGAGGAACTGAGGCAAACAGGGTTAAGTGACTTGCCCAGGGTCACACAGCTAGGAAGTGTCTGAGGCCAGATTTGAATTCAAGAAAATGAGTTTTTCCCACTTTCAGGTCCAGCCCTCTATCCACTTCACCACCTAGCTGCCCCCACTTTTTGATGGTAAATCTAACAATTGCTAACATTTATAGAGGATTTTAACATTTGCAAAGCTCTTCAATCATATTATGTGACTTGACTCTCACAAAAACTCTTTGAAGTAAAATGATCCCTATATTGCTGATGAAGAAAATGAGGCACAGAGGGGTTAAGTGATTCTGTGGAGGCATCTTCTTGAGCTTAATGAAAAGTAAAGTTAAATATATATATATATAATAGAGAACCTAAAATATGAAGAGTAAATTGTCCTTCATTTTTAATGCTCTTTGTGACTGCTTATACGTTGTCATAAAATATCCAAATGAAAATTCAAGAAATCAGTTAATAATCATTGAGGTGTTTTGTCTATACTGGTTCAAATATCTGGATGCTTCTGAATATAGGGTATCTCAAAAGTCTTAGTGCAGTTTTGAAACACTTTGCCTTTGAATGTTGGGAGATATGTAGCAATAACATGTAAGCCGATTAAGTCATCTTAATGATTTTTTGAACATGAGTTAGTATACCATGTTAATAACTCCCACTTATATAGGCCTTATATGAAGCCCTTTCAATACAATAATCTTGTGAGATCTTTACTATTATTATTATTATTATTATTGCTGAATTGTCTCAGGAAGATCCTGAAGATCACCTGGCAAAATAAAGTACGAGACTCTGAGGTACCAGACCCTGAGATTCTTTCTTAAGCTGAACTGCCAAGCATTCCAACTTTACTGCTCAGAGCACAACTTTAGCGGGCTGGCCTTGTTGTTCAAATGCCAAATGTACGTTTGCCTAAAAGATTATTTCACGGAGAACTCAGGTCAGAAGAAGCCATACAAGGACACTCTCAAGGTCTCTTTGAAGAACCCTGGACTTAATTGTGAGACATGGGAGACACTGGCATAAGACCGCCTAGCATGGTGCCCACATCAAAGAAGGCAGACGCTGTGCTCTATGAGCAAAGCAGAATCGCGGTAGCTCAAAATTAACGTGAGATACGCGAATTTAGAGACGTCTCCACTCCAAATATTTGTACGGACTACTTGCGCCTGACGTGTGGTAAGGTCTTCTGAGCTTGTACTGGTTTGATTAGCTGCAGTTAGACATGCCATACCTTGACCCCAGCATAGTGATGTCATTTTGAACTTCTTTGAGAATGAAGGACAACAACCAACTTATTATTATTATAACTATTCTTCTTCTTCTTCTATAAAATGAGGCTGAGAGGTAAGTGACCTGTCTATGGTTACACAGCTGGTGTCAGAATCCGGATTACGTCTAGCCATTTTTCCCACCTAACAGGCCTTTCTCATATAACCAAAGGAATCTTGTATAAATTTAAATGCACAAGCTATAAAGTATGTGATAACATACACTTCATGTAAGTCGAATGTAGGACTTTCAAAGAGGAAGTATATCATAACATAAGATCAGCACTGGAAGGGGCCTCAGAAACCATCTAGTCTAGCACCCACATTTTGCAGCTTAGAGAACCTAATTAGAAGTCCAAAGAGATTAAGAGATTTGCCCAAGTTCTCAATAATAGTAATCATCAGAAGCGGGATTTGAAAACAGGTCCTCTGACCCCAAAGGCATGGTTCTTTCCACTGTACAATTCTGCCTCTCCAGATCAAGTATCGTAGGGCAGAGGAAAAAATATCTTGTTTTAAAAACTCTATCTATTATGAAAGACAGAGGTAGTGTCGAACATGTGTATTAAAAATAAGGAATATGTGAGAACCAGCATGCATATATACTAGTTGTGTCAAGAGTAACGGTTCAGTTGGGTACATTCACCTCTGCTCCCACCTTGGACAGTCTCTACTAAGGGATGCAGTTATGTGTTGATTGTATGGAGAATCAAACAATGAAAGTGAAAATGTTTAAATTGTTCTCTTCCAATTTTCCCTTATCTTTGAAACACTTCCTTAATTGCAGAAAGAGGAAATCATAGAATTTCCGAGATGGAAGGAACCTTAGAGTCAATCTAATGTAACTATCATTTTAAAGATGGGGCCAAAGAGCTCAGGTATCTTGCAAAGGTAACTAAACTGCTAAGGGAGCCTCTCCTTAGTGAAAAATGTACTCGGATGCACTGCAGAGAAAATTCTCTTACACATCCTTTTAAGAAAAATATCTCTCTTCTCTGACCATTATGTCTCAGCACTCACATCCATTTTGTGCTCAATATATATCTAAAATTGAAGTTTGCTTTCTTATTGAGTTGTCTTTTCTATTGTCTTTTACTATCACTATTGATAACTATACCTTTTACCTATCATATTACAATCTCTATTACTTTCAGATCTTCGCTTTTCCATTTCTGATGATACAGAGGAAAAGTGTGCAGGCAACTAGAGTGAGTCTTGGTTTTATTTATTTATTTGCTGGAAAAAAAAGGTAAGATATAGCAACACCGAAAAAAAAAGAAGGGCAGAGTCTATTCATCTACATATACCCCTGCCCTAGAAATCATTCAGAAGATAGATGGTTTGGGCTGAAATCAGCTTGAGGCACATGTGTAAGGAAAAGTATCAGAAACTGGCCTGGATTAAATCACATGGTGTCAAACTACTAAAACAAACAAACGAAACCACCACAAATTAAATATAAGGAATTCAATAAAAAGATTAATATATTTCAGTAAGCAACTAAATCACCAGATGGATGAATAGCCTTTTGGGCCAGTAGTTCTAATATTCAACTCTGATTGACTATGTTGTCTACCATACCTTTCAGAATTAAGGGTTGGGATTTCTTATTAGTCACATCAGATCTGTTATTATGATCATTTAATAAGAAATGTTTGTCTCTCCGAGTGCATGATTTTTTTTATGTACATGAAAGTTTTAAGATAGAATTCAATGAAAGGATTTCAAAGGACAATGCTTGTAATGAAATTATCAAAAGCATAGGACCACTTTGTAGATAAAAGGCAAGTCAAATGACCCTAGAGAAAAACCATCACTGTTTAAAAATTTTTGATTGGCATAGCCTGGGGGCCAGATCTTAGTTGGGAGAGAAATTTAGTAGATTTTTTTTGTAAACCCTTTTTAATGGGTCATTGTAGCCAGAATGGCCTTTGTTTTCTTTGAATGACTCAGTTTACCTCATTGAGCTTCCCTGGACGCTGGGGCTTGCTCTTCCGGGGCAGGACCAGAACTTCCTGTGTGATGAGTCATGGGGCTGGCTGAGGGGAGGTGTTAGCTCCAGAACCTGGTCTACCCTAGGGGGAGGAGCCAACTCAGGAACCAATCGGCCCTGGTCATTTGGGCGGAGCTTGATGATGTCAAAAACCCTATAAGAGGGGAGAGGACAGCTTGAAGATTCTCCTCTCTCTTCCTTTTCCGGTTGGAGCCAGCGACAGTTACAACGACCGTTACAGAGGCAGTTACGACAGTTACATCGTCAGTTACAGTTGCAGCTTCAGTTACAGACACAGACACAGCTGAGGCAGGAGCTGCCAGTAGCAGAGCTGATCTACGGGAGGAAGCTGAACAAAGACTTCAGTCCAGTGGGTAATCTTATTACCATAAAAGGGGGAAACATGATTTTGCTTTACGCAATCATGTTTCTCTGTAGCCTCCTGGTTACTCTTTCAAGGCGTACTTATTGGGCCTGGAAGATTATGATCAACATATCAAAATGGGGCTTCTGGTTCATGGGTTGGTTACTGTGGAGCCTAAATAAATGTTTTGATTCTTCTGCCTTCTACTTTGAGAGTTTCTTCTATCCGGCGATTCCGAACCTTTCAGACATGTTTATGATCCTCTTTGAGATTATAAACTCTGCCCTCCTGATACATTTGGCGTCACGAACAGGATCGCTAGGTATAAGATCTCTATTTAGAAGCAGAACAATTCCAGAGGAAGAGATGAATATCCCAGGATGGGAGGATCCATTTTATTCCTCCCTAGCAAAAGAATTGGCTAAAAAAGCTGGACCCTGTGAAAACTGGGAACCAAGGCTACGGAGAGGAGATCCTAGGGATTTGGAAAAGTGTTTACGAGAAGTTGGGATTCAGTCAGGGGCATCACTATCTAGGCAAAGCTGGATAGTGTTATCAGCCTACCGGCTAGTATACGAAAGATTGAGATTAAGTGAAAGACATGGGGGCACTCCTACCCCACAGGAAGAAGAGAAATCTCAGATAGCAGAAGACCAAACTGACTCAAATGAGAACTTTTCTATTAATGTGGCTAAGAGCAACAGGAGACCAAAAAAGCCCAGAGTGCATTTCAACCCAGCCCAGAAAGAGCCTGATTGCCTGCTTCGTCCTAGCCATGGTGGCAGAGGAAGTGAGTGGAGAGAGAATGAGACAATGTTAGGGGCTGAGGCACAAAACACTACTGGGGTTCAGGATGTGCCTCACACAGAGAATAGGAGATGGTTAAATGATCAGACAAGGGCTCGACCCATACAAAGGAGGAAGACAGAAACCCGAGGTGAAGATTCAGTTACAAGGGAAATTCAGGAAGATTTCTCACCGCAAGAGGTCACAGATATTTTGAGTAGATTCAGCCAAAGAATAGGAGAACCATTGATATCTTGGATGGTAAGACTCAGTGATCAAGGGGCCGGTGGAATATCAGTAGATGGGACAGACTGCATGAGATTCATAGGTATCAGCCATGATCCTCTAGTTCAACAAGCTTTTAGGGAACATCATCAGCAAGGAGATGGTGATAGCAGGACTACTCTGTTGGCATTAGCCGCTGTGGGATGCAATAAGAGATATGCTACTGATTCTATGTGGCCCACTGAGCACAGACCCTGGTATTCACTTAGAGATTGTATCATGAGACTAAAGGAGGAGGTAATGAAGACTGCCATTATGGTAGGAACTGCAGACAAATATTACAATGATTCAATGGAACTGCCTCATAGGAATTTAATAATTAGGACAGCTCCCCCTGCTTATAAACAACTAATTTTGAATTTATTACTTGGAGAAGTAGGGAGCCGTCTTACAACAGTGATAAATAAGATTTTACAGTTATATGACTTAGGTGACTGGGGAAGGGATAGATCTCCTCAAGAGAGAAGGGTGAATAACCAGCAAACTTGGCGCCAAAGGAGAGTAACAAGGAAAGAAATGTTTACTGCTTTATTGAGAGCAGGGGTAGGTTTTGAAATGATAGATGGAATTCCAACCAATGAATTATACAGAATGTATAGAGGACTTGATAACACGAGAAATAGGGAAATAAGAACTGCTCCTGCAAGCCCACAAGCCACTCAGAGTGAAGGTGACCTTGTGTGATTAACGGATGAAAACTTGTACATTTGGGGAAAGGCTGGGAGGACAATCTTAGTCTCTATCTAGGGTGGGATCCTCTTGGCTTCCTCATTATGTTCCTTTGAAAAGAAACATTTCCCACCTGAGTTTGGCTCTGATGTTGGATCTTTGCATAACTGAAATCTCAACCAAACTTGAGATGATTTATTTGAAGAATTATAGTCCATACTTGTCTATTCTTTTTGTCCTTTGTTTTGGCTAACCTTGTTGCTAGTTTTGTTTCCTTCAGGCTTAAGCACCCTGCACTTTCCGGTGACTGCCTAAGCATGTAGCATTTTTGGAATTCCTGCCAGCTCGTTAAAGAAATGACCTCTGGAATGGGACTTTTTGGGGGCAGGGCCATCTCTACATCCAATTTCAGCATGAAGAAGCTATGGAAAATGAGACCTTCACCCCTCACCCCAAGATTTTGAGCCCCAATCGTTCAAGGGGGGTGGAAATGATGATAGTGTTCTGTTTACTTATTTTGTGTTATCCTTGCTGTGTTGTTTTATTGTTATGATATTATTGATCCTATGTAATGGATACAAGGATTTAGGGGTGGACATTTGAATTGTTGATAATTGTTTTGGGGATGATTGATTGAAGAGATTGTTTTGCTGGGATCTAGGGGTGGATCGCATTTGAATCGTTAACCAATGTTTGGGAATGTCACTGAATGATATGTTTTGCTTTATAATGAATGATATGTTTTAGTTTCCTTTGTAATTGGATCACAATGTATGTTCTAGGATACATGGCTGATTAGATTATGTATCCTATAACAAGGGGTGGAGTGTAGCCAGAATGGCCTTTGTTTTCTTTGAATGACTCAGTTTACCTCATTGAGCTTCCCTGGACGCTGGGGCTTGCTCTTCCGGGGCAGGACCAGAACTTCCTGTGTGATGAGTCATGGGGCTGGCTGAGGGGAGGTGTTAGCTCCAGAACCTGGTCTACCCTAGGGGGAGGAGCCAACTCAGGAACCAATCGGCCCTGGTCATTTGGGCGGAGCTTGATGATGTCAAAAACCCTATAAGAGGGGAGAGGACAGCTTGAAGATTCTCCTCTCTCTTCCTTTTCCGGTTGGAGCCAGCGACAGTTACAACGACCGTTACAGAGGCAGTTACGACAGTTACATCGTCAGTTACAGTTGCAGCTTCAGTTACAGACACAGACACAGCTGAGGCAGGAGCTGCCAGTAGCAGAGCTGATCTACGGGAGGAAGCTGAACAAAGACTTCAGTCCAGTGGGTAATCTTATTACCATAAAAGGGGGAAACATGATTTTGCTTTACGCAATCATGTTTCTCTGTAGCCTCCTGGTTACTCTTTCAAGGCGTACTTATTGGGCCTGGAAGATTATGATCAACATATCAAAATGGGGCTTCTGGTTCATGGGTTGGTTACTGTGGAGCCTAAATAAATGTTTTGATTCTTCTGCCTTCTACTTTGAGAGTTTCTTCTATCCGGCGATTCCGAACCTTTCAGACATGTTTATGATCCTCTTTGAGATTATAAACTCTGCCCTCCTGATACAGTCATTGAGAAAACATTGACACAATCCCAACAGAAGTGGCACTAGCAGGAGTGGCAGATGGAAAATAAAATGGAATACAGAGACCCCTATGAATTAAGAGCTTCACTCCCTCAAGCTTGCTATTTTGACAGTGTTAAGGGATCACTGAATAAACTGACACAATTATAAAAAAAAGATTATTGGGTCAAAGAGCAAAGCATTATAGAAAGCATTATAGAAAAATGCCTTCCACCTTCTCTTTTCAGTTACTTAAAAGTAGCCTAAAGCTAGTCTGTATAAATAGGGACTCCGTTATTCCTTCAAAGAAGGTCCACGAGGCATAAGTCTGAACAGTTCAACTGTGTTCAAAAATAAAAGTGAAATATGAGTCTCCTGATGGTGATCATAAAGAATAACAATGTCTATATATGTGCAGAATGTCCTTCTCCCAGAGAGGAATATCTGCTCCGAACATGCAATTCCCACTTATCAAGGGCAGAATGATAATCAGTGTCAGATAATCCATCTCTTCTCCGCCATTTTCAACTAGTTAGCCTGCAAAATTGTTACTTTAAAAGCCTCATATTTTTAGCCTGACTACTTAGCATTGCAGGTTGAAATTTTTTTTCATCCCTTCATTTACCTCCCATTCATTTCCTAAGTAACAAAAAGTTAGATGTGTTTCAGTGGAGGTGACCTGATCATTGCTCAAAAACTTCTATCATTTGTAAAATTGACACTTCATATTAACATGACCATTGTAGGACTTAGAAGCTCTCTAGAATTCAAAAGTAGTTTTTATCATGAGTGCTACAGCACTAACATTTTGGGTTCTGCTCTAACCTTGTACTATCAACAAAATGCTTTTGACACAATCAATAACTTTCAATCAGAGAATAATTTGCTTCTCATATTATTCTCATATAATAATATTTTCCCACTGTATAATTTCAGAAGCATTGATTTTATAACCATGAATATAACCAGTAAAAACACAACTGTATGCAGAGTTAAATTATTAAAGGGACTATGGAAAATGTGATGTGTAGTAGTAAATATTGTGGCATCTTCTTCACAGCTTTCCCAGAGCCATACTTAAAGTAATGGTAGCTATTTTATTGCTTATTTTAAAACGGATTTTCCTGAGATATAATCAAAATGTTATCAGAGTTCTTGACCAGCTGTACCTATACACCTTTTAAAATTCATTTTAAGTATAGTCTAAACAATGGAAATATATGTGGGAAGCTTAGGTATATTCACTATTCTCTTTGGTAATAGATTATATTTTCAAAATAACTCATATACAATATATTAGATTGCTTTAGTTGGACAACAATTTTCTCATAAATCAATTTGGGTTTGCAGCCATAATTTCATTGCTATAGGGAACTCTACAGTCAGGAAATTCTCTCTACTAATGCATATCAGCCACTACAACCAATAGTCTTAGAAACTAGTCTGAGGTTTTGGGAAGTTGAGTGACTTGCCAAAGGTCACCCAGCATAGCTAGTTCTGTCAGAGGCAATATGTGAACCTGGGTCAACTTTACTCTAAGGCCATGTAATTTCTATTCATTAAATTATGCTACCTGTCATTATCATAAATCAAAGTGAAATCTGCCTTTGGGGTGGGGGTCAAACGAGATTTGAGGAAGGTCAATTTTAGTTCCCAGGCAGTAGCAGAAGACTAGGGAGCTAAGCTAGACTGAAGAAGGAACCAGATAGTGGAGATTAGAACTAGTGGCAGAAAATCTGGACTGATACTGTGCTGTGACATCATAGAACCCAGGGAGCCGTTGTCTGGAGGGACCAGAGTAATCGAACAATCAATGAACATTTATTAAGCTCCTACTATGTGCCAGGCACTGTGGGGATACCAAAAGAGACAAAAGACAGTTCCTGCCCGCAAGGGGCTTCCACTGACAGCAAACCTCTTCTACTTCCTAGCAAACAGCTCTTCCCCTAGACTGGGCAGCTGGGCAGTCTCATGCTAGCTTTTGTTCTGTATTTGTGGCATTCAGTTGAGATCTTATTTACATACTACGAAATCCCAATGATCGGCAGACATGCTGGGCTCTGCATATCTGTATCTATGCTACTCAAAGCTTTGACAAAAGGAGAGGCTAAGAGAGAGAACATTTTTTACTTTAGGGAGAAAAAAAAAGTTTGGTCAGCCAAAGCTTCTTTAGGATTTTAGAGCTAATAGAACAAAGGGGGAGAGTATTATCAGACTAGACAAACCTAGCACAGAAATTGGGGATTTCGCTACTCATAGAAATAAAGCACGAACCAATGACACAGTAGGGAGCAATGGGTGGATAAGGTCACTTTAATTTTTTAACCTGAAGGGCTGGGTTCAAAAGGAGGGCCCTTTCCCTCTGATGGAGGAGAAAGCTAAAAGAAAGTCATATTCACAGGGAAGGGGAAGTTTCTGCCTCCTAGGAGCTCACTGGCAGATTTGCTTAACATGTTCCGCAGTACTAGCCCCTGCTTACAACAGCATGATTTAAATCAGTTATGGAAACTAGTAATAGTGTTGTTGAGAGACAGGGAGAAGAGGAGGTAAATGTATAAGAGGAACACATGGATTATTTCTTAGGTCATTTGAAAAATGAGTCAGAAAAAAGACTTTTGATGTTTGACATATGAATGTCAATGTACAAGACAAAAGCTCTTAGCATTGATATGTGCTAGCAGTTAGCATTTCAAAGTCACTAAATAATATTAGTCTCCCATTCAACATCTTTATATAAGACTGATTATAACAACTTAACATAAGTGCAAAAGAGATCCTATTCTAGTTCTGGATAATGTGCCATCCAGTTTGGTACTCTAGCTTTCATAGTGGTACCCAGTAAGTGTGGCTCACCGTGACACCATCCCCAAAAGGTTAGAGACATGTAAGGACACTGGAGATGCTCTCCTCAACACCTTGGCTAGCAATCCATCATCCACTAATTTATATAAACCTTTCTTGAGCCTACTTATATTTTCAGCCTCTATGACTTCTTGGGAATAACTTAACAGAAGAACAAATGGAACCAGAGATGTTAAGGGGACCTTAGTAGAAAGAAAGCCTCACAGCTCTACTTCCCCAATCTTAATCCCCGATACTGAAAGGATATTAGTTTTTTTTAATGGTGTACATCTAGTAGTAAACCTCCATTTAGAGTTGACTCAAAGACTATGGTGAACTTGGCAACATTTTTGTCATATTCCATCTTTTTTTTTCTATTACTTCACTATCAGTCAGGATGGGCTCATAGTATAACCCTGGCCCTTGCTCAGTAACAAACAATGAAAAATGCAGCAGAGACTTAGACCTGTTTTTTTTTAAGAAGAAAAATAAAATGCTATTTTCCTTCTTTAGGATATTCTTCTCCATTTGCTAATCGATGTTCTAGAATTGTTCTTATCACTGTGAAATTTGTTTCTGTGGGTTAATATTTCCTAATTGCTGGAAATGCCATACTGCAGACTTTTCTGAAGAAAACGCAGTGGCTTTTCTGATGTAAAAAGGCTGTACCATAAGGCACATTACACTGTACAGATGCCTGACACTTTTATGACCCTATATTTGACAGATGTCTTATTGCAGAGAGCCATGGGCATGCTGTACCTCGTAAATTCTTTATTTATAACAATCAGGGCTCAATGTGAAGAGAAAAAAGTTTGGGCAACTCCAGTCATCATTCAACCAGAATGATTCAACTAGAACCAGCAGAAAAGAGTAGGAAAATTTCCAGAAAAGACTTAATTTTTTTTCTTTCATGTCTATTGTGCTGCTGTCCCTAGCTTCTGTCATAGATACAACAGCAGACATGAATAATGCTATCACCTGGTAGGTCAGAAATAACCTTAGGCTGAATGTACTGGGTTTAGAAAGGACTTAAAAAAAAGGGAGGACTGTCCAGGAAAAAGGTTTTGTTGCTAAGGTCAATGAGGTTTCACTGCTTTGGTATCTCTAGAGAAAGAGAGAGGTCTTTCTCTCTGATAAAGAGAAGAATGTACTCTCAGCTTTAGTATTAGAAGGCTGTCTACTTGCCTGACAATTTAGAAAGAAGAGTGCTGACTGATAGCAGTCCCTCTGGATGTTGTAAGTATAATCTTTCCTAGGAGTAGGAGGACAGATTAGACTAACTCCCTTCCAAATCCATGATTATGTAATGTTATACTTCGCTTACTCTCGGTGATAAGACCAAGGAGTTCACATCTGTGTATTTTAATGCGTTGCACTTTATTGCTCTTTCTTTTGGACATTTTGTACTTTAGATACTTCTAGATATTTTGTGCACGTACAACTAATAGGGGCATCACAGGGAGGTTTGGACTAGTAATCAAGGCCCTCAATACCAAATTAGGGGTGGGGCTTAAGTATTTGAGATACATAAATTATACCTAGGCACCTAGGTATAACAGTTAGTTAGTTCTGGGCTTGGAGTTAAGAGGACTTGAATTTGAATTTGGCCTCAGACATTTAGTAGCTGTGTGATTTTGGGCAAATCACTTAACCCCTGTTTGCCTCAGTTTCCTCATCTGTAATAATCACTCCTACCCGCCAGGGTCTTTGTGAGGATAAAATGAGATAATATATATTCAGGGAGGTTTGGACTAGTAATCAAGGCCCTCAATACCAAATTAGGGGTGGGGCTTAAGTATTTGAGATACATAAATTATACCTAGGCACCTAGGTATAACAGTTAGTTAGTTCTGGGCTTGGAGTCAAGAGGACTTGAATTTGAATTTGGCCTCAGACATTTAGTAGCTGTGTGATTTTGGGCAAATCACTTAACCCCTGTTTGCCTCAGTTTCCTCATCTGTAATAATCACTCCTACCCGCCAGGGTCTTTGTGAGGATAAAATGAGATAATATATATGTATATGAATATACGTATGTTTGGGCTTGGGTGGCACTTAGTTCAGTGAATAGAGCGACCAGGCCTGGAGACGAGAAGACCTGAGTTCAAATGTAGCCCTAGACATCACTAGCTGTGTGACCCTGGGCAGGTCACTTAAACTCTGTTTGCCTTAATCTACTGGAGAAGGAAATGTCAAATCACTCCAGTATCTTTGCCAAGGAAACCCCATATGGGGTCACAGAGAGTCAGAGTCAGACGTAAATGACTGACTCAACAATAACAACGTGTATATGTATGTGTATATGTGTGTTTATATATATATATATATATATATATACACATACATTTGTAAACTTTGTATATTATATAAATGTTAGCTATTATTTTATGGTATAGTCACTCAAACACCAGGAAAATATTTGACTTTTCCAACTAAGTTCACTGTAAGCAGACATTTACCTGAAAACTAACTATAAATCTTACTATATTGACTTTGTAATTATGTGTGTATAATATGATGTAACATGCATGTGATATTATATAAACTTACATGCATATTTGGATCCATGTAAAAAGAGTCAAAAGTATGTTTATAAGAAAATTACATAGAACATATGTTCCCACAATATACCATAAAGCCCGGTTACTCTCCTCTAAAGTACAGTAAAGTCTTTGTACCTCATCATGTTTAGGACTTGATTGTGGGTTCTAAACATATTATCCAGTCAAGTACAACTTCTGATTATTTTTACCAAGTTGGAAAGTATGGACCCAAGAGGAACTCTGTGTTTTGTTTGAAGACAAGCCCAATTAAGTTCCAGAAGGCTTATGAATTGGACATAGGGCAATTTTATTAATTTGTTCATTTTTGGCTAGAGTGATTCTTGAAAATCTCTACTAAGGTGTAGGGAAGTGCCCAAACTGATGAAATCATAACTCTTGGGAAGCAATAAAGTAATATATTGGTAATTAAAGTGGGACTTTGTTTTTTTTTTTTACCGTTTTCTCTTTTAGAAATGCTAAAGTAATCAAATGCCTCTGATTAAGTCTTACTAGGTGCAAAGCCCCAGGACCACACCCTTTTGCTGATTTGGTGTGAATCTGTGGGGCCCTGACATGGGTATATACAATCCAAGGTTGGCCTTTGACTTTTGGGGTTCTCAGTCACTGGAAGAGTGGTGTGAGACTCTGGGCAGCCTCTTTAAGAGCCTCCCGGCTTGTGAACCCAGATGTTGATGCTTTCCTTGTAACTATGAATTGTGATTTGGTCTGTTTATATTGTGTATGTTTGTAATTTGTTTGTATTTGCTCTGAAGTTCAGGGTGCTGGCTTTTCCTCCTGAACTAAGTGAATGATATTTGTATGTGTGATTAAAGTAAAACTGTTAACCCCTTAACATTGCTTTCCTTAGTAAAGCAGATCAAAAGAACCTGTGCTGGCAGCTCTTGTTGCTGGTGTTGTTGGGTCTTACCCCTCAACAGCAGCTGCTAGCCCAATTGTTGCTACAAGTACTAAAAGCTATGTTAGGCAATTTTCATAAAGTGCATTATTGCTATGCCCAAGGACCAAGTTGATAAATTCTTGATTTTTCTTTGTTTGATGCTACTTCACTGACCCACTATCCTATACACACCAGAAATATGTAAGGAAGTACACTTTTACAAGAGAAGCAGAGGAGGATGTTCAATGAGGATGATTAGAAATCTTCAGGCCAGATATTGTTCACATTTCAGTTTTGAGATCATTATAATATACTCCAAAACTATTTTTCTTCTCTTTTGTAATTTTGCCTCCTGGAGATATAACATAATTTCAGATAATAAATCCTCTTCTAAAAGCAAATCTGTTCTGACTTAGGAACTAGAGAGGACAGCAGAGGAAAAAGACCATTAACATTGTTAGATGATGCTGAGAATAAAAAGACTACAAAAAGACTTTTGGATTGTAAGTTATTGGTGGTAAATACTTAGATCCACCACACATCTTTCCACCACTCTTTGGATAAGTTGCATTTTTCTTCTTCTGATATCATATTGGTTTATGATTTGTAGCTTTGCATCATCATTGGGAGAATACTGCTGTTAGAAAAATGAGATATGTAGCAGGCAGCAGCTTGGGATCACAGAAGTCACTAAATAAATTTTGCAAATGCAATCTAGTCATATTTCTTCTTATGATTCCACTGGGCCTTCCCACTGTCCATCTGAAACATCTGAAATATATGTACACATATATCTTTATGTATATATTTATGTATGTAATCTATATCTACACATTGATATATGTACACGTATAATATGTTTGAGTTCATATTACATATGTATTGCAGAATATATATGAACTCTCTCACACAAATATATTTATATAAACATTGATAAATTTGCATTGATAGATATATATTCAATTTCCTTTCTATTCCAAAGGAGGATAAAATACAAGAAATGGTACTTTTACTACCAAAATGACCATCTATTGCCCCGTATACCTAAGCTTCTTTTCTCTTCTCCTTATAGTATGTATGACAATGTTCTATGCACACATCATGAAAATCCTCGATGAAAACGTAAGAAGGGAACAAGGTAGGTTTTCATAGATTATTTTCTTCAGCTAACCATGTCTTCACATCCACACAAGTTTCTTAGAGGTGTAAAGAATAGAATATTTCAATGTGTGTGGGGGGGAGAGAATTTGATTCAATGGAACAAAATAGTCTGGGAAGAACTCTGACAATCCTTAGTTCTAAGATTCAGCACTCTACTTTACACCCTGGGGCCTTCCACTCCTGATTAGCGAGAGTCTGTTGTATCTTTCTGGTCCCAGACCCACCATGCTCACTCTGGTTTTCATCTTACCATGCCCTAGCATATTTACCCCACTCTCCCAACCATCTCCTACCTTTTAGTCATGATTACTATAAAAAAAATCAACACTACTATTACTATTCCTGCAAAGGATTTGACAGTCAATCACCTTATAACTCCATTGAGAAGTTCTGTGACCAAAACACCCTTCCCTGGTGACCTTACCCATGTCTCCCCCTATTGGAATGTAAGACTCTTGAGGGCAGTCAATATCCTGCTTTTTATACTTGTATTCCCAAGTTCTTAGTACAGTGCCTGGCACATAGCACTTAGTAAATTATTTTTTCATTTCATTTCTTTCTTTCTCTACCCAGGTATCTCCTGTCCATATGTTAACATTACGTGAAATTAAATGACAAATGTAACCACAGAGATACCTTTGCTTAATGATTCCAAGTATCAAGAGAGGTATAAACAGGAGATATGCTTAGCCAAGTGATTGCTAATGTCATGGAAGATATATTACAAAAATCTCCAATTGAAGAAGGATCCCCTATAGGTAGCAAAGTTCTCCAAATGACTCTATTCAGAAATGACATTGAACTAATTACAGTGATGCTAGAGATATAAAATGTCTCCTATGAAATCAACATTCATTCTGAGGCTAGCCTAACTAAGGGTAGATACTCTTTACACCTGAAACAAAAGTGAAGAGAAAATGCACTCATGACATTTGGCTTGATGGTCTTTATAACTATTTGTACTAACCTGGGCCAAAGTTGAAAAAAATTACAAATATATTAAATGCACAAAATCACTGATGAAACATCAAGCTTGCAGGAAGAAGTTAAAAAACATGACAACAGCATTGAAATGTTTTACAATGTATAATGGTCAAATTTCCTAAATTTCTACAAATGACAATACTTCACATGTATATAGAACTGAAAGGTTCACAAAGCAAAATCCTCACAATAGCATGAGGAAGATAGGCAGTGGAAGTATCATTATTTCCATTTTATATATGGGGAAAGTGAGGCTTTGGGAGATTAAGTGACCTGTCTAAAGTCACAAAATTTGTTGTTAAGGCACAACTGCAACCCGAGTCTTCTTACTCAAAGTCCATCATTCTATTCAGCATGTCTCTCTCTGTTACTATATTGTACAATCACAGAATTTGCTTTTAAAGTACCCTTAACGGAAATGTAGTCCAACTGAGGCGGGGCAAGGATCCTCTCAATGGTCATCCAAGTTATGCTTGGAGACTACCAGTGATGGGGCATTCAATACCTTCCAAAAGTGGCCCATTTAATTTTGGGGCAGTTCTAAAGGTTTAGGAGTTTCTATTCATAAAGAATCTGAAATCTTACTTTATGCAACTATTCTTTGGCTCTAATTCCTCCCTCTGGAAGCACCCACTCCTCTCAAGAACCTTAATCCTTCTGCCACATGTCAGCTTTTCAAATACTTAAAGAATGATATCACATCCCTATAAAGCTTTCTTTTCTCTAGGTAAAACATCCATTCCCAGTTTCTGTAGTACATCTTCACATGGCATAGTCTTCAGTTACCTCATCATACTGGTTGTTTTACTCTGGACACGTTAGGGTCATTAATGTCCTGCCTATACTGTATCACCCGAGAATGAATACCATACACAAATGGTATGGTGTATGACAGATTCCAGTGGGACTATCAGCCCTTTCTTTCCTTGTCCTGGGCAGTCTAACTCTATTAATGCAGCTAAAGATTCTGTTAGGTTCATTGGCTGCCATGTCATAATCTTAACTCATAATAATCTTGAAAGACATTGAAAACTCCCAGACCTTTTACACATGAACTACTATCTCACCCTTCCTACCTAATCCTATACTTGTTTTTTAAAATAGTATTTTATTTTTCCAGTTGCATGTAAAAACAGTTTTTAACATTTGATTTTTAAAAATTTGAGTTCTGAATTCTCTCCCTCCCTTCCTGCTCTCCCCACTCCTTGAAATGACAAGCAATTTGATATAGGTTATAGATGTGCAATCATGCAAAACATATTTCCATCTAATACTACACTTGTGATATTAATTTTCAAAAACCAAAATTATTTTAAAATGGTCTCTTCAATTTCTGAATCATTGACCAAGAATACTGTGTACAGTTCTGGGTATCCTGATGTAAGTAAGATTCTGACAACCTGGAGATTATCCAGAGAAGAGAAACCAAAATTTTAAGGAGTCTTGAGTCCATGTCCCATAAAGATCAGATGAAAGACCCATGAAGGTTAAATTGGAGAAGAGAAGATGTGGGTGAGGGAGGGCCAATTTGATTCCTGTCTTCAAGTGTTTCAAGGGTTTTCATGCTGAGTAAGGATTAGGTTGGTTCTATCTGATCCCAGAGGGCAGAATCAGGACTATTAGGGGGACATTGCAAAGAGGTTGTTTAAGCTGAATTCCAGAAAAAAAATGTCCTAACAATGAGGGTTTTCCAAAAGTGGAATGAGCTGCCTCAAGGGGAGATAGTTTTCCCCTCCTTGGATGTCTTCAAACAGAGGCTGGATGGTGGCTGTTCTAATGGAGATCTCTTTTGTGCACAGTGTAGCTTAGATTGCCTCTGAGGTCCCTTCCAATTCTTCAATTCTGTGATTCCGTGTTTCTGTGATCAATTACGACCTAACATTTATCCCTATTGCATTTCATCTTGTTAGATTTGGACAAGGTTTCTAGTTTGTCAATATATTTTTGGATTGTAACTGTTATCCCACATAATAGCTATCCCTTTTAACTCTGTCATCAGCAAATAGGATGATTACACCATCTGTGCCTTCGCTGAAGTCACTGATAAAAAAAGTTGGCAAGCACAGGGCAAACACAATACTACCTAGTTCACTAATTATTTCATGCATGTATGTCTAGATTATACATTTCTTAAAAAGAATTTTACCAAAGTTCTTTAATTCTGGTGGTACCTTATATGCTGAATGCTAGGAATATAGTAGCCATTGATTAAATATCAAATATTTGTTTGATAGCTTAATCAAACAATATCTTTTTCAGTATGTTTGAAAATTCTGATTGTCTGAGACCATGGGACTATCTCAGTCCAATCTGTTTTCATGTGGATATCCTAGTGGAACCACAGAACAAAAAGAAGATTGTAACCAACTTCCTTTCTCCCGTTGTATTACATTAGATAAAAATGGTCTCTTTAATCTCATGAACTTTTCAGAGAGAAGCAGCATAGCATAGTACAATGGACTTAGAGTCAAGGAGACCTGAGTTCAAATTCTGCTTCAGACTTTTATTAGCTGCATGGGCCTTACACTTAACCTCTTTGCTTCAATTGTCTTTGTTGTTTTGATGTGTGTTTGTTATTTTTAGAAGTTTTATTGATGTTTTTTGTTTTTACATGACATTTACAGACTATCCTCCCTGAGAAATCTCTTGTAACAAAGTAAAACAATTAAGTTTTAACTTAATAATTTTGATTTAATTTAATAAGTGCCATTTTATGATGTAAAATTAATAATAATAATGACCTCATCTGCAAGTGTGTAACATTCTTCATCTGTAGCACCCTCTTCCACCTCTCTTTTAAAAATATTGACAGAAATCTATTTTTTTTTCTCCCTCCCAATCCCCATCTGTAAAATGAGGTTGGCCTCAATGGGCACTGTAGACTCTTCCTGCTTGTAATTTATGATCCTATGAGACATTTTTTGTTTCTCTTTTCCATACACACAGTCATGCCATTTTAAATAGTCTCTAATTTCCGATGGCTGTCATAAATTGTTTACAATCACAGGATTTTTTTTCTTTTCAAAAATACATGTTTGTTGAGATGTTCCTGGGCATGCATATTATAAAGTTAGTGCAATCTAATTATGACTCAAATGAGGCATGGTAGCAGTTACATCTTTTAATATATTTATATCATTTGCTGCAGTCTGGTACATAGAAGCCAAACATTAGTGGCAATCTTGATGGAACAGAGGTTACAGTTCATGCGCAGCAAATACTGTGGGTAGAGACATATATTTTACTGAATTTTTGCGATATGATTTTTGAATGTAAATGCAAAAAAAACCCCTAACTCTCTCCAGATTTAGAAACAGTTCTATGAAGGCTACTATAGGGATAGGAATTGGACCTGAGATTTTACTAGTATAGAAGACTCTCAGATGTAGAAACTCTTTCTACCAATGCAGATTCAAATCTTCTCTGCTAGTAACTAGAGTTTGGGTTTGTTCAGGTTGTTCTTACTGACTTCTTCAGGAGAGAATTAGGACTTCAAGTACGTACCTGTGTATAATAAATACATCAACTTATTGTAATTGAAATAAAATGAAAAGGCAGCAGATTACAATATAAGCCTTTTTTTTTGAGGGATACAAATCTCTGACATATTCACAAATAAGTGTGATCTTTTGGCATGGAAGAGATAAGCATGCAAAGAAATTTAGAATAAGGCTTTGTTTTCACCATCAGGTTAGGATCTTTTTTACCCTAAAGATTTGAATAAGAGAAAAAATCTTTTTTTTATATTTGGAAGCAGCAAATGCACGTGGGCAGAAGGGCTTCTTTGTTAAACCACAATACAAAACAACAAGCTATATCTCAATGTGTATTATGTTTATGGCACTGTGGTAGACACTGAAGATGCAAAGATAAAAATGACAAAATCCTTGTCCTCAAAGAGCTTTCATTCTACTTGGAAATGAGGGGACAAAAAGATATGATAAAGGTGCAGAGATAATTATAATAGTACAAGGCAGGATCACTAAAATTCAATGGAGCTTCAGAATTAATCTCATTTTATATATGCAGTAGGGAGAAATGGGAGCAAAGGAGAGAGCTAGACCAGATCCTCCAGGAAAATTTGAAGAAGGAGAGACAATTTCAGTTGGGATTGTCAAAGAACGCTTTGAAGAGGAAGTAGTATCTGAGCCTCATGATCCTTGGAATGTCATGGGTTCTGAAACAAGGGGATAAGGGATGATTTTAATCTAGGCACTTGAGATAACCAATGTGAATGGAGGCAGGATATAGAAAGTCAAGTTCATGGAACACCTAGGAGTCCAATTTGGTTGAAATATACAGTACGTGAAATAAAGCTAGGAATACAGGCCAGAAATAGATTGTGGAAGTCCTTAAATGGAAGGCTAAGGAGTTAACATTTTATCCTAGAGGCAGAATGTTTTTAAGCAGGAGAGTCATGGTAGGAACAGTATTTGTTTTACAAAGGCTGAGCTAGTTTCCCTTTAAGGTAGGGAGGGACTACATCTTTGGAATTTGGAGATATATAGGACTAGGGCATAAATCCCTGGTGTGACTTTGTTATTGCTTGGGGTATAAAGTCCCTTGGTTTATGAGGATTTAGGGACACCTGAGGCTTAGCCAAATTTCTGCCTTAGGACATTTTTTTCTGATTCAGTCTAATTGCCAAATTGAATGTGGAGATAGAAAGCAACATGAGCTTTAAAAAAATTTAAGTAATTATTTAAAAATATCCTTTTAAAGCTTTTGCTATAAGGAAAATGACTTTTAATTGTAGCCTATGGTCCATGTTCTAAGCCCAAGCCATAATCAGATTGGCCTGATTTGGACCTGGTCCAGCATATTGATACGGTCAGATCTGTGCTATTGTATGAAGGGAAGGTTAAAGAGGGGAGATACCAGAGGCAAGAAGGCAAATTATGGAGACTAATTGTACTTTCAAAGATGCCTATCCACATTTTAGGTGAATTAATCAAATATTTTGAGAGGTTGAGCCACAAGGCACAGTTTTGGTAGTGATTATTTTTTCATTCTCGATGGCAGAGTTCATCTTTATTATATATGCTTTCTGTGTAGTGATCATGTAAACACTACCGTGACCACAGATCTATAAAAATGTAGATGCAGAAATATTAGAGCTTAAATGAAGAATAGAGCAATGATATACAATAGGCTCTGTGATGGAAATATTCCCTTATAGAATATGATGAAAAGTTGGTATGCTATAGTGAAGAGTGTGAATATAATGGACTTCAAAATCATTATAAGTTAACAGCTTGACGTAGAGGCCAAAAAAACTATGAGATCTTGGGCATCTTTAAGAGAATTAGGGCTTCCTATGTTAGAGATAGTGTTCTACGTGTTCATCATACTTCACTTGGAGTATTGTGTTCTTTTCTGGGTAGCATGGTTCAAGAAGGATATTGACAAACTGGAGAGCATCCAGAGAATGGCAAGCAGAATGGGTGAAAAAATGGTTGGAAAAAAAAGGAATATTTAGTGAGGAGAAGACTTGGGGGTGGGAAGGGACATGATAAATGTCTTCAAATGTTTGAACGACTGTCATATGAAGGGACGACTAAATTTACTCTATTTGAACCCAGAGGGTATAACCAAGGGCAAGCTTGATATCAAGGAAAAAAATTTTCCAATAATTAGAGCATCTAAAAATAGGATATGCTGCCTTGAGAAGTGATATGGTCCCCTTCCGTAGACGCATGAAAGAAAGTAACAAAAAAAAGAAGGAAGTAAGAAAGGAGGGACAGGAGAAAGAAAAGAAGAAGAAAAAGGAAGAACGATCTAGATATAACAACTAAAGCATTCTCTGCCCTCAGGGAGCTTATATTCTAATAGAAGATGCCACATGATTAGTGACAGTGAGCTGGTAAATGTTTAACTACTGGCACTCTGAAAAAAAATGTACGCAGGGATCCATTTTTGAGATTGATCCATTTTTATTTTCTCTATCATGTTCTTAGGTCTAGATAATCAACAAAACAATAAATCAAGTGCTGATTTGTAATGTTTGCTGATTTCTTACATGTAAATGCTCACACTGAAAATCTAACAAATTAGTTCTCAAGAGCAGGTAAGAGTTGGCTCCAGCACACTACTGTACATACTAGAGTTAGAATTAGAAAGGGGGAGAAAGTTCACAGTAGTTTGGTAGTCTGGCTTTGGACATGAAAGTCCCACTTTTGTGGCCTAAGGCAGTGGTGTCCAAAACATGGGCTGTGCCCTCCCATGTGGTCCATCTGTGTCCACCACAAGCACAGAAATCCACACAAATGCTTTAGTTAAAGCATTTATGACAATTTTCATGCCTGTAGTAAATGCAGGTGGGTGGCATAAAATTGCACTGCAGCCGCTGGCTTACAGTATTGGGGGTGGGGTGGGGTAGAGAAGAGTCTGAGTTCTAGTGGATCAGAATGTAAACAGAGGGGTTTGAAGAGAGCCAGGATGTTGTAGCCTGATTCTAGGCAGGATAAGGTGAAAACTCATCTATCAGAGTCTAAGGCTATTGAGGGCTGCAATCTGAGTTCTAGTAGAAGGTAGAAGAGGATAAGAGTATAGACAGTATTATTTGTGGATGGCAGAGAAGGGGCAGGGTAGCCTGTCCAAGTCTGGATGGGAAAGGGGGCTCTTCAAGCAGAGGCTCTGTGGCTGTTTGTTAGATATGCTTGAGTGGATCCCTCTTGTGTCTTGATTGGACTACATGGCTACCAAGGTCCCTTCCAACTCTCAAATCCTGTCATTCTGTGCCTGCTTGACCTCAGGAAGAAAGTTCAAAACCTTCCTCAGACACTTGCTAGTTATTTCAACTTGATCAAGTCACTTACTTTTTCCAGGACTTCATCTTCATCTACAAAATGAAGGTGTTGGACTTAGTCACCTCCGAGTTCCCTTCTGGCTTTAAATCTACGATCCTATGATCATATAGCAATGGAGGAAAAAATGTGGCAGAAATGCCACAGAGAGATTGTGGAGGCTCAGACACAATCAGTTTGGGCTACTTGTCATTGGGTGGGGAAGGAAATGAACAATGTCAGATATATAGAGAGCTGGGGATATAAAGAAAGGCAAAAGAAACTCTCTGCTCTCAAGGAACTCACAATCTAACGGGAGGGAGAACATGCAAACTACTCTGTACAAGCAATGATAAATTGGAGATGATCAAATGGAAGATGCTAGCATAAAGGAAGATCAAGAAAGGCTTCTTATAGAAGGTGGGATTTTTAGCTTGGGCTTGAAGGAAGCCAGGAGACAGAGATGAGGAGGCAGAGAATTCCATATATGGAGGAAAGCCAGGAAAATTCCACTGGAGTTTAATGAATGGGGGAGGGGCGGTGTTGATACGGTAAGACATGCACTATAGGAAGGTGAATTTGACAGCTGAGTGGAAGATGGGGAGAGATTTGTGTTAGGGAGACAAACCAGCAGGGTATTTCAAGAGATCATTCATGAGGTGATGAGAGCTTGCACCAGGGCATTGTCAATGTCAAAAGAGAGAGGAAAAGATGAACAGAGACTAGATTAGAGATGTTATGAAGGTTAAATCAATAGAACTTGGCAACAGATTAGACATGAGAATGTGTGAAAGAGAGTGAGGTGTAGAAGATGACACCTAGATTGGGAGCCTGGGAGGATGATGGTGCCCTCAATAGTAACATGGAAGTTAAGAAGATGGGCAGACTTCGAGTGGAAAGATGATGAGTTCAATTTTGGACATGTTGAATTTAAGATATTTAGGTCAAGATGTCCGATAGACAGCTGGAGATTAACTGTGAGATCAGAGGAGTCACATAGTTTTAAAGTTAGAAGGGATCCTAGGTGCCCTAGAGATGATTTACTCCATTCCTCATTTTAAAGATATGGAAACTGAGCAAAACAAAGTCCCATATGCCCAAAGTTTCATAGTTAATGAAAAGAATCAGGGTTTAAATTTGAATTCTCTGATTCTAAATATAAAAGTCTTTATACCACCTCATGATGCTTTCTAAATGGTCTTTGATCTTTCCTCAAAAATGTTAAAAAAATATTTTCCAAGCCAAGAACTACTGTTATAAGATTTCATTGACCTATGTACTTTTATCTCACAAGGCAGTAACTTTGTCTGCCATAAATCTCATATGCATTATCTTCCTCAACTAAATGGAGATCTTTCTGGGAGCAACGCTTTGGTATTTTTAATAGAGAAGAATATGATCCTGGTTACACTGTAGGCATTCAAAAAATTCCAAGTGCTTGATTCAGGAGCTGGTAAGTGATCATTGTTGTTTGTCCTTCGTTTTTGAAGAGTGCCAAAGACATTCAGGGGGTAATGTCCTAATATGTCCATGAATTGGATTAAAATGAGGCAGAGTCACACAGTCATCAGCCTTTCTCTCTCTTCCAGAGTTATTGAAGTCCAATGGCAAGACAAGAATCAAGATGATGGGTGATGGCCCAGGATATAGTGGATGAGCTTGGTGTCTCTGGTACCAGACCAAAGTGCTGATCTTGGTGTCTCTGGTATCAGACCACAGTGCTCTACTGTGCCTGGTTAACCTGCCCCCATGGCCATTGGAACAAATTATTCTCATCTTCCCATTCTGCTGGGGAAAGTCTTCACATGCTTGAGGTAGATAGTCCTCTAACTCACCAACAGTTGTGAGACCTATTGGTTACCTTCAACCTGGTTTAGCCTGTCTGCTGAGATGGCTATACTGGGCTGTGGCCACTGTACTACAGCTTCTTGGAGTCACAGGTTGGGTAATAGGTGGTGCAATGAACATAGGACACTGGACCCAGGGTCAGGAAGACATGAGTTCAAATTGTGATTCAGTTACATACCAGCTATGGAACACTGGGCAAATTGTCCAGCTTCTGCAAAATGGGGATAACAACAGTTGTGATGATCAAATGAGATATTTGTAAAGCACTTTGCTAATCTTAAAGTGCTATATAAATGTTAGTTCTTGGTGTTATTTACATAATATTTACATAAATAAGGCACTAAGAACTATGCAAAGGAAATGGAACTTTGACCGGAAGACATTTATCAATTTTACCTTTTGCTTGTGCCAACATCTCAAATTTCACTTTCCTCCCTTTACTGAAGCTAAGAAAGTTCATCTATGTTAAGAGCTCCCATGTATAACAAATTTATAACAACCTTGTACCTTGGGCAGGGCCGTCACCCCAATTTTACAGCAGAAGAAACTAGGCTCAAAGAATTAAAATACCTTGCTCACTGTCACAAAGCTTACAGGTACTGGACTAAAACATCTGCGGATTTGGAGTCAAAGGATCTAGTTGCAAAACATCTCTCTACCACTTAGAATAATCTGAGTGATCTTGGGCAATCACGTTAGCTCTTTTGGCTTTATCAGTCAAATGAGGGGGTTAAATGAAGTGACCTGTAAGGTCCTTTTTTTAGCTCTATATTTATGATCCTATACGGTCTAGGTCTTTTGACTTCAGATCCAGTTGTTGCTACTACAACATACCATAACCATGACAGTTATCTCCCTAGAAACCATTTTGAAGGGAAAAGATGAGATCCAGCAACCAGACATGATATTAGGTAATGCCTCTATATTCACATGGTGAACAATCACTTCATAATAGTCTTCTGCCTTAAGCATTTAATTGGCCAAAGCAATTTTTTACAATGAGTTGTGATAGGGGGTGCGTGTGTGTGTGTGTGTGTGTGCATGTGTGTGTGTGTTTTGAGGGGATGGAGTAACACTGTATTGCTTTTTCCCTTTACCACTGTGGGTGTTTTGCTCACAAGATCATTGCTGGGCTTACAATATGAGAAAGCCGCCGGAGGTCCAAATGCATGCAGTTTAAGCCTTGTCACTTCCTTTTCTATTAATGATAAACACTTAAGTAATCCTTCTAGAGCACCAAAGCACAGACCTTTATTCATAGAGTCAACTAGAACACCAAGAACAACAAAAGAGCTTTCATTAGGGGAAGTCTCTGAATCACTAGTTTAGATTAATGGGCTTTTAGAGTTATAAAAATGGCCTGTGCATCATGCAGTACTTTCTCTCACTTTATAAATAAGGAAACTGAGGCCAGGTGACAGTAATTTGCTAATCTAATTAGTGGCAGAGTTAGGCTAAATCTCAGCCCTCTCATTGCCTCATTTGGTGCTTTTTAATATAAATTTAAATCATATTTAATTGATGCTGTTTTATATCACTGCCACATCTCAATGACTTTCCTCCCATTCTTCCCTCCTCTCCCCCCTCCACCCCACTATACAGTGCTCCTTCCACAATACCATATTACCATATATTTCTTGGGTTTTGTTCTGTCAGCACTCTATGTATTTACATTACTAATCTTTCTTTTTGCTTTTCTTTCTCAAAGTCTTCGATGAGATCAGCTGGGTGATGGTTTGACTATAAGTATTATGTACATATGTACTTTAATAAAAGTTTTTGTTTTCTCATTTTAAAAATACACCTTTGGGAAGACTTTTAAATAGTACAGAAAATATTTAGAGAATATTATTTGCATAATAACCTTTCAAAATGGATCCAATTAAGTTCATTGTAACAAATGAAACACTTTTTTTTTAAAAAAAAAAAAGAGTAGATCTTGATACTATATTCCTTTTTCTTTGGTGTGGGGCAGTTTTTTTGTAAAAATTCAGCTAGGTTCAGGTCAAGCAAAACCTGATTGACATCTCATTCAAGGCCTTTATCTTGCTACACAATGAAACGTTGGGAAAAATTCTGCTTTAGACTACAGACTCATAAATAGATAGTTAAAAATAATACTTCATCTTGCTAGAGTTGCCCAAAATAAAACAATTAAGTAAAACAATTTTCTGGTTGATAACTTGCTGATTTTGCTTGGGGGCTTAGGAGAAACAATAATAGGAAATTTTAAGACAGCCTACTAACAGGGGCGAATGTATCAGGACAGAGTGTGAAGTCCCTTTTAGAACAGAATAGACCGGTTGACTTGCTATTGGAATTACTTTTAAAACACAGAGTAGAAAATAATACCGAACTAACTCAGCCTTGAAACATTTAGGAACAAATACTAGTCATAATTAACGGCACCCTTGGTCGTTTGGGGCTTTCACTTACGCCTACTTTCATAAATTGCTCTGGATTTCTCGTATAGCTCATATGGGTCAGGCTTCCTCGGATCAAAGGCCTCTGTTGAGTCAGGAAATGAACTCCTGTGAAGGGAGGTTGGAAAGGGGAGATTCTGTGGTATAGCTGGAGCAGATAAACTCGTTTGAGGGCTGCCTTGATTCTCCCATCGATCCATTATCTGAAAAGACAATAGTAAAATTAGGTGGATTTGGAAGGAGCTTCCCTCTTCCCCTCAGGCGTAGCTCGAGTCTGGACTAGGTAACATGGTTAGCAAAAACCAGCTGTTCCCAAGGTTACAATATATCACGGTTTAGATTGTTGATAAAAGAAAACAGGAATATGTGCGCACACATACACACACATACACACACACGCACACACACTCTTTAAAAAGGACATACCATTATTTTAGTGAACCTTACTTACACGTTACCAATAATCAAGCCCTCCCCAAATCAATACTATTCTATCAGTCCTTAGACAAATATACAACAGTATAAGACCTGAAAATTGTCTGAGGTCTTTTGTTAAGCTGAGCCCATTATAGTAGGTTCAATTATTATTCTCTGTGAGAAACTTCTTCCTGATAATTTCACCTTACTCAGCAATGAGTTAGTTCGCTAGCCAAACACAAGCTGTTGCTTTGATGTTACGGGTAAACCAGATGTGGAACCATTTCAATGTGGTTACCTTGTTGGCTCTGGCTTGTCTCAATGACATGAGAAGAACAATACTAACTCTTCCCAGCCTCTAGCTAATCCTGTTCTGCTGTGAAAACACGCTGGCCCCCTTGTGAGAACCATTGCCTAGGTTTCCATGGTTACCACATATTAAACTAGTTCTGATATGTCCATCATAAAATCACAGAATTAGCTGACAAGAACCTTACAGATCATAGGATTAATCCCCTCATTCTACTGGTGGGGAAACTGAGTGAGTATAATTTTCTCTAGGTCATCCAGTCGTCTAGTCACAAAGCTAGGACTATAACTGTAGCGAGGACATAGTTGCTTAAATACATAGCAACACTGATGAGCTTGTGGTTTGATGTTAACCTCATTTTCTGTTCACTGTCAAGTATACTCAATACAGTAGAAGTGTCTGTTGAGTGGTCTTGCAATGTGTGTTTTAAAAGTATTTCACTGTGCTTCATTATTCAGTCAATAGTTCTAATTCTCAGAAAAAAAAGCTACTCTGAAAGCTAATGATTGATATGAAAAAAATATTGTGCTTTTGGGGTTAAATTAAATTTTCCAATTTTGTCATGCTAACTGCATTTATTTTTCATCAACTTCCCTCTTTTACTTTCAAGTTTCATATGTTCAATTCAACATGCTTTTAAAATTATGAGATCATAGATTTGGAGCTAAAAGGCATCTTAGTCATCCTCTGGGCCAGGAGTTCTTATGCTTTTCTTCTTTTTCTTTCTTTTCTTTCCTTTTTTTGGTATCATGGGGTTTTGTGACAATATGGTAAAGGCTATGGACCATTCTTAGAGAGATAGATAGATGGATAGATAGATGGGGAGAGAGAGAGAGAGAGAGAGAGAGAGAGAGAGAGAGAGACAGAGAGAGAGAGAGAGACAGAGAGAGAGAGAGAGAGAGAGAGAGAGAGAGAGAGAGATAAAACATTTATTAAGTGCTTACTATGTATGTATGAGGCACTGTTCAAAGAACAATATTCTCAGAAAAAATGTTTGGTTGCCTACATTTATAATTGAAGGAAATGCTAAATTTTGCTTAGAGATTAGTAGAAATAAAGATGTCATTTCCCTTTCCTCCCATCCCAATCAGAAACTCCTTGAAATCTATCCATAGTTAAGAACCTCTGGTCTAGATCAACCCCCTAATTTTAAGAAACTGAAGGACAATGAAGTTAAGCGACTTGCCCAAGGTCACATAGATAGTAAGTGAGTGGCAGAGCAAGGATTCACACCTGGGCTCTCATATTCCAAATCCAGTGTTCTTTCTCTTGTATGATTTCTGCCTCCCTAAGCACTTCACGCATAAGGTGTTCAATGCTGACAAGTTTTATAAACACAGCATGTAAACTTGAACCATACAGCCCGAGTAGCCACAGTGTTCTATTTGCTGTAATATGGCTTTTGCTCATATCTTGTTGCTTTCCCTATCTTCACAAGGCAGGTGATCTGTCACCCCGAAACATATTGCTAGGGTACATATTAGTTCCTACACAGTGCAGTGAAGCAAGCATGTTTCAGGTCAAGTATTAGGAGATCTAAAAAACAATTTCAAAGCTACAAAGCCAACAATGCCACCAAGTATTGTTTGGGAGAGTCGGCTCATTCCCACGGCAGAGTGACAAACTCTAGACATTCTGAACCACAGAGAATGGGAAATCTATCTCCAGTCCTGTGTGTTCTTAGGAAAGTATTCACAACTTTTTGCTGTGACAATCATCAATACTTGAAGTGATTTCTTCAGGTGATTTTAAAAGTTTCAAACCATGACACTCATGAAAATGACTGGCGGGAAAATTTATAGAATAAAAACAGGATTGGCTTTTCAGGCTAAGACTGTTCCAGAAATGGCAAAACCTTCTCCTGTTATCAGTATCTGCCAGCATCTGCAGGGCTCTGCCTCTCCTGGGTTATTAACACTTAGATGTGAGCCCCTGTCTGCACTCATCCAGAAAGAGACATAAAACCAGGGCAGAAAGCAAGTAGCCTTGAGGCTAGAATGGAGGTCTCAACCTTCTTTCTAGTATAATTCCTGGTGAACTGTTTAATTGTCTTGGTTGGCTTGGTTGAAATCTGAATGTTACTACTCTATCAGCACCCACAGTACCTGCCTGCTTCTGGGTTTCCTTCTTTGCCTTCGGGTTCTGTTCACTACCTTGAACTATGTACAATCTCCATATGCTTTGCTATTCCATTGGGCTTTTTTGTGTTTGGGATCTGTACTGCTTACATCAATTAGCCAATTAACAAGAATTTGTTAAATGCCAACTACGTTTGAAGTGGTGTGCTAGGCACCAGGGGAAAAAGGAAATAATACCTATTCACAAGGGCTTACATTCTAATGGGAGGAATTCAGTGCTCCCTTCCTCTCCCTTTACTTGACTTGGGATTTAAACTCTGGTTACTGACCTATTTGGCTCCATTGTATCTTCTTGCTTCTTCCTATTTCCAGTGAATTCTTGAACTTTGGATATTGCCCATCTACCTGGACTGGGTTCTATCACTTATTAGCTGTATGATTTTGGGGAAGTTACTTAATCTCTTTGGGTCTCATTTTCCTCATATGTAAAATGAGGGGATTGGAATAGATGGTTTCTGAGGCCTCTAATTACTTCTAAATCAGTTTCCTAGACACCAGATTCTAATATCCTGACTAGGACTGGCTTGTTCCTTCCTGTATTAACGATCACCCCAATCTGTTTCATGACTTGGTCTATCGGATCTTCCAGACCTCTCCTGCATAGCTTAGAGTCCCTGTTATGGCCTCTTTAAGTTTGCCTTGGTCTCTTGGTGTCTATACCCCTGTGTGACAGATAAAAACGTTCCCCAAGATAGAAGGCTCAGCAGAGAAGTGAAAGTTTCTACATCTCAGAACAGAAACCTTGCATTTTATCCCTCAAACAGAACTGCTGGCGATTTCAGTGGGAACTTGGTGGAAATATGGAAATCTCTGAACCAGAGAAAATCTAAGAGAGATTCATGAATCTGATACAGAAGTGACAGATTTCCTTTGCAAGGCTGAGGTCCTGGAAGTTCAGAACTTGGCTGTTGCTGCTTCACTTTTGTGGGGCAGCATGGGTTCAAGATTAATTGTAAATTAGGTTCTGAGAAACCTTTTTTGGAATTATTGACTATGGATGTAATTACTATAATGACAGCCAATGCTGTAATTACATCAAATGGCATAATCTGTATAAATGTGGTACATGTAAGGAAATCACCAGATTGCATAATTGTAGCAGTGAGATGGTGCTGTAAAGTTTCCAGGAAATTCAATAAGAAAGTGAACAATACCAGAGCACACTGTTTTAAGATTGGGCAGAAGGAATTAGTGCTGGGAATTTTGGCCAAAAGAACATACTAAAACTAGATAATGATAAATGATCATGATGACATAATAGTGTACTTCACGATTTATAAAACATTTCACACAGATTATTTCATCTGTTCCTTGCACCAATCTTGTGAGGCAAGTAGAGCAATCATCATTTTTCTCTATTTTACAGATAAGACAACTGAGGCTCAGAGAGGTCAAAGAACATGCCTAAGGTCACACGGTTACCAAGTGACACAGAGCTGGAACACAAAGCCAGATCCTTTGACTCCAATTTAAATGCCCTTTCTGTTACACCAGATTAAACATTTTCAAAGTCCCCTCTTTTCATAATCATGTATTAAATTAAATGGTTTACTAAGAATGTGGAATAATTTCCAATCTGAGGTTCTCTGTTGAAAATGAGGGGTAAATCCTAAATGATGATTTGCAAATACTGATAATTTCCTTAAACCCCAGAAGCTTGTGTCCAGGTTGATTCTGCAATTTCCCCATCTTCCGGTTTCCCCATCTGTGTCTGAGAGAAGCCCAAAGCAGAGATTAATATACTGGTAACTTTTCTATTAGAATTGATAATAATGAGTTTTCCTCCAGTATAGGTCTCCACATAATTTTTAAAGATATCTCGTTTAGCTAGAGGATATCCTTGTAAAATAGTAAATTTTATAATACTTTCTCAGCTGAAGGGAACCAACTGAGTTTCTAAACCAGTGATATACACACATACATACAATCACACATGCACACAACATTTTAAATAATTTCTAACTCATTGTTCAGGCTAACAGTAAGAGAGCTCCTCCCCACCAGACAGAATCAGAAGAGGAATGAGAAAGCAAATTTTAAAAACATGAGGAGAAAGCACGCTGTCTTCAGGCCTAATGCTTTTCTTGATTTAATCAGGTTGCCATAAGTCTTTCACTTGCATGATTTTCACAAGAATTTAAAGCAGGATGAACTCTCCTAACACACCATAAAGTTAATCCTCACAACTGAATCCATGACTAAACAGTAGCCTAACTATGCATTTTTTCCCCTTCTAGCAATTTGGGTTTCTCTACAACTACTAATTCAACTCTGTCAAAGAGATAGACAAAATCCATCAACCTCTAAATACATTTACCAGCCTGTTCACTCTTATCAACGTTTTAGGCTGTCTCATGAGGTTCTTATTGATCTGGCAGCCACATGGAGATACAGCAAATGATGGTTCAGCAGACCGGCATTTAGCCTTCTGTCTTTCCATTTCTTCACATGAGTGAAACTGAGTCTCAGAGATGTAAAGCGAGTGTTTAAAAAAAGTGGACATCATTCAACTGAAGACTCTCAGTCAGTACTGTGATTCTGCGGATTCTGAGTTAGCTTCCATTAAAGATTCTTATTTGCACAGAGCTAAATTCTTTTCAGGTAGGCCTATAGGAGCTACTTTGATGCTCTCTGGACTTGTGGGTCCATGTTAATTGGGATAATTTTAATAAAAGGTGTGTTAGCAAAAAGACCATAGTGTTTCTGAGAGGGATATTAAGAGATTTATTGGGAAATCTTTCTTAAGGAATCCTTTAAAAGTTACAATTCCAATGGGGCTTTTGAGCTGGAGTTTTGAAAGTACAAAGGAGACAGAATTGAAGGGTTACTTTTTAATTTAGTCTGTGGTAACCTGGCATTAAGAAATAACAAAAGAACACTTATTCTTTTGATAGGGGAATCATAGCTTGAGAGCTGTAGGGACCTTCTTGGTCAGCTCTCAGAGACCGTGTGGTTTAAACCCCTTCATCATGCAGATGAAGAAACTGAAGCCCAGAGAGGCTAAATGACTCGCCCGATGTCACACAGGTAGAACTAAGATTCACACTTAGGTCCTGTAACTCCAGGATCATTGCTCCTTCTACTATACTGTGCTGCTGCTATGTTATATGGGGAGACTACTGATAAATGTTTATAGAAATGGACATCACCATTAGAACCACAGAAAAAATTATAATGGTACCAACTTACAGGCTTTGGAGTTTTCCAAGGAGAAAAGAAACCTGCAATAAAGAAAACACAATGTAAACTTTAAAAAACACATCAAAGCATTAGTCCTAAATAATTCCGTGTTTAGATTCTTTACAATCTATTCTTCCCATTAGAATACATAATAATATGCAATTGAGCAATGAAAGTAATAATAAATGAATAATTTAAAACAGCCTAACTTTATAGCCTAAGCTAATGATCTCAAAGAATTACACTTATTTTGCATGGTGATATTTTCTTATTTTACATCTGGGGAAATTAAAACACTGAGGGGTTACTACTTCTCAAGGTGGAACGCTCAACAATGACCTATGGCCTAAGTCTCAGCTTTCCTGACTTGGGCTGACATTAGGTATGACTACCTCTGACATGCAGCAGTGAAGACAATTAATAAGCAAATAAATACAATTTTTCATAGGAAAATGCCTTTCATGTGAAGAAATAGGAGAAGCATTTTTTGTAGTATATAATTACAAAGTTAGGTTGGCTGGGTAAGTGTAATATCAAAATGTGGTGACATTACTAGATTTAGAACTAGAAGATCTGTGCTCAGATCTTATCTCTGCTACTTATCACTTATGACTTTATAGTGTCTTGGGCTCTGATCTCTTAGGTCCCTTACAGCTCTGACTTTGAACTGTCCTCTGAGTGTTTAGAGGGCCTCAATTCAGTTTCTGAATAACATATTCTAAGCAACTGAAAAAAAAAACTATGTGATCTCAGAAATGAATTGGCACTAGAAATCAATATCCATTGGACACACCAGATCAATAATTTTTCGGGCAATGGAATTCTCTTTGCTGTCACAAATGACAAAACTGATTGGGCTGACTCTGTTGTGACATCAAATGACAACTGAGACAGCGGCCAGATTTACATTCTTCAGTTTGGTATGTTACATCATATGAAAACAGACAAAAAGAGGAAAACTTAATCATAGTTTAAGAACAAAAAGACTTAAAAAAATAGTGCTGACAATAATCACTGCCCTTACCCCCTCTCCCAATGAACAAATGAGCCACAACAGATGCCATTTTACAAATCTGAGTATTTCCTCATCATTCCCCCTTTGGCAATTATATGTCTAAAGGAAAACTATCCTCAAAAAATAGCATTCTATGTTGAAAACATATGCATGCTTATCATCTACCAAAAGTTCAAGACCTGTAGTAAATAGACGCAACAGAAAACTTCAGCTCATTTTCCCTTATAAGTACCATGGAAGGCAGTGTGGCTTTCACTAAAACCTACCCACCCTCCCACACTTTGCTTCTCTGTCTTTAACGGCTTAAACTTGTTTGAGTTTATTACTCTTTAGATTAATTACTCAGGTAATTAGCTAGATTAATATTAATTAGACCTTTAAGTAATGTGGTCAAGGCTTAAAGAGGAAGAGAAGAGTATAAGCAAATCATAGTCGATAAAGCACCTAAGTTCTCTTTCAGCTATCATTACCCTGGGTTCCGGTAGCAAGTATCTCTCTCCTAGCTTAGGTTCTCCTTAAAAGACTTCCAACACCTCCAACGGAAAAGTAAAAAATCTGATCTCTTCCCTTCTTTCTCCACCAGGTGCCAAATAGACAATAATTGATTTTTTTAACTCCTAATGGATGGTTTAACTGTTTTTCCAAGGTGCATAGAAAACATAATCTTCAAGTAGTATTGCAAGTGGCCATATAGTATGAAATACAAATTCCTCTGTTTGGTATTCTAAACTCTTCACAAGGAAAATAATTTATCTTTCTGGATTTATTTCCCATTTCTCCTCTTGATGCACTCTATGCTACAGTCAAGCTTGACATCTTGTTCTCTATATTCAATATTCCATCCTCCACGTCTATGTTTGTGTATAAGCTGTTCTCTGTGCCTGGAATGCTCTCCCTCCTTGGAATCCCTAGCTCCAGTTAAGGCTTAGTTCAGGTGGCACCACACAGGAAAAATTGACAGGATTTGGCAACTGATTGTACTTAAAAGATGAAGGAGAGGGGGAGGGAAGAGGTCAAGTGGAAAGATGGCATACTTCCATCAGAAATAAGAAAGTTTAGAGGAGTGGTGCTTTTTGGGGGGGGTGGGGGAGAGAAGAAAATAATGAATTTTATTTTGGAAATGTTGAATTTGGAATGCCTACAGAATAACCAGCAGGAGATATCAAGAAGGTGATTAACGATATACAACAGGACTTTAGGAAAAAGACCATGAGGATAGATAGATATATAGATAGATGGATGGATAGGTAGATGTGGGAGGTCACCGAGAGAGGGTAAATAGTAAAGGGAAAGCCCTAGGACGGAACCTGGAAGGACACCCATTGTAGTGGGTAAGAAATGAATGACAGAGCAAAGGATCTTTCCTGAAAAACAACAAACAGATAGGAGGAGAAGCCAGATAGAGTAGTGTCTAGAAAAGCCAGGGAAGAGATAGTATCCAGGAGGAGAGGTTGGTCAAGAGTCTTAAATGCTATAGAGAAATCAAGAAGGATGAAGATTAAGAAAAGATCATCATTAACTTCTCAGACAATAATGGTCTACTTTCCCCCCCATCACCTCGTGCATGAACCTAAAGAATTAATGCAGTACCCTAAAAAGACCATTAATTCTATCTGAATGATATTTCTGAGACTGAAACATTAATGCCTTTTTTTGTAAACGGGAAAAAAAATTAGACTCCAAATCAATTCTTGGAATATAGTTCTGGAGCTCAATAGAACCTTAGTGTTCATTTAGTCATTTTTCATTTTCAGATGAGAAGGCTGACTCTAAGAGACGGAGAGTGGTTTGCTCAAGGCTGTACTGCTTTTGAGTTGTGGTGGTACCCTGAATAGATTGTTGGATTTGGAAGCAGGAAGACCTGAATTCAAATCACATCTTTGACCCTCACTAGGGCCAAGCCTCTAGATGAATCACATGATCTTGGTCTGCCTCAGGTTCCCATATTTGTCCCTCACAATATGGGGATAATAATAGCATCTACATCCCAGGATTGTTGGGAGAGTCAAATGAAATATTTGTAAAGTGCTTTCTAAATCTTAAAGTGTTCTATAAATACTAGCTGCTCCTCCTCCTCTTTCTCCTTCTCTTGGTCTAGAGCGATTTCAATTTAGTCATGTGGCCCTTCTCACATTTTGTTAGATGTGTATAGCTTCTAAATCCTCAAATGTAGCACTAGTGAATGTTGCTAATATGCAGTGAAAATTGAATTACGATCATAGAGTTTTTGTGATATCTTTCCTTTCCAGTTATCCTCACACCGGCACCTTGTTTATAGCATGCCTATGAAAGAAAATTCTATGAAATGCTTTAATTTTTTTTTCCTCCTCCAGGATCTTTTCTAGAAATAGACATGTATGCAGTGGAACACTTGGCAGGGTATCTTATCACAATTTGTAATGGGTTAGCCCCATGGGGAGCCTGGGAAATAATCTTAAAGGATATCATTTTTCCAATGGCAAAAATGCACAATTCTCTGCCCTTTTGGCAGGGTAGCTACCAGAATTAAGATGAAACTAGGGAACTGGAAAGGTGAGACTGTCATTCAGCTTGGCCTCCCTTCAGAAGCAGTTCCTGAGTTCTCTGAACTACTAAAATTATTTAATCTGGTTTGACCTATTATCTGTAGACCATGCTCTAAGTCTCTTTCTGGCTTCTAGTATGGAAGTTTCTGGGATGATTTTAACACCAGGTTGGAACATAAAAGTAACCTTGCTCAGCACAGAAGCCTTCAGGCACTGATGGAGCAGCTGACTTTTTTAGGTCACACTATATTTGGATGGGGAACAATTGAGCTGGTCAAGTGGAAGCTACTTGACTCAAGAAAAAAAATAATGATTTTTTTAAAGGCTTGCAATCATAAAAATAAAAAGCAATGTTTAGGAGAACTTCTGTGGACTTTTGAAAAATTATCCATTGTTCTATAAAAGTGGAAATGAAAGTAGGGAGACAGAGAAGCTTTGTCCATAGTACAAAAATAAAGCCAGATTTTGTTTTGATCTGGCAGATATACATAATAAAAGCAGGAGTGTGAGCCAGTGCAGTAGAGGACACTGGCTGGGCATTTCAGTCACTCACTTAACCTCTGCCTGCCTCAGTTTCCTCGCCTGTAAAATGAGAATAATATTAGCACCTACCTCCAAGGGTTGTTGTGAGGAACAAATGAGACAATATTTGTAAAATTGCTTAACCCGGTGTTTAACACATTGTAGGCATTATATAAATGCATCTTTCCTTCCCTTTCCTTTCTTCCCCTTCTCTTCCTGAATTTTTTTCCTTTTATTTTTCTTTTTTAAAAAAATTCTTACATATATATGCAAAGAAACATATGTATATATTTGCTATATGTGTATAAAATTATGTGCATACCACATATATAACATTATATATTATTGCTTTGTATGTTTTTGTTATACATGTTTTATACACATATACACACATATGTACATGTGTATATACATATATATATCTACATATGTGTGTATGTCTGTATGTAGGGTAGAGACTTGGGGAAGTGAAAAGTGGGGAAAGGAGGTGTTCAGGGGACTGAGAGAGGAAGGAGAAAGGGTAAAGGGGTAAGTGGCATAAAATAATGGGAATTCTTTCAGTACACATTTTTTCAGACACTTCTGGGCTCCCGCAGGTTGCTTGCCACCCTCTTTTATTCTGAAGGTGCCATGGATTGGCCCAATTGCTTTGTTTCCCAGTACCACTTTTCCTTTTGTTTCCATTTTGCTTGATAAGGAGAAGATTAAGGAACATGGCCATTAGGTTCAACCATTTGAAGGACTGTGTGGAAGAGGCATTTGATTTCTTCTTTTCTTTGTAGGTACAAAAGGGAGACCTAGGACCAATAGGTGGATGTTATAAGGAGTCATATTTCAGATAAAGGCCTTTTAAACAAATAAGGCTATCTGAAAATTGAATTAACTACCTCCCTGGTAATAAGGGCCCCATCACTGGAAGTATGTTCAAGTAGAGGCTAGGCAATCACTTATTGGGGATGCTTTAGAAACAATTACTCCACTTATGAGATTGAGTATAGCCCAGGTGGCCTCATGGGTCCTTCCCAACTCTAAAATTCTATGACTCTATATATGAGCAGGTTTCCTCTCTTCCTTAACTGAATGAGAAACTGAATACCATCTATGAATAACCCTTCAGAAATTTTCTAAAGGGATTTTACTGCTAGTGCATAAAAAAGAAGCAAAGTGTAAAAAAGCTCTCTCCTTTGGCCCATCACTTTTTTTTTTCTATTTCAGGCTCTTTAGGGAAAAATAAAATCATATAGAGATGCAAATTATGACAGTATATACCAAAGGACTGAGGAAATATTCAGAGTAAAAGTGGACTTGCACTAGCCTGGGGGTTCCATCATAAGAGCAGAGATAGAGGCTCTGGATGAATGAGCAAGGCCTTTGGCTTGAGATTGGGGCAGGATGGGGTGATGGGATCAAGTCAGGACACATTGCTACTGACTGAGCCTTACTAGGGTGGGAACCACTAGGGACAATTGCAGAGAAGTACAGGAAGTAGTGCCAAGTTTCCCTTCTTTGCCACCATCATTCAGGTTACTTTACACCCTTCTCTGAACCTTCCCCAGGTAGGGTGAAAGGTAGAGATTGGAGACTGAACAGGTGTGAGGAATGTGATTCTGAGGCTTCTGAAGGGAAATGAGCAGCTAGGTGGGGAAAGAATGAGGAGGAAAGAGAAACCCTCACTAGAATAAGTGACGTGACAAGAGGACATCGGATTTGGAGTCAGGAAAACCTGAATTAAAATCCTGTCTCACACATTGTGACCTTAGGTTAGTCACCTAACTTCTTGAAGTCTCAGTTTTCTCAATTGTAAACTAGGGCCAATAAAAGCTCCTATCTCACAGGTGAGCTATGAGTCTCAAATGAGATGATGGGTATCAAGCACTTTGTAAAACAGAAGCACAACTATAAATGAGATAATAAAAACACAGAGCAGTAAACTGGTCTGGAAGGCAAATTAAAAGCAGACCATTCTTCAACAAAAAATGGCTGGCACTTCGAAAATCATTAGAGAAGGATAACTTAATGCTGACTTCCATGTTGGCATTTACATAAACCAAGCATATCAATGAGATGTTACATTTTAAAAAGTAAATCATGGGAGAATGTCTGGTGAGCCTTTGGAGACCAATTAAAAATAACCATAGCACCAAGATGGGCAATCACTTTTGCAGGCATGGTAATCTGAAATCAGCAAGGGCAAGGAGCTGATTAGAGCTTTTGCTTCTTCCGAAAGAAATAGTTTTATTGTCAAAAAATCTGGCCTTACAACATCTCAGAGGATCCCATTTTATGCAGAGACCTTTACCTTTTTTATGTCTGCTCAAAGACAATCTTGACTCACCTATGGTTTCTCCAAATGGATGGGCTTAGACACTACTTAGTCAACATCATCAATAACAGAGAAGGGCCTTGGGTGGGGGTGGGGGTGTGGGAACCAAACAAACCCAATATGGAAAACTCAATTTCCAGGTAAATACAATTTCAGTTTGCAGTGGTTAATCAATAGTAGAGTTATTCTGAAAACAATATTAACTCACATTTACATAATGCACTAAGAGTTGCAAAATGCTTTACATAGAATGTTTCATTTGACTCTTATATCTTCCCTGTAAGGTGGATGCTATTATTATCATCCTCATTTTACATATAAGGAAGAGAGGAGAAGTGATTTGCTTGGAGTTTTACACAATTAGTAAAATCTGAGTCAGGTCTTCCTGACTCCAAGTCAAATACTCAATCTACTAGTTGCTTATAAAACTTCCCTTAATGCCTAGTGCCTACATTGACAAAATGCTGAATATTGTACTAAGGAACATGTTTAGGACAGTTCAAATGGATGAAAAGCATCCAGGTCAACTTTTGTGAGCAAGTTCTTCTATGGAGGATTTGATTTTTAGTCCGTAGTCCAACAATAACTGCAGGAGCAGTTATTCTACTGCCCATCTCTATCACCTGCAGATTGAGCAGCACTGCTGAAGAGCCAGCATGGGGCCCCATCCACTTAACTATTCTCAATTTGGAATTTTCTGGAAATCCTACAAGGACACAAGGAGTTCCTAAGATTGTCATCTCTCCCTAGAGGCAGGAATTTCTCAGAATATCATCATATTCTTTTCCAGGTAGTTCCCATTTGTTTCTCTCAGCTCTCTGGTCATCTCTCCTATCACTTCTCACCAGACATCTCCCAGCCTCTTCTCAGTCTCTTTCTTCTCCAATCAGTCAACTGTCAAAATAAATAGAGGTCTGTTTATGTCACTGCCCTACTCAAGAATGCCTACGGGCTTGTCTAGAGGGTGTGTTGGCGGTCCAGCCACAGTATGGAGCTCAGTTTGGGTGCTAACTTCTCCAAGAGGAAAGGGAGAACTCATGGTACTGTATGCTTATAGGGTGTGGAAGGAGAGAGACTTGAAACAGGGAGTTTATTTAGAAGTCCATTGTAACAGTCTATGCAGAAAGTACAAAATAGCTAAACTAGATGGGTGGCTTTGTGATGGAAGATAAGGGGTCATCAGTAAGAGATGTTGTAGAGAAAGAAATGCCAAATTTTGGCAACTGATTGGATATGTAACCCCAAGAGAATAAAATAAGAGTGAGGAGTCAAAGGTTATCTTGGGGTTCAGAAATAGGGGGACTGAAGGGAGAGAAGATTACTCGAGAGTAACAGGGTTTTTCGGGAAAAGACAATGACTTCTGTTTTAGACATTTAATTTGAGATGCCTATAGGAAACTCAGCTTGAAATGTCCAATAGGCAGTTAGTAATTTGGGACGGGGATTAGAGCTTATGACAGATACTGGGACTAGATATACACATGCACATAGACAGACAGACAGATGGATAGATAATTGATAGATATATAGAGATAGATATTTACATAGGTTTATCTATATAAATATATCTGGCAATCATCTGCACGCATACGAAAATTAAACTCATATGAGCTAATGAGATTACTGAGAGAGTATAGTGATAAAAAACAAGGTCCATTACAGAACCTTGGGGACATCTACAGTCTGTGGGCATGACATGGCTGAAAATGCGTCAAAGAAGACTGAGAAGGAACAATTCATATACTTCCAGAAAAGAGAATATTCAGAAGGTAGGTGAACAGTGTAAAATTCTGCAAAGAGGTCAAGAAAGATAAGAATTGGAACAGGCCAATAGTTTTGGCATTGAAGAGATCATTGCCAACTTTGGAGAGAGCAGATCTAGTTGAATAATGAGGTCAGAAGCTAGAATGCAGAAGGAAAAAAAGAAAGTGAGCAGAAATAGAGGAAATCAAAGAAATGAATATAGATAGCTTTTTCAAGGAGTTTGGCTGAGTAAGGTAGGAGAGATATAGGATGATGGTTAATGAACATGATAGGATTTAGTGGTAATTGTTGTTAAGGACAGAGGAGACTGGGGTGTGTCTGTAGGCACATTCTATCCTCAGCTCCCTCCCCCACTATTTTAGTAAATATATTTTATGTTTAAGATATCTCTGTGTGTGTTTTTCAGCAATATGTTTACTCCTCTCTCTCTCTCCAAGAGAATGTAAGCTCTTTGAAGGTAGGAATTTTTTTCCATTTTTTAATCTTCACTGTCTAGCACCATGGCTGACACATAGTAGGTACTGAGTAGATGCTTATTTAATGAATGAGTTCATTTTAAGACTGTGAAGCAGATGTTCTTTGCACTGAAATGCCCTACTATCAATAGCTTCCAAAATATCTGGGGTATCAGGAACTACATGCTCCACATTTTTACTTCAGATGAAAGTAACTCAGATATTCACATGGAGAGAAGGTATACTGGTTTTTTTCTTTTTTGATGATTACTTGGGGCTTTTGAATTTATGGTAGGTAATTAAATGGCTCTGGTACCCCAAGATGTTTCAACAAAGTAGAAAGAAGGAATAAAGCCAATGTCAGTCTTTCATCTAAAGGTATTATGTTCAGGGGACTCCTTTTCCTACTCCTTCTGTGAATACCTTTCAGGATTGAGAAAAATTTTCAGGTGAGAAAAACAGTTTATATAATGTTCCTAAAAGGAAAGAAAAATAAGCTTTTAGGAGTCTTTGCTAGGGGCTTATTTTGGGAAAAGGAAATACTAATAATAAAGTTAATTTTTAATTAAAAAACCCTCCTAATTTTCAAAGACTGGCAAATAGACCCAAGCTTTCCATAAAAAATTCAGCCCTTAGTAAATGTTGTAAGCCAGCGGGGTAATGAGCTAATTTCCATTAAAACTAGTTCAATGCTATTCACTTTTCCTGGTTTCTGACTGATTCATGTATTTCTTATTAAAATTCAATAAATGGGTTAAACTCTGCAGTTCCTTTAAGTAATTTGTTCAAGCAATCAGAAGCCAGTAAAAGGCCAATTCTTCTTAATGGAACTGACCCAAACTGCAAAATGATTTTTTCCCTTAAGCAAGCATGGGAAATATACAAGTTGTACTATTCAACATCTAGCTGTGACTATACTAGGCAAGAAATGCATTCAATATTTTGGTTAGATCTGGAGGGTTTTTTTAATGGAGAGAGAGCTGCTCTTTGCATTGACTTTAGACTTTCTTAATTTCTACTTTTATCCTAACATACCTTAAAAAAAAGCTCCACTTATATTTCAAAGTGTGATTCAAATGCTTAGTCTGCCATGGGAATGATCTTACTCTTTCAAATAGTGTTTAATTCCTCATAGATGGCATTTTACTATTTTCCCAGACCTCACCAGGCCATCATAAAGTACTTTGAGACAAAAACAAAATAAAACGTGATAGATGCGCATTTATTCTAATTAAATCCCTAAAATTGGCTCGCTCTCTCTCTCTCTCTCTCTCTCTCTCTCTCTCTCTCTCTCTCTCCTTAATTTTTCTACACTATCCTTTGGCCAGGAAGTTTTTTGCTTCTTAAATTGGTTGACATGCGATGGACCAATTGGACTTCTTAAAAGGGTTGACCAATCATAGGACTTTTATTGGTAACTACTCTTTCTTCAGAGATATTATTTTTTTTTTTTTGGTGTGGAGAAAGTGACATTAGTGTCAAATTTTATCTATCTGCCTCCCAACAGATAAGATGGCCTTCTCTGTTCATTTGTAAAATGCAATAGGCACTGTAAAAGAATCAAATCGAATGATTTTTCTATGCAGATTTTGTCTGTACATTAACTGTTTTAAATCATGCCTGCATATCCAATGAATAGTATCATCACTGCAGGTGAATCTTCTTTTAAAGTCTTACTTAATTCAATTCAATGCAACAAACACTCATGAAGCCCAAGTACCTGTAAGACATTATGCTAGGCTAGGGATACTAAAGCCCAAAATAAAGTTGCCCCTTCCTTTAAGGATTATGGGGTAGACTTACATTCATTGGAATACATTTTCCATTCAAATGCCTTATCATATCAAACTGCTCTTCAGGAAAGTCCTTTGGGACTTTTCATTCCTTCAAGAATGTATAGAAATGTATGGAAACATTTCCATATTTCTAAACTTAGTAGATAAATCATTAATTTTCCTATCTACTTAGAACTAATAGTGGATGGCAATGATACCAACTGTTCATACAAATATTATAATATTAATAATTGATGAAATTGACACCGATTGTTCATATAATTACTAAACATTAGCTAGAAATTCCATACATCCAGCTCATAACTCTGGTGTTAGAACAAAATCCGAATTATAGGTTCTTTTTGTTTTAGCAAGATAGGTCACTAAGCAAATGAGAAATTGTTATTTGAACTGCAGGTTAACCAAATTAATTAAGATGTCAAACATTTTTTAAAAAATCAATAGCAGTTTGCTTCAAATGTTAAAAGAGAAATATTTTCGTCAATACCTTAATTTCACTCTGTGCCTTGAAAATTATGAATGACATTGACAAGCTGTCACAATAGACAGGCAGAATGGGTAACAGGCTAACTTGCCCCTTGTTATTTTATTATGTAAAGCATTTAAATGACCTATAGGTAAACAAATAAATTGTCAATACTTCTTTAGGTTTTTCCAATTCAGTGGAGCATTAAAGGACAAGGTAGAAAAGTAACTTCTTAATGGTCTGTAACACTGAGTAATAGAATAGTAGGATATAGTACATTGAGCTGTATCCTACTAACATTTAATTTCATAAGAATATATTAAATGACTACTAAACTATTCATTGGGATCTGTGGTACTTCTAAAAGGAGAAGACATTTATAGCAGGGTAAAGAATTGGATATTGTATCTCACTATTGACTATGGCATTCTCTATTGAAGCCTAGAACAATCAGATGGATGATACTAGGTGCATATTAACTGTTATGTCTTAGCAAACAAGGGTATATACACAGAGATGGAGACTGGCCTTGTGATTTTATTGCTGAGAACTCACAGATAAGGAAACTTTCTCTTCTAGTGCAGGTTGGTGTCTTTTCTGAAACTTAGTCTTAGATTGTCAAATGAGCTGACACTTGCCCAAGGTCACATACCCAGTATATGGTTAGGGGTGGGACATGAATCCTAGTTCTTCCTCACTCCAAGACTGGTTCTCTGTCCACTATACCACAGAGCACATAAATGTTATGACTATATAAAAGACCTAAGAATAGCTGCTATGATGCTATAATTCTACTTATTCTTCCTACTAGTTCAAAACAAAACAAAACATTACTTAACTGTGAACTTCGTGGAGTTTGGCAAATACAGAAGCAAAGAACATAATCAGAGTTGGGACTGAGGCTAGAGGCAGAGTGAAGAAAAGAATTAAGCAACCCATGACTCTAATGGCTTCCAGAAAGTAATTTTTCTCCCTCATCACAAAGGTGGTAAAATACTGTAAGAGGTGAGGTTTTCTTGAACATGGACCTTTACTGTGCCACAAATAATCCTGTGCACCCACACTTAGAATCACTGACTAACAGAAAACTAGAGCTAGAAAAGATCTTACAGGTCTACCAACCCAATTTCCTAATTTAACAGATGAAATTATATCAAAATCATCAGAACATATAGTAAAAGGAAGTAGTTACATGGGAAGCAACACATAGGAATTTGAAGTGACATTTTTTAACATTAGTTTAAAAATTATTAATGAATATAGGTTTAATGACAGAAAATCTGACTTCCATGGAACATTGGGAACTATTTTTGAAAAACCACATACCTTACAATCCAGGATGAAAGCCTTCAGGGGGCAAAAATGTCAAAGGCCAGCAGGAACAAATGTCAAACCTTGCCTAACATGCCACAATGCCTTGTCACACCTCTTACTAAAAAGATAATCATCAGATCTGTAGGCATGCCAGAAGCCTTGCAAAACTTCTAGAAGAATTAAGAATGCCACTTAAAAGGTCTATTTGTTTTTCTTAGTTTGTGTTTACTCTAGAATTACAAAAAGCCAAGAATTTTTAGCAAATGTTAAAAGACAATGGAAGGGAGCAACTTTGTTTTCTACTTTTAGAAATATCTTATATAGCATTCAGAAGTTAGTAGTCACTTAACAAATTCTACTTAACAAATTCTTATGGAATGGATTCCGTGAGGACCAACCCTGACATACTGCGCTCTTCTCAGCAACCTAAGGTGCAAGGACAACTCCAGGGGACTCACGAAGGAGAGTGCTATCTTCATCCAGAGAAAGAACTGTGAAGTTTGAATACAGATCGAGGCGCACTACATGCTCGCCTTTTTTGCTTCTCTTTTGTTTTTGTTTTTGGGTTGTTTTTTTTTTTTTGGTTCTGTTTCTTCTTTCTCATGATTCATTCCATTGATCATAATTCTTCTCCACAACTTGACTAGTGCATAAATTAATTCAATGCGAAGTTATACATGATAGTTATATGAGATTCCATGCCGTCTTGGGGAGGGAGGGGGGAGGGAGGGGAGAAAATCTGGAACTCAAACTATGTAGAACTGTGTGTGGTAAACTAAAAATAAATAAAAAAAAGAAAAAAAAAGAAAAAAAATAAATTCTTATGGAATGGAAATAAATCAAACTATGTTGTTAATTTCAAGACTCAGTTTTCTCATCTGTATAATGATCTCATCTGAGTTCACTTTCAGCTCCTTATCTATGGTCCTATGATCCTTTTGAATATTTTCTCACTGTTTGGTAGATAAATTTAAAAATTAGAAAAAATAGTTGGATATTTCGGGTGTTTAAATCTGCCTGTTTAAAAATAAATATACACTTGAGAAAACAGTTAAAAGAAAAACTTTCACAAAAGTTCTCTGAACATTTCATTGTGCAATGGTGATGAGTCAGGTTTCTTGACAATGACACTCATGGAGCACAAGCTATGGCTTGTGATCATGGTATCACAGATTGAGAGGGAGGAGGGACCTTAGAGTCCATTTAGTCTAATGCCCTCATTTTATAGAAGTTAAGTAACTCAGTCAATGATACATAGGTAGCATGGCAGACCCTGGATTCAAACCCAGATTCTCTGACTCCAAATCTTACCAAGGTGGGAAGATTTTGAACATGGCATCTGTACTGGACCACGTGTCACTTGACCAATAGGCTAGGTAAGTTCAGATAGGCTTTGCATTAGGTTGACCATGATATATTTTTAAAAATCTCAGCAACTCTCAAAGACTACCAAATCTACCAAGTCATAGAGAGTAGCAATCTACATTGGTGGAGAGAGAATTCATAGCAGTGAGGTCATGGATTACTAGAGCACAGATACTTTATGGATAGTCAGATTTGTGCAGTCTCCTTATTTTTATACATGAAGTAATTAAATCTGATAAAAGTAAAGTGACTTGTTTAGAATCACAAAGTTGAGAAGTAAAGCCAGGTCCTCTGATTAAATATTTCCTCTACACTATGCTGCAGTGTTTTGTTTTGTTTTTTAAAAGTACGAATCTTCTGGTACTTGTATATGTCAAATAAAACTTTTGACTTGTGTCACTTACAAACTTTATGAATTTGGTTTGCATATTACAGAATCAAACAGTCATAGATTTTTAGAGTTCAAAGGGACCTTATTAGTTATCTTGCCCAACTTATATGCCCAAAGACTTCTTAATTCAATATATTCACATGTACATCCAATATCTGTTTAAAGCTGCCAGAGAAGAGAAACTCACTAGCTATTAAGGATGCCCATTCCACTTTTGGACATCTCTAACTTTTAGGAAGTTTTTCTTGATATCAGGCCTAAATCTGACTCTTTGGACCTGGATGGATCCTGGTTCTGCCCCAGGGGCTAAACAGAAATCACTTCAGATACATGAATGCAACTCTCTTATATTCCCTGAGTCCCTTCTCTTTCCAGGTCAACTATGCCAAGTTCCTGTCCTTACACAATTCATGAATTGTGACATCAATAACTGACAAAGAAAAGCAAACCCCACATGGGGTCTGAGCATGGTACAGTACAGAAAAACTATGACCCCCTTACTTCTAGAAACTATACTTCTCTTAATTCCCTGTACATTCATATTGGTATCTTCAAGTAGCTCCCATTTTTCTTCCTCATCCTAACTGTTTCTCTTTGAAGTATTCAGAATTAAAATTTATCCTTCAGAATTTAGCGTCCTTCCTGAATTGCCTTTCCCCGTAGAATTTTAGTCCACAGAATCCTAACTATCCTTCCTCTAAAGGGGAAACAAGACCATGTTACATGATCAACAGAAGGCACAGTGTGTGTGCTTAGGTGACAGAAGAAAAACTTTGGGGGAGGAGGAAGAGACTTTAATGGGAAAGAGAGATTAGATTTGTGCTTAGTCTAGAGGGCAGGATCAATGAATGAAGTCTCACTGAGGCAGATTTTAGCTCCATATGAAAAAACCTCCTAACAATAACAGTTTTCCAAAAATGGAAGGAAGAGCTTCAGGACATGGGGTGTGCCATTTCCCTAGAGATTTCTAAGCACGTCTACTTTTTAGAGGCTTCATATATTTGGATGGGGGTTAGACTAGAGCTCTCTTTAAGGCCCTTCCCAAATCTGGTTTCTTTGATTCCACAAACTGAGAGACCAAGGATCATGTTTTATATTAAAAGCAATGTAGTATAGCTCAGGAAGATTGTCTCTGCACCTGCCACTCGCTCAATAGATATTGAATTTGAGCCTTCATCCTAGTCACCATATTTCATACATTCTCTGTCCTCCTCGGCCTCCTGGATGAAGCATAATTGGAACATTATCTCCTTTGTGTGATGGATGAAGGTCAAACCATGTCTCTAGCTTTTACTCTTGCTGACTGGGCTACTCTGACTAATGATGACTAATGTTTTTAGGAGAGCATGGAGAACATACAGTGTCTGCCTTTTTAATGAGATCAAGGCATACTCCTCAGTTTTATTTTTCTCGCTTTAAACATGTTCTCTTGGGATCTCATTCTCCCTTGTGGTTTTAGTTTCTGTCTGTGTAAGGCTAATTTTCATTGCTCCTCCTCTAGTTTTAATGTCTCTTATAAGACATTTCTGTGTCTGTGAACTTTAAGACATTTCTACATAGCTATTTTTCCAGGATCTTTAAGAAAACCTCAGAGTACAAAGATGATTCTTTCTGGAGAAAGGAAGTGTGAGGGATCGTAAACTCCTTAAGAGTAAAGATCTTTCATTCTTTGTATCCACACTGCCAGTACTGAACCCAGGAGGAGCACAATAAATGTTTGTTCATTGATTAATAGTGGTTTTCAAGTTTGGGGGCAATGAAACTGAATCTCTCTTAATTAAAGGAAAAGAGAAGAAATGGGTTTAAACTTCAGTGATGAGGGGTTTCAATTAGCTATAAAGAAGAATTACCAGATAAGTTTTTAAAAACAGAATTAGAGCTAGAAAAGACCTTAGATATTATTTAATCCAAAACTTTCATTTGCCATGTGACGAACTCATTGAAGGTCATGCAGTTGTTGTGTGGAAGAGGAACTAGCCTTCTTCTGTTTGGGTTCAGAAGACAGAGCTAGAAGCAATGGGGAGAAATTGAAAAGAAATCAATTTAGGGTTGATATAAGGGAAATGAAACATTCCCCAACAACTTGAGCTATCCAAAGATGAAATAGGCAACCTTTAGAAGTAATGGGGATGATTGCTTGTCCAGTATGTAGAAGAGAAGATTCTTGTTCAGTTATGGGTTGGACAAGATGACTTCTGAGGTGCCTAAGTCTGAAATGTTCTGCTTCAGAATATTCACTCTCAAGAAATCATGGATACTCCAAAGTAACAAACTTCTTTAGGTCCGGTTGTTGAAATAGCTATATGCTCTTCTAATGGCACTATCATCCAGGAAATATTTCTCAATCTTCCTCCTCCTCTTCCTCCTCCTCACAACAGCAGCTAGGCTTTATATGGTGCTTTAAGATTTTACAAAGTCGTGTACGAGTTATCTTATTTGATCCTCACAATCATCCCTTGAGGTAGGTGCTATTATTATCTAAGAGACATTAAGTGACTTGCCAAGGGTTAGACAATGAGTGTTTGAGGCAACATTTGAACTCCGGTCTTCTTGACTTCAAGTCCAGTGCTCTATCCACTGTACCATAATGCTATTGGCAAAAGCACAGTAGTTCATAAATTTGTTGGTGGAAATCCATGTAATCTATTCTCACTATAAACAGAGGGCCTGTCTGAATGCTTAAGACAGTGCTCATCTATGCCTTTACATAGGAATTAATATCTTCCCAGCTAAAGAGAGCTTCCAAAACAAAATCCTTGGGTTTGGCTTAGAAAGAGTTATTCTTGCCAGGTTTATCTATAAGCTCCCTTGAATTTCAATAACCATGTTCATTTATATTAACCAGTTAGTGAGAAACTTGGTTAATCAAAAATAATAACAGCAACACAGATGTAAAATAACTGATTTGAATGTTATTTGTCTTTCAAAACCATATTTTAAACTTATAAAAGTTGGGTGCTTGCCTTGTTTTATTTTTTAATAGTTTCACTAAATCTAGGCAGAATGCAGATTCCTAATAAAAGATCCATGAATAGATTTCCAGGGGTGCATGAACTTGAACGAGAAAAAACAAATTAGAACTGTAATTTTCACTAACCTCTAAAAGAAATTTGGCATTTCTTTCAATTATGAATTTAAAAAATATTCTGAGTAGTCCATAAACTTCATCAGATTGCCGACAGTGTCCACATCACCAAATAAGGCTAAGAATCTCTGATGTAGAAAAATAATATGGGGGAAAGGGGAGCAACCATTCAATGGGATCTGTAAATTTGCATTTGTCTTATGTAGAAACAAGTCCAAGAGATATTGGCAGGATTCATGAGATAAGGTTCTACATGTGTATTTTTGTGATCTCATTGTACGCTATTAATAAAGAAGCCATTTGGGGCCTGTTCCATTTGATTATTGAAAGGAAGTCAGTAATGGTCTGAATTTAGGCAATAAATTTGTCTCTTTATATTTCTTAATACATGGTAAGCATATTGTTGCTAGGTACATAAACAGCTAATGAGCAGAAATGAAAGAAAGAGAGGCTTTTAGATTAAGGGTTCTTTGAATAAGGAACAGCCAGTAAGAATTGATGTCCAAAGATGAAAGCAATTGGAAGCAAACCCAAATGGCTGGTGAGTCATTTATTTCCTTGATTTGTCTGCTATCTCCAATAATTAAAATAGAATTAAAAGCTCTGATAACTAACCAGCCAACCAACCAACAAACAAAAACCAAGCCAGACCCGAAGGGAAACATCCTTAGCAAATGATGAAATAAACAGCAAATAGTTAGGAGGAGAAAAAACGCCACAATAAGAAACATATAATTGGGGAAAAAGTAAATTCAACACAATTCTCGCTGTCTCAACAGATCAAACTATCAGCTACACAAAATTCAAAAAAAAAGTTTTGAAGATACGGTCCATTTTCCTTTGAAGGTTAAACTTGAGAAATAAGAATGTGTAGATTCATGCTTCAGTCCTTACATGAAAAAAAAAGTTTCTTAGAATATTAACTGTTCTCAGAACTTGGATTTTTAAAAAATATTTTACCTTTTTTGTCCCATCATCTAGCAGATTTGTGATTTGAGTTCTTTAGGAAGACTGAGGCCTGAGTATATGTTTTGTTCCATTTTATTTCCTAGACCTGCTTTTACAGAGCTTTCTAAAAAGCTTTCTACTGTTAAAGAGTCATCCTATAATCAATGAAGGAGCACTGTGCACACATCTGAGCCCTGAATGGATGTATGTATTGTTGTTTTTTGAAATCGAGCTGTGAGATTCAGGAATTGGAATGAGGTTCTAAGAGAAGTAAAGTGGCTAACATGATGAGGACACTGACATATTCCAGAATGGTAGTCAACATGGGAAAGGTTTCAAGTGAAAACATAAAATATTAAAAGCACACGACTTTAAATATACTCAAAGATCACCTCTAAAAATGGAAACAAGGGTTTTAAATAAGATATGCTCCCCCTTTCCCCCAGTGAAACCATTTAGATTTAATACCGCTATTCTCTTTTGTACCTTGTTTGGCAAGTGTCCCATTGTACACACATTTCTACACCATAATTTAGAAAGAGATTCATGCTATGAAAGTCAGTAGGAACCAGGCATAGATCTTTTATAAGTACTTTTGAATCTATAGCTAAAAAGGGTTGAATAAGTATAAAATATCACTATTATTTTCAGCATCATTATTAACTCTATTCTTATCAAAGCCATTGCTTTTTCTAGGTACTTAGGACACAATTTTAAAACAAAATTGCTCCCATGCCTTTTGAGCTCACAAAGATATTGGGGCAACTGACTAGCTGAAGTGTATTCTGGGCTACATCTTTAGCTGGCTCTTGGATTTCAATCCTTTAAAGTCCCAGATTGCCTAAAGTCACAAGCAAGCATGATGGGACATTTTAATTTACTTTAATGGATCCACTGTCTCATTGATGTGAGTGAGTATTCCCTCTACTAATACACAGTGCAACCCATCCATACCGACACATCTCATGCATGTCTATGATAAATTATCTATCAATAAATAAATAAGAAAAGATTTTCATTGGGAACTCTACTGTCATTCTATATTTTAAAGTTTCAGACTGATTTGCCGAGATCTATGATCCGTGGTGGCATGAGCCTATTTAGGGAAACACTATTAGGGTTTATGTAGAGGTGAGAAAATTTATCTTTAAAAGGAGAGCTTTCTAGGGTACTAGACTTCTGACTTCAGAAGGAGGGCTGTCATAGACTGTGGTACTGGAAAGGAAAAAAAAATGGGCTCATTATTAATGTTATTTTTGCCATTTATGCTTTGCTGAGTTATTTAGAATAGTTTGGTTCAGTATTTTTGTTCACCAGATGAAACTTATCTAATCTGGGAGGTAGGATAATAGAAAGCAAGAGGCAGAAAGATAAGATGCTAGAGTTTCCAGAGACTGTCAATGACAGCCTTACAGGAAAACTTGAACTTAAAGACTCTCGACCTCTGGGTTTTGAAGCTATTATTTACCTTCTGGAGGAAGATTGCCTCTCAACCTGTCACTCAAGAACATGGTACTTGAATTGATTTACTGCAGTTAGAGTCACCTTCAAATGACTGTCCCATGAAAGCCCTTTAAATATTTCCCTAGTATCAATTACCATACTACAGAACCTAGATGCTTTAAAAAGAGTGCTATTTTAGCACCAACTTGTACAGTACCATAGCCAGAATATTTGCTTTGGAATCTCTATTGTGTTAAGATCAAGTCCATATTCTTCTGAAGACTGGCTTGAGTCCTATTCAAAGAAATGAATCTTACATTTCTTTCTGAATACAAGAATGTCAAGATTCATGCAAAGTCCTAGGTGAGAGTTTTATTGTACCATTTTCTACTTTTGATGTGTTTGGTGGAAAAGGAAATACTTCTAGTAAATTAAATCTCTTCTAGTAATCTTTCGTGCTAAGATAAGTTTCCAGTGGCAGTTCTCTACTTTAGCAGGCCACCTTACTCAGAGATTTAAGCATGTACGGATACCTCAATTTTATATAAGGGACAAGTGTTCCCTAGAAGACTTTGGAATAGAATGGTGCATAGGTAGGCAAGTATTTTCACTCTGGTCTATTTCTCCCAAAAAGCTTTGGGGATGGGGCAGAATGCTACATATGAATCATGAGAGTGGTTTTTCAGAGGGTTATTGACTAATATCATCATACCAGAAGAGTTTTGAAGAATATAGAGAGGCCCGGTGGTGGCTTGGGAACGGGAAGAGATGCACATTGTTAGTACTCTGTCCTTCAAACTTCTCTATGGAGAGCTTAGGAAGTCACTTTCAAGAACCACACACTCTTTGGCCCTAAGAAAAGTCACAGGAAGAATGGGTACAGGCTCCAGAATCAGGACCAGGTTCAAATCCAAACTCTGGTATTTACTACATGTATACTCTTGAACAAGTTACTTAACCTCATGAGTAAAATGAGGGGGTTGGACTAGATGGTCTGTAAGGGCTCTTTCAGCTTGGAATTTATGATATATGATTATGTGAATGAATCAATAGTTTGAAAGAGGAGTAGGAACATTAAAATTGGAGACATTGAACTTTTGATATGACAGGCAAACCAAATTATGAGCAGGCTTAAGAAGCAAGGTGTCACCGTATTTATTTAGTTTTCATTTCTTTTTGAACCAGAAAAATGGACCAGCTGAAAGTGGGATCATTATGCTGTGACCACTTTGTACAAACATGAGCATTTCTATTTAACTCTGAAATCTCAGTCAAAGGCCAATGCATTTGCTTCTACCCATCAGAGTTCTTCCCATTACTTAAATTATACTTCTTTTCTTAAACTATTATGGAATGTCCATGACTGCTGCTGAACAGCTCCATTTTAAACTGAATAAGGTAGCTATATCATTCTGCCAGGTGAAAGACAGAAATACACAATACAAACAGGACAATCCAAGTAGAAAGGAAGAACAAAGGAAACAAACAGTTATTATCTGACTACTATGTGCTAGGCAATCTGCTGTTTCATAAATATTATCTCATTTGATCATCATGATAACCCTGGGATGTAGATGCTATTATGATCCCCATTTGACACTGGAGGAGACTGAGGCAGAGAGAGGTTATGTAACTTTCCCAGAGTTACACTAGTAAATATCTGAGCCTGAATTGGAACTCAGATCTTTCTGACTCTAGGCCCAGTGTACTATCCACCACATCAACTGCCTGCCCTCCCTTCTCTGAAAATCACACAACATTGACAACACAGATGCAGAGAGTACCACCCCGCAAATGAAACCAGCCAAAGCTGCAGTGATATGCCAGAGATGTTCAGTCTGTGCCTTCAAAAAGCTTGTATTCTAATCATATTTACATGGTAATTTGAGAAGGGGGAGGAAAAAGTAGGAGTAGGAAAAGCTTCCTGGAAGAGGTAGCACCCGGGTTGAGCCTTGATGTAAATTCAAGAATCTAAGAAGCGGAGGGGAAGAGTGTGCCCGTTCCAGTCTATGCCAAGTCAATGAGGCAGGAGATGGAATGTTGAGATCAGGGGACAATGTGTAGATGAGTTTGGCCAGAATATAGAGTGCGAGATAAATTTGAAAAGATAGTCTGGAGTCAGAATGTAAAGGTCTTAAATTCCAAACTGACAAGTTTAGTTTTTACTATAAGAGCAATCCTGAAGAATCTTGAGCATGGAAGTAACATCATCTAAAAAGTGGGCGATATTCTCTTCACTGGTAAATCTGATGTTGGTTCCTCAGTCCTTTTTTCTTGACCTTTCTGATAGTATTGGATCCTCTTTGCTCCTGGTACTCTAATCATCTTTGTTTCTATGACCCTGCTTGCTGCTAGGTCACCTTTTTGCCTGATTGCTCCTTTGTCTTATTTGCTGGATTATCATTTATCTCCTTCCTCTTAATAGTGGATGCCTTCTATGGCTCTATCTTGGGTTATCTTCTTTTTCTGTATTTCCTCACTTATTAATCTCATTCAATCCTATGAGTTCATTTGTATCATTTTACAGATGACTTTCAAATCTTGTTATGAAGCCCCAGACTATAACTAGGGAGGTTTGAACAGGGCTTTTCCCCTAGGCACCAAATTTAGAGGACACTGCAGTACTTTCAGTCCTTTAGTGGTATGGAAACAATGGGGCTTAACATCTAATTAGCAAGAATAATTAGCCAAAATAGGGAATCTACTACATGGTAGGCTGGGGTAATTGCCTGTCTGCCCTCTCACCATCATTTTTATTTCATATTGTTCCCCTTATTGAATTCCACAGTCCAGATAAAGTAGACATGATGACCTCTGGGTATCACAAGCCGTTCCTCATGCTTAGAACTTACTCCCTACTCTGGCCACCTTTCAGAATTATTCTGATGGCTTTTTCTCAGTTCATCAAGGCTCAAGTCAGGTATCTTATCTGATTTTAAACTTTCCTAGACTCTCCCAGTTGCTAATGTTTTCTTCTTTCTGAATCACTTTGCATTATACTTATCTGTGTCCATATAATTTCTCTTCATCAGAATATAAACCTTGAAGTCAGAGATAAACCTTTTTTCTTTGTATTCCCTAGAAAAATGCCTTGTACATGGCAAGAACTTAATAAATGTTTGTTGACTTGAATAAAAGCTTGTCAAGGAAAGCTGGCTCAGAAGCCTAGGCTAGCTTCGCTAGGCTACAACCATCTTCAGAGCCCTCCTCTGGTTCACTGGCAACAGCTATGGTGTCTCTGGGACAGCCTGATGGTGCAGTGGATAGCGTGCTGGATCTGGAATCAGGAAGACTTATCTTCCTGATTTCAAATCTGGCCTCAGACACTTACTAGCTGTGTGACCCTGGGCAAGTCATGTAACCCTGTTTGCCTCAGTTTCCTCATCTGTAAAATGAGCTGGAGAAGGAAATGGCAAACCACTCCAGTATCTTTGCCAAGAAAACCCCAAATGGGATCACAGTCAGACATGACCTGAAAATGACTGACCGAAACTAATAATGTCCTTCCTATGCCACAGACTATTTCCTCTGACACCTTGGTAATGATAACAATGAACGATAACAATAAAATGGCATGATCAACAGGAAAGGAGAAAGAGATCTGTAAATGCCACATTAGTGAAAGGATCTCAGAGCACACATTCCAAAAGAGCTATACAACTGAAATATTCTTTCTTGCGTGGTTCAAAAAAGATATGACAAACAACTTAACTAAAAAGAATCTTGTATTAAAAAGTGGCACGATGTAGCGAAGTGAACACAAGATTTGCGTCAGATAATCTGAGTTTGAAGCATGGTTGTTACCTGCTAGCTACATGACCTTAAACAAATCACTGGACCTTCTGGGCCTTGGTTTCCTGATTTGAAAAATGGGTATAATTATATTTTCCTTATCAAGTCCACTGGGTTGCTATGTGTATAAAATAAAAAAAAAGTAAACATAAAGGAAGATTACTCAGACATTTTTTTCCAGGCCCTATGCATTACATGGGGAAGTAATCTCCTTAACCTTCTGATTTTCTCACTTCACTTCCCTGCTATAGAAACTACAGTGAGGCATGTAACCTAAGATCAAGATTAAACTCTGCCAGTTGGTCATTCAAGGCCTGATAGAATCTATCCCTACCCAAACTTAAGGGCAGCCAGTGGATAGAGTGCTGGGCCTGGAGTCAGGAAGAGGAGTCTTCCTGAGTTCAAATCTGACCTCTGACACTTACTAGCTGTGTGACCCTGGGCAAGTCACTTAACCCTGTTTGCCTCAGTTTCCTCAACTGTATGATGAGCTGGAGAAGGAAATGGCAAAACCACTCCAGTATCTTTGCCAAGAAAACCCCAAAAGGGGTCATGAGGAGTAGAATATCTGAAATGACTGAACAACAACAACCCAACCTTAACTCTCACTATTCCCTAATGTAAGCCTTCTGTAAGAAATGGGAGGAGGAGTTTTGTTTCCACAGAACTAAAGATGTGCTTCCCCGCCCTCCCCAACCCCAGCTTTAGCAGAGACCAGGCCTCAAGGTCAGTCAGGTGAGAGGTCAGAGGCTTGTAAGCATGTGCATGCTTTTTGAGAAGGCAGTCTGGGGAATTAGAGAGGCCAAACCCACTTGAACCAGTTCAAGCTTATCTAGGGTCTGGTCTTTGGTCAAGAATCCAGGCCTACTCATTTGCATAATTTACATAGGTTAAAGAGGGAAAGTAGGGGAAGTAAAAGAATATAGTTTAATCCTAAACTAAGACAAGGAAAATCTAATTAACTTCACTTTTGCTTCTGTATCCTTATTATCCTATTTATATAAACTGTATAACCTAGGAAAACTATGTAAAAAACAAAGATTGTAAACTAACCATGACTCTAGCAGGAATGGAGGAAATGGTTACCCCTGCTCCTGCAGCTGTATCAGTGTGAGTGTTCCCATGAGCACTACACCTGCTCTCTCGGGGGAGCGTAATAAAATGCCTTCCTCTGTCCACTCTGGTCCTGAGTTCTTTGGGTGCAAATGGGCAAATCACATGGATTTTCCTAGGGTCAAGTAAAGGGAAGCAACAGGCAGCGGAAGCTTGTCAGGCTTACTCCTGGATCTTGTCTTGGGGTGTCCTGTGACCCACTGCGGGGTTAAGAGGGCTACCACTCTGGATTCCCTTGGGGAACCCTGTGGTCTGCATGGCCTTCTTAAGGGGACATCACTTGGGACTTCCGGCCCTGTCTCGGGAGCCTTGTGATCTTATCGCCATCCTAAGGGGCCATCGCTTGGGTCTTCCTTAGGGTCTGACCCCTAGGAGGCCCTGTGATCCCCACAGATTAAGGGATGGCTACCACTTGGTCTTCCTCTGGGAGTCCTGTGGTCTGTATAGCCTTCCCTAGGGATTATCACAGGGTTCTTCCTCAGGACTTTGGCCCTGCCTAGGAAGTCCAGTGATCCCCAAAACCACATTTCTCACAATTCTCTTCTAGCCAAGTCATTTTTAAACACAATACTTCCAAACCCATTTGAATTACTTACTTTTGCCACTACCCATTAGTGGAATATGTTTCCTCTGCCTCCCTCTAACTTTATATTATTTTGTTGGAGAATATGAAATAATTTTTTTCTAAACATCAATTTCCTAGTCGCTGGAAGGCACAGGTAGGGTCATAGAATCAAAGACTGCAAATTTAAAGGGGGTCCCTCATTTTTTCTTCGCCCACCATGTCTACTCTTCTGGAAGCTTGAATTTGACTACTGAGTCCCTGGCTCTGATAAATGAGTTTTTGTCTCCTCTTGCCAAGGCCCAGGACTCCCTGCCACTTCCCTATAGTCTTTTTCTCACCAAACATCCTCCCCCCAAAACACACTCACCCTCTTTTCTAGCACTACTTTATGTATTATCTTCCCTTACTGGAATATAAGCTCCTTGAGGGTAGGGACCATTTTGCTTCTGTGTATTTATATCACTAAAGCTTAGCACAGTGCCTGGCATATAATAATTACTGACCAATAAAGAATTTATCTTCCCTCCCTGTACTCTTCACCCCCACAGTCTTTCTTGAAGGGATCTTTTAGGACATCTAGTCGCAGTCCCTCATTTTTATCTAAAAAATATCTAAAAAAGGACATTCAGGCTGAGAGAGGTGACAGTAAGTCTCAGAGTTAGGATTTCAACTTCTGACTTGATTTTAGGCCACTGGTTAATGAGAAAACCTCTCCCTTCCCAAGAGATCTCCAGAAATAGCTTGATCATAAGGCACTATCAGCTACCCCCTCTCAAATGGAGATCCTCCACCCATAGGCCTTTTCACAGCCATCTAGCACCAATTCAAAAGTCTCAGAATTAAAATGCCGTTAGAATGGTAACTAACCCACTTGCAAAGTTTCTACTGGTTTGCTAACTAATCCCCAGAGAACTATTTACCATAAGCTACTTTCAAGCTTTAGAAAAACTGTATTGATTTTTTCCCCTTCCATAGACATTAACAAAGTGCTCTGCTGAGAAAAATCTCACCACGGAAATGCAAATTTTTCATTATTTATCAATTGAACTAACCTCCACACTTTAAATCACCTTCTCAGAACCTTCTTACATGCAAAGAATTTTAAGCCCAGGACTTCTGAGTGAGCTTCCCAAAGCACACAATTCAAGTACCATTAGGAAGTGGCAAATCACTATTTAGCTATAACTCAGGAAGAAAGAAATGTATTTGTGGGAGTGGAGGGAAGCTCACAATCCTTATTAGATGTAATGCACAGGAGGGTGAAGTGTAAACAGAGATGCAATCCCTCCATGTTTATGCACCAAATGAAAGAATCTGTAAGCTGAGGACACAGCAATTCCAAATGAAGTACTTTCTTTTCTTAAACAGAAAAATAATACAGGAAAGCCAGGCACAAGGTGTTCCTGAAATTCTCCTGTAACCCCATCTATCGAATGCATTGTTTCTGAAAGGAACAATGACTTGGTATGTGTGTGTCAGGGGATGAGCAGAGGGGTGTTTGAGACAATGGAAGGCAGTGGGCTGCAATGGAAAACATGTTAAATTTGGAGTCATTGAATCTACATTCAAATCCTAGCTTTGTGACTTATTATCTATCAACCTGGGCAAGTCTTTCAACTTCCTTGGGCCTCATTTTCTTTAGCTGTAAAGTGAGGGGTCTGGACAAGATAACTTTAAAGGTCCCTGTCATCATCAAATCTATGATGCTATGCTGTGGCCCATCTGGGCAGAAGGTGGTATAAAAGTATCTGGAGAGAGACTGTTACCTGAATGAGGACCTCTCTGAACCTATTTGCATACTCATCTATTAAAAAAGGATATTTCCAGTGCACGAAGGTTAGAAACTTACAGATCCAAAAACATGGAAAGACTTGCACAAAAAAATGAAGAGTGAAATGAGCAGAACCAAGAGAACATTATATACAGCAATATTGTTTCAAGAATGACTTTGAGTGAATAAGTCATTTTGAATATTATAAATACTCAGATTAACTATCAAGGACATATAAGGAAAGATGATTCCTGCATCTAGAGAAAGAACTGATAAATAGAAGTATATAAAGAATAATTTTACATATATATGTATACACACACCCACACCCACACACACATATAAATATATACACACATACACACTTATTTTTGTCTAATGGTGGCCATCTCTAGGGTGGAGGTGGAGGAAGGAAAGAAAAAAAGGAAAAAAATAAATTTACATGATAACTTTATTATATATTTAAAAGGAATAGCAAGATCTACATATTAGATTTACAGTTTTATGTGCAATCTTATTTTTTTCTTATACTATGTTATGGAATACTTGCTTTATTCCATAAATTAAATATAAAATAAATTAATAAAAGGCAACCTCCTAGATAATTATGGTGTAATCTTGGAAAAGAAACAGATATCTGGCTTGATTATGGCTATGTTGGGAAGCAACCTGAATTTGGTGTGCTATGGGTGACCCTACCAGAGAAAGAAGTCAGAGAGTCATCCACTTGTCTCAGGGCACTGGGTTGTGCCACAAGGGAAAGTAGTATATAATTGTAAATAATAATCTATTTAAAAATAGTCTCCTTCTGGGTGGTCTGTTTTATACTGAGCTCTCCTCTAATGGCAGAGTCTAAAAATGAGAGCTTAGCTGATCTAAACCAAACTGTAACATGATGCTAAAAAAGGTGAGGGTTCTTTCACCCTGACTAAAAAGAGTAACTAGCCATAGGGGATAAAGAAGTTGAATTCTTGGGAGGAGACCATGAGCCACTGTCATATATGAGATACTAGTTTTGAAGATTAATCCACCAGCCAGCACAGGGCAGCATAACAGCCTTTAATGAGAGACCTCTTGAGTTGCAGCCTTAGAGATAAAGATGGAGATAGGGAGAGGGTTTTTTTTTTACTTCCCCTTCCCCAATGGCAATATGTAGTCTGCTGTCCTATATCCTTACCCCTTCTTATCCTTTGTGGGAGAATCTGACTTCGCACAACAGACAATGCAAAGTCATTTTGTCCATACCACGACTATGTTAAGACTCATTTCTCAGGCAAGTTTCCCTCTCCATGCTAAAGCTTTTTCAGTTTCATTGAATAATGAAGCTTCAGCTAATCCTCTGCAGCTTCCTGCCAGAGATTTCTTAAAGGGGGGCAAACCTTTTCTCCTCTAGTTGGGCCCCTGTCTTGCCTCCTCCTGTTCTGAAAAAAAAAATCAAACTGCTTAAAAAATTAAACCATGAAATAAAATGTAACAGATTTTTAACAGAAATTGTGTTTTTTTTCCTTCTTCAAAGAAAGCTTAACCTTTTGCATTTATGCTCCACACTCATGAAATTAATTTCTTCCACATGTCTGAAAAGAGCAACTGTTTTAGTTATTTTTAATTGGAGAGGTAAGGTCTGTAGGTGTAGAGAGAGATGCTTCTAAATGTGTTTTGCATTGTAAAATACTTCCAGACATAGGATGGGGGAATTGAGAGAAAGGGAGTGAGAGAATATAATTTTTATAGCCTAAGAATGAAAATGTTTCCCATCTTTAGAGGGCAGTGGTGACAAGCACCATTTCTCATCTTTTTTAAAACATGAATTGCATTCTCATGGATGGAAGCAATTGTTTGAACAGTTGGCAATAGCTGGATAGCAAATTTTAAAAGTTGCCTTTACTGGAGTTTTTTAGCCTGAGGAAAGTAAGTCAGTTCTGTCTGAACAACTTTTTAGGGAAAATCAATTTAAATGCTTGACTGGAACCGAATGAGATAACAAATACGTTTTGCAAATCTCAAGAGTGCTTCATAGGTGTTACCTGGTAGTAGTAGTAGCAGCAGGAGGAGCAATAATCTAGTTATTACTAGTAGTGATTGTCTATCTTTTTCAAAGACTGATTTTATATTCTAGATTTTTGAGAAAAAAATAGCAGAAAGGATTTCTAATATCCCTGTTCCCCACTTTCCCCCTTAATTAACTGCACAACAAAAAACTCCCTAGGGGAGAACTTCCCTGCACTTCTCATGCTCTTGGGAGGACTATTAATATCAATAGAGAAAGAGAGAGAAGGTGACTGGCAGGACCTGCCTCCAGCTTGCTAACTGTGAATTTCCTTATTCTATAATTGCTTTCTTCACTTTCCTTGTTGTTCAATCAGTCGTTTCTGTCATGTCCAACTCTTTGTGACCCTATCTGGGGTTTTCTTGGCAAAGTTACTGGAGCAGTTTGCCATTTCTTTCTCCAGCTCATTTTATAGGTAAGGAAACTGAGGCAAATGGTTAAATGATTTGCCCAGAGTCACCCAGCTAATAAGTGTCTGAGGCCAGATTTGAACTCAGGTCTTCCTGACAGGTCCAGCACTCTAGCCACTGTGCTACCTAACTGCCCCCACTTTCCTCTGAGTTGGAAAGGACTTTGGAGAATCATCAAGGCCAAATTCTTCCTTTTTTTCAGATAAGGAGACTGAGGTTCAGAGAACAATTTGTCCAATATCACACACCTCAACTTGAGGCTAATTAGTGGACAGAGACATAACTCAATGGACTCATTAGCTGTTCTTCAGATGAACTCTAACTGCTAGGGATGATTTGGAGAATGAGAGAAATATTCCAAGTCTAGGGAAGAGCTATGCCCTGATTTTTTTAAATGGAAGATGTCACCAAATATAAACTAGTTAGCTTGCTTTTGATTCCTGGAAAGACCATGGACATGTTATTAAATACTAGTTTATGAGCCAGAATGCCTTCTTCAAGAAGAGACCACATAAAACTAATCTCTCTTCCTTTTCTGACCAAGCAACTAGGCTACTACTGCTATTACCACCAACAGTTAGATAATGTAGATAATGTAATAATAGTTAGATAATACTCTAAGTTTTGAAAAGGGCTTTACACATGCTGCCTCAGTTAGCTAACAGGTCAGGAGGATGCTGAGAGATTTCAGCAAAGTATTTCATTCATTCATGAGAGTCAATATGGCTGAAACAGGAGTCAGGAAGACCCAAATTTGAATCCTGCTTCAGACACTTAGTATGTGTGTAAGGACACCAAGTTACTTAACTTTCCTAATTTGTACTTTCCTCACCTATCAAATGAGGAAAAAGTTATCCATTCATTCATTCAATAAGCTTTTATTATTTACTTACTATGTACAAGTACTACAAACATGTTTGGGATATAAAAATCAAATAGTCCCTGTCCTTCATTCCATTGCAAAGGCACATATTCCAAATTTGACAAAGTTTCTCATACAATTCTTATGGTCAAATTGGAGAAATATAGACTATGTGATGTTATGTTTAGGTAGAGTCTGAGCTAGGAGAATGGCAGAATCTGAAACAAAGCTACTACCTGTTTGATATTTACTTGGTCTCTGATGGAGTATCACAGGGATCCGCCTTTTACTATTTTTATCAATGACTTAGATGAAAGCATAGATGGCAAGACTGGAAAATTTATGGATGATATAAAACTAAAAGGGAGAGTCAGAGATGAGAAAGGATCATTTTCCAGCTAGAAAAATAAGTTACATAATGGAAAAAAATAAAATAAATATAAAAAAATAAAAACAAGCTACATAATAGAACAATGTGAATTTTAATTAGGATACAGGTACAATACTATAGGGGGTGTTTAAATGATCAGCTTTACAAATTAAAATTGGGGAAGGCACAGGTAGGTGAACAATGTCTGGGCATTTCAGCAGGCTGAAAGTTCCAAATGAACCAACAGTGATATGGGATGGGGGCCATAGGCTGCATTAAGAGAGGCAGGCTGTTCCAGACACAGGAGGAGGCAGTCCTTTTCAGACTCCATCTGGAATCCTGTGTTCAGTCCTCACTGTCACATTGTAGGAGCAATGTTGACAAATTGCAGACTCTCTAGATGACAAAAACCAAGATGGTGGGAAGAGTGAAGACCGTACCATAGGAACATCAGTGGAAGGATTTTGGGATATTCAGACTGAAGAATAGAAATATGCATGCCTATGAAGGAGACTGGGAGAGACACCTTAAAGTTGTCTTTGAATGTGAAGGGCTTTCAAGTAGAAGTGACTTGCTTTGGTTGATCCCTTATGGAGAAATAGAGAATAGTGGGTGGAAGGTGAGAAAAAGTAGATTTCCAAAAGTGGAATGGGCTACCTTAGGAAGCAGTAGGATTTCCTTCACTGGGGGATTTTAAGTAGAAGCTGGATGATGGATTGTTGGGGTATTGTAGAGGGATTCCTGCTTAGGTCTGGGTTGAGCTAGATGACTATCTGAGTTTTTTTATGACTCTGAAATTCTGTGATTTTGTACTTACCTAGAATTCTGGTATCCAGTCAATTTATGGTGATGTCATATATGAAATCATAGTATATATTTATAAAGTTAGGTCAGAGGTTTCCAAACTTATTTGGTCTACCACTCCTCTTAAAAAAATTACTCAGTGCCCCCTTGGAAATCTACTTTCTTTAACTTTTTAAGTGTTTTTTTTTTAAATTTGCATCATTTGAAAAAATATTTTTAAGAAAAAATGACACATCTTAAATTTAATAATTTATTGTAAATCTGTGTTTTTTTCCCTGCATTGAAATTTTGATGATGCAATATTGTGTCATGTAACCATATAGTATCATATTGTAAACAAGTCATTATACCCACATACTCCTGCTGATACATGCTGGACTTCCTGACAATACATGACACACTTACCTGCCAACACTTATTTGTTAAGACTTGTTGGCAGACTTGACCACTGATAGGTTATAACTTGTATTTTGTGTGTTTATTTAGAAAATAATGTAATCGCTAGGACTTTAACTCTTTTACACAACAGATGAAATATGTATGAATTTTTTTTCAAAATTTTCTTATTTTTTCTTCTTTCCTTATGCTTCCACTGCCCCCTTATTTTTAGTGAATGAACCCCAATTACACCCAAGGCTACTACCACTCCCTGGATCATTCCATTGCCCCCCAGGGGATGGTATCACCCACTTTGGGAACTTATGACTTAGGTGGTTAATTAATTCATAGAAAATTTCTCTGCACATGATAGGCACTAAATAAATTTTAAATTAATGAAAAATACATTTGTCTAGATTCAGAAAATCTGTGCTTTAAATAGATTTCATAAAGGGAAATGGACTTGCATGTTTTAATTCTTTATTCTAGCTATTTTCTACTCTAGCCAGAGTCAAGACTGAAAATAAGCTTAATAGCTAGTCATCTATTATCTTACCATTGTTACTGAGTTAAATACTGGCATATATAGTGAATAGCAATACTCATTATCATATATTTCCTCAAGGACACAGGGTGAACCAGACTAGTTTAATCTAGAATAGGGGTTCTTCACCTGGGGTCCAAGAATTATTTTGTTTTTTAAATATTTTGATAACTGCATTTCAATATAATCAGTTTCCTTTGTGATCCTATCTATTTTATTTTCTGTTTTTAAAAACATTATTCTGAGGAGTCTATAGGCTTCACCAGACTGTCAATAGGATCCATTACACAGAAATTGTTAAGATGTTCTGATCTGGAATACATATTCTCTCTTCTTCAGTGGATTAATTATGACTTTTCAAAGAAGTGATTAATATGCTGAGGATCAAATTTTAATTTTCAAAAGAACAGAGGAAACTAGGGATCACAATTCAAAATAGTCACCTTTGACTTATTTCTCTAGTTGAACAGCCAATCCCAGAAGTAGAGGCAACATAAATATTACGGGCATGTTATCAGGCATTTAAGTATAAAATAACCTTGTAATTCAGATGAATTGGTTTTTCCCCATTTAAAAATAAGGTGCTAAAAGACTTGTTGATATTTTACCGAAGAACTAATTATAATAAAATACTTCCAATATGTCTACATAAACATGTAGGGTGATAATCCTTTGTTGTTGGCTTTCTTAATAAGGGGGCTCTGCTTGTTTTGACTTTTGAAAAACATGAGAATGAGAAACATATGCTAATGGCCATAGAAGCTCCTATTTTCACCACACTATCAACAGTCATTAAAAAATCATGCAAAACACCAATAATAAGAAACTTACAAATTAAAATAAATCTGATGTCCAATGTCACACCTGTTATACTTTCAAAGATGGCAAAAGATAAAAGGAATAATTGTTGGAGTGGCTTTGGGAAGATTGGCACACCCATGCAGTACTGATAGAGATCTAAATCAGTCAAACCATTCTGGAAAATAATTGGATGCTATATCTATGAAGGCACTAAGCTGCACATACCTTTTGGTACAACGACACCACTATGAGAAGTGTGTCCCCAAAGAGGTCAATAACAGAGGGAAAGGACCCACGGTTACAAAAAATACTCATAGTAGCAATTTTTATTGTGACAAAATGTGGAAAACAAAGTAGATGCTTATCAGTTGGGAAGCTGCTGAACAAACCAGGGTATATGCATGTGATCAAATATTATTGGGTCATTAGAAATGACAAATATGAAAGATTCTGAGAAACTTGAGAACACTTGAGTGAACCAATGCAGAGTGAAATTAGCAGAACCAGGAAAACAATTTATACAATTAACATAATAAGAAAACAACTTTGAAAGGCTTCTGAACTCCAATAAATACAGTGAGCAATTACGACTTAAGAAGAATGATGAAGTATGCTATATGCCTCTTTCTTCCTGGCAGAGAAGTGGTAGAGTAGAGATATATAATGGGATCAACATTTTCAGACATGGCTAATAGGTTGATTTATTTTGCTGGACTATAATTATTTTTGATAGCTAAGTCACACAGTGTATAGAGTGCTGGGCCCGGAATCAGGAAGACTCAAGTTCTTGAGTTCAAAGCTGGCCTCAAACACTTATTAGCTGTGTGACCCTGGCAAGTCACTTAACCCTGTTTGCCTCAGTTTCCTCATCTGTAAAATGAAATGGAGAAGAAAATGACAAACCACTCCAGTATCTGCCAAGAAAACACCAAATGGGAGTCACAAAGAATCCAACATAGCTAAAAAAATGAACAACTGAAGAATTATTTTTCATAAGGAGGGGTTCTATTGCTCTCAATTAGTGGATTAGTTGGATTAATAGCTAGTGATAGAGAAGCCAAAGAGAAAGGAGTATCAACTAAACATTAAAAATATACAAAGAACAAAACAAAAATCTGGAAGGGATCACAAACAGAGATTTTGTTACTACCTTGTTAAATTTAATATACACTTAAAACAAAATAACAGAAGCGTGCAGTTTTATATACAGCTCTCTATTTTGTTCCTCTCATATCAATACATATTTGTTTTAATAAGTCCATAAAAAGGAAACTTAAAAAGACTGCATGGCACAGTGGATTTGTAGTTGGAGGGCCTAGGTTCTAACTATATGACCTTGGGGAAGTCATTTCTTCTCTGGGCCTCAAATACCTCATCTGAAAAATGAGAAGTTAGGACTGAATGGCTCCTAAGGTAACATCTGGCTCTAAATCTATGATTCAGTGATCCTCCCATTTCATCTTTTATGTGCTTTTTCTATGAGTTGGGATTTACACCGGAGCATATGTATGGGGCATGTTCTATTGACATTAAAAGTGACCTAGCATTTTAATTTAAGTGCATGATCCTTGGTTCTAATTTTAAAATATGGATTGCTATATTGTGCAGTAAGTGTTAAAGGTGTGTAACAAAGGTGTTCTGGGTCCCTTTGGTGAGAGGGGCAGCAGGGTGGGGAGTGGCACTGGGTTAAGTTACGGTCTTGGTCAGATATAGACTTAATCAGCCACTTAAAGATGCTAACAAAGTAAGTGAAAGTGAATTTCAGTTCATTTCCTGGAAGGTGCCAGAAAACAGGTCAGGCTAGGATTGCTAGTGACAAGCCAGGTAGTGTGAAGGAAGTCAAAGTCCTATGTAAAGAGGAAATCAACAGAGAATTAGCTCTGGTATTCAAGAGTTCAGCTGTGGAGAAGAAACAAACTGAGAACCCAGGTGAGCAACTAAGAAATGCTGCATCCTGAGAGTAGTAGGATGAGGACTGCACAAGGAGAAATAGGATACTGAGGTCCCATAGTACAAGAGGCATGAATTGTTTTGGATATATGTGTTCCCTACATACGTACCACTGTACTCAAAATTTGATTCCACTCTTCCCATAGATTTGAGGTATTTTAGGATTGGGGAAGGGGGATATTTTATGGCTATTGTACTTATAATCCCATCTTAATAAAGACTTTTGCTCTCAGTAAATTGTGTTTACTGGCTGACTATTGAGTGGAAGCTCACCAATGGGGGTTTATGAGGTATAGTTTCAGGACCTGAGGCTATTCTAACTTGCAAACATATGAGTGCTGAGTTGAGGAGGCATCCTAGAGAGGATCTTACACAAGATGAGCTCATATTTGTATTTATTGTCGGGGTCAATAAGCTAGAGTAAAGTACAAATGGATTTTTAATCCTACTGGAGCCTACCCAACCTTCTTTAGTTAGTGGATACTTTTCAATTACACCATGTAAAAATAACACAAGACCAAAAGCCTGGCTATATATATAATCAGGAAAGATGTCAGAGTGAGTTTTTAAGATGCTGTATTAAAATGCTGTTAAAGATGCTGTTAAAAGCCATGTCCTAAATAAATTCCAGCTTTAGGAGCATCTATCAGGAATATTCTTTTGGAAGATAGTAAAGTTCAGCTAAATGACTGACTTTCTAGCTAACAGCTGAGGGGTTCATGACTACAGGTGTAGAATTCTTACATGAAGTACAGGATAGTCTGTAATACAAGCAATAGTAATAATTGCAAACTAAGTTTGGTAAGTTAACATGTTAGATTTACAAGAAATGTGATACCACAGATGCGAAATTTCTGTTAAACACTATAAGGCTTCCACAGATTCTCAGAGATGAAAGGGACCAAATCCAATCCTCACTTATAGCTCTAATCTCTCTTACAACATTCCTAACATCTCACTATTCAGTCTCTGCTTGAAGACCCTCAGTGATGGTGACCTCACTATCTCTTCAGGCAGCCCTCTAGATGGCTTCGTTTGTTTGTTGTTGTTGTTGTTGTTGTTGACTTGTCTTTCAGTTGTGTCTGACTCTTTATGATCCTATTTGGGGTTTTCTTGGTAAAGATACTAGAGCAGTTTGACACTTCCTTCTCCAGCTCATTTAACAGATGAGGAAACTGAGGCAAGTAGGGTTAAGTGACTTGCCCAGAGTTACATACCTAGTAAGTATCTATAGTCATATTTGAATTCAGGAAACCCAACACTCTATCACCTAGCTTCCCTCTCCAGACAATACTCATTGCTAAAAAATCCTTCCTTACAGAGGAACAAAATATGTATTATAGAAACCTCCAACCACTTGCATTAGCTCTCTTTATATCAAGGTAAACCATAACACTCAATGTCAGTCCAGCAGCCATTTAATGAAAGCTTCTTCTAGGTCTACTTTCTTTAAGAAAGAAAACACATGGTGGGAAAAAATAGCAAATTTCTAATTAGGAGATCTTTGTCTGAATCTGGACCATGTTACATACTACTTGTGCAACTTTGGGCAAATCATTTAATTTTTCTAAGTCTCACTTTCCCCGTGTGCAGAATAGAGGAAATGATACTCATAACACTCATAGCGACAATAACAATACCAGCTAGCATTCATATAGTACTTCAAAGTTTGCAAAATGCTTTACATGTATTTTCTCATTTAGCCTTACAACAGTCCCTGTGGAGTAGATGCTATTATTTATCATCCCCATCTTACAAATGAGGAAAGTGAGCTTGAGAGAATTTAAATGACCCCTCCAGGTCATACAGCCAATAAGACTCTGAGGCAGGATTCAAACTCAGGTCTTCCTGACTCCAAGTCCAGTCTTCTTTCCACTATGTCATCTAGCGACCACCTGTCCTCCTAACAGGACTACTACGGGGCAAGCCCTTTGTAAACTGTGGTGCACTATAAACATGTGAATTGTCATAATTAAACACTATTCCAAGATTTTAGTGAAAATTCAATCCGCGGATATTTAAGAACTATTTACTATGTGCCATTCAAGAAAAATAAAAGTGTATGTCCTCAAAGAGCTCACTTTTTTTGGAGGAAAAAATATACACATACATAAATACATATGTATATATCTATATCTACACACACACACACACACACACATATATGAGGACCAAAACACTCTAAAATTATCATTAGACTCCTCTATTCTAACCATGCAAGAGGCAGTGAAGCATAGGGGATAGAAAGCAAGATTTGGGATTAAGAAACTCTTGGTTCAATTCTCACCTCTAATATAAACCCACTAAGTGATCAGAGGCAAATTGCTTAACTTTTTTCCATGTCCCAGAAAAGTCTCTATAAGTTAAAGGAAAAGCTGTCCATCTGTATCAATAGAAGGAATTTTCACAATGATGAAATCCTGGCTTAAGCTGCTCCTCCCTCCCCCCCCCAAAAAGAAATTTGAAAATGCAAAATTGATTTATCTAAGGCACTATGAAATTCCCCATAAAAGCACCACACTGTGAAATAATATGAAGTAGTAGGGTGCAGCAAAAACATAATGTATTCCTTTTCAAATTTAGGGCAATTAACATTCATGTCATTAATATGGCCTAATAGCTGCTATTATTTATCTTCCTCCTTTTTGGTAGAAATTTATGTTCCATAAGTCTATAGCCTCATATTCTCTAATTTGAAAAAAAAATGTAGTTGACTTCATCCTATTTTATACGGCGCTATGGGCGTTGCGACACACAGTCATTACTGAAGAAAGTACAACCACCGTGTGCAAACTGCAAAGTGCTAAAGGAATGGGAGCTATTATTAATGAGATAAAAAAATGATTTAAAGGTCAGATGGTAAATATAAGCTGTTAATTTAGTGGCAGGGAAGGGGTAGGAAAAGCTTGTTTATAGAAAGCACATGTGTGCTCCACCCCACCCCTCCCTCCTCCAATTCATTTTCTCTGGCAAAACAACAAAATTGTGACTCAATGTTATCAAAGGGAACAGAACAATTACTAGCATTTTGCTTAAAATTATAAGGCAAAAAAAGGAGTAAAATGAGTGCTGGAAAAACATCCTTAATGTTTTGAGGGGAATGGGATGCATTGCTTGACCTGCCTTTGCAATTTCTCGGCTCATGGAGTATTCTTTTGCTTTTCCACAACTTTATTTTTGTGGTTTGCTTTGCTTTTCCCTTGCCCTATTGTTGGCATTCTATCAATGGGCATTTTTGTTACTTGGCACTTTTGTATGTTTCTAGCATAAAGAGCAGCTAGGAGGCGCAATGGATAGTGTAAGGCCTGGAGTCAGAAAGACTCATCTTCCTGAGTTCTAATCCAGCCCAAGACACTTACTAGCTGTGTGACCCTGGGCAAATCACTCAACCCTGTTTGCCTCAGTTTTCTCATTGGTAAAATGAGCTGGAGAAGAATAGGACAAACCACTCCAGTATCTTTGCCAAGAAAACCCTAAATGGGGTCACGAAGAGTCAGACACAACTAAAATAACTGAACAAGAGCAAGCATATAGTTGATAGTTTTGTAATAATGACCCCAGGAGCTACAAGTTCACGAAGTGCCTTCTGAATCATCTATTTCAGATTACATTAATAATAACAATAAATAATCATAATTATAGCTAGCAATTATAGGGTCTATAATGTCCCAGGCACTGAGCTAGGCACCTTACAAATATCATCTCATTTAATCTTCATAACAACCTTGAGAGGAAGGTGGCTAATATTGTCCCTATTTTATAGCTGAAGAAAGCCAGAAAGAGGTTCCACACAGTGGCTTGTTGAGGGTCACATAGGTAATAAAAGTCTAAGGCCACATTTGAACTCACGTATTCCTGACTTCAGACCCAGCAGCTCTAACCATTGTACCACCTAGCTGGCTCAAAACTATTTTAGTAGCATTTTATTGTTAGGTATTCTTTATCTTGTGATAACTCTCAGAAGCTGGTAATGTATATTTATTTTTTTCTGTATGAGATATAGATACATCTAAAAGTCAATACATTAGCAAATATTTCATCACTTCTGCATGCCAAGCATAATGTATAATTTTGACAGGTGTTTTTGATTGAAATAACAAATTTGTAAGCCTAGTTTGTTCTTTTTTAACCAAACTATGTGACTAAATGAGGACTCCGAATTATGCTAAATAATAGAAAGTTATGTGGATGACTGCACACCAGAGGGTCACAGCATTCTACCAAATTAAATTTGGCCTCCTTTGTCAAGACAAATCTCTTCCAGTTCTTATAAAGGAGCTTCTTTTTGGAAATTCTCCCGTGGAATAATGTTTCAGTGATGTAGATAATAACAAAAAAGAACATTTGTTCATTATGATAGCAAAAACAACTCCTGTTTGTTTTTATATATGTTATCTTAATTGATCTTCCTAATACTCCCGAGAGTTAGGTAATATTATTATTATTATTGACCTCTTTTTACAGATCAGGAAACTGAGGCTCACAGAGATTAAAAAGCACCCTAGTTAAAATATCTAATTTAATCTTAAAAAAGGATAAAGAGGAGACAGCAATAAAAGGGAGAATGAAGTAATTTCCTAAGTATAATGCATAAATTCAGAGTAGATTCAGATGAATGCTATTCTCATTATTTAGGGACAAGTCTGAAATTGTCTCTTGACATTGCCAACAGAAATAATGCTTCCATTAACATCAATGAGTCAATGAACTGAAAAACAAAGTCATACTAATGACTTCTTTTGGACTGAATCCTTTGCTTCCAAGAACCTGCTTCATCATTTATCTCCTCTGTTGCTTTTAGTATCTCCATCTCTCTCCTAGTCTAAAAACATCCTCGGGTCTCCACTGCTCTCTCTCAGTGCTGCTACATGATGGAATTACTACCCAATCTTTCCCATTCCTTTCACCGTTAACAATCTTGAAAGAGCAATCTATATTTGTTATCTTCATTTTGACCATCATCAATTTAATTCCCTCACCCACTGCAATCTGACTTCCCATTGGAAAGTTATCAGTGACATCCTAACACCAAAGCCAAAGGCTATTTCTTGGTCTTCTTCCTCCCAGACCTCAGTGAACCCTTTCACATTATTATAATTTCCTCCTTGAAAATTTCTACTTTCCTTTTGGGAACAGCATTATACTATGACACCGGTCTTCCTCTTATACCTTTGAACTTAATGATCGTGAGGCTTATATTTTACATCATTTTTCTAATGTTCCCCTTGTCTTTTAAATCAGTAATCTGCTGGTGTAATTAGTTTTGGATATTTTGATGCTAATCTACATCCTCAAGCTCTTCCCTCTACTTCTATTTATCTTCTTTATCCGAAATGCCTTGATATCACTTATATCATTAATTTTTCTTTGTTTTCATGTATTTCTCTTTCTTAAACCTTTTCTTTCCCTGAAGACTTAAGTGTGTAGGACAAAGTCCTTGAGGGCAGGGACTTTTATCGTGGACATCCCCGGTGCTTTATCACTGAGCAATAGCTCAGTGGGTCCTTACTAAATGCTTGTTGGTTAATTGCTCTATCAATTCCCTCCTGGTCCAACCTTTTAGTTTAAGTAACATTATTTTTTATGCTCTTTCCCAAGAAGTTTTTCATAGCTTCATTCTTTTTCTTATTTTATTCCTTTCTGGTCAATTTTAAATTTTATTCTCCAGTTTATAGAACATTATATTATACCCTTATTTAATCCTTCTTTATTCTCAGTGTTTCCTTCACAAGGGAATTATCCACAGATTCAGCCATTTATTATTTTGGGAAAGGGCAAAAGAAAGGGTCCAAAAATGGGGGTTATTTTTAAAAATAAGTTTTTATTGATGTCTTTTTTCCAGCATCATAGTTTCCTCCCGTATCTCTCCCTTCCAGAAAGCTAGCCCATATAAATATAGCATTTTTGATCCAAAAAGGGAAAAAAACCACAACTGATCAACAAATCAAAAAAAAGTCTGAAAATGTGTACAATGAACAATACTTGTGGACCTCCCATCTCTGAAAAAGGGTGGAAGTGTCTTTTATCTCTCCCTTTAATCCGTGCTGGTTATATGTAATTCAGCAACATTCAATTTTGATTTTGGAGGGTTCTTCCTGTCAACATTGTTGCAGGTATTGTATATATTGTTTTCTTGGGTTTTCAAATAGGAATTTTTAACTTTTTTCATGTCATGGACTATTTTGTCAGTCTCATGATGTGTATGGATCCTTCCTTAGAGTAGTATTTTTAAATACATGAACTAAAATACACAGGATTACAAAGGGAATTGGTTATATTGAAATGCATTATAAAAATGTTTAAAATATTAGCTATTGAAATAAGCTCATATTAATGTTAAGAACTGGTTTGAAGTATCACATAATTTTAGAGTTAAAAGGGACCTATTCTAATCTAATACTCAGAGCAGGAATCATCTCTACAATGTCTCTGACACTTGCTCACCTGCTCTCTGCATGAACGCTGCTAGTAATAGTTGCCTAGGAGATTTGCCATTTTATCTTTTGAACAATGCTAACACAAAATTTTTATATCGAGCTGAAATCTGTCTTTCTATATTTTCTATCTATTGTTTCTGGTCATGTTCTCTGAAGTTACTTCCTGATAACCCTTTAGTATGTTAAGACAACTATCATTATCATTACCATCACCATCACTATAATCACCACCACCACCATCATCATCTTCATCATCATCGCCATCACCATTACCACTACCATCACCACCGTCATCATCATTGTTATCATCATCATCATCATCATCATCACTGACATTTATTTAGCACTTTAAGGTTTGCAAAGCAATTTACATATATTATCATATATTACAAAACCCTGTGAGATAGGTGCTATTATTATCCTCATTTTATAGAGGAGGGGACTGTTGCCCAGGATTAAAGAGTTAATAACAATCTGGGACAGGACAAATTCACGTCTTCAAAACTTCAACCCCAGTGCTTCAGCCACTATGAAATCTAGCTGCCTATATACCCCATAAGTGTTTTATTCAGCTAAACGTTCTTAGTCCTTTCAAATTTCAATCATATGAAATAGTTTCAAGGACCCTTAACATCCTTTTTGCTCTCCTCTAAATTCACTACAGTACATCAATGTTCCTCTGAAAATCTGGTTCTCCAGTACCTCAGATATAGTCTAGACAGTGTGGAATAATAATATTACTTCTCTTGAACTGGAAACTTCTATTAACGCTCTTAAAGATTACATTAAGCATTTTTGGCAGCTGGACCACCATGTTGACTCACAACTTGAAATGAAATAAAGCCTTTTCATTTTCTGATGAACCACATCTTCTTTCATTCCTTACTTACACATCTGATTTATAAAAAAGTACAAGACTTTCCATCTATTCCTACTAAACTTCATTTTTCAAAGATTTCTATATCATTTTTAGCCTTCTGAAATCTTTTAGGATCTTGATTTGGTCATCCAACATACTAGCTATCTTTTTCAGCTTTGTGTCATCCTCAAATTTGATAAGAATTGACTAGGTCTGCATCCAAGTCACTGATGAAAAATTTACAAAGGACAGGACCAAGGACAGAGCTATGTGGCATGTCAATGAAAGAATCCTGGATTTGGAGTCAGCAAACCTCAGAATTCTATCTCTGTTACTTGCTATCTGTATAACCCATAGGCTAGTCACATTACCTCTTTTGGCTTCAGTTTCTCCATTTGTTTAAAAAATGGTATTTGGACTGAATGAGTTCTAAGGTTTCTCCTAGATGAAATGTCTATGATTTTTTATTAATTCTTAGCCTCTTTTTCCACCTTAATCTTACTCAGTTTTTTTTTCCTTTGGTAAGTCTTGACCCAAGTCTATATTCCAACCTGGCTTTTGATACATGTTTGACTTAATCCAAACTTATATGCCTTGTCATGGGCCTTCAGATCATATCTTCCCAGCTCCACTTAATAAGCCAAAGTATATCTGCTGGGTTCCCCATTATCATACCTGCCAGCCAGATAAAACTTGTCCACCTTTTAACTATGTAGCAGAGTCTTAGGATTCATCCTAACCAAGCTGCCTAAAGTTGAACAACCTTAATTAAACAACTGCTGAGTATTCTCAAAGATGTATGTACCTAAAGAAGGTCCTCACTATTAACAATAGCCTGAGTAGCAACCTTAGGTCTACTCTTCTGGGCTTGTTTCAAGGCAAACAATAGAAATGTTTTTTGAAAATTTCTGAGAAATGACTACAAGTTATGGGAAAGTCAGTGTGAATTGTAGGCACTCATGACATCAGCAACAATAAAAATCAGATGATACCGAAAGTTAAATTATAATTATAATGGATTTCCCTGTAATCATTTCTCTCTCATATTTCATCTCTTGCAAAAGAGATCAATTGGACATTTTCCTTCATATATGAATAAACTTTGAAGCAGAGATTTGTTTATACTAATGCCTAATTTATAGATAGCAAAGTCATGTCTAGTCAATTATAGGAAATGATTCCAATATAATTATAGATTTTCATGTTTGATCTTTATAAAGAGGCGCTGGATATTCATCTATATAACTGATTAGTAAACAACATCTGTTTTAGTGTGTTAAGCTAGCAATGGGAGAAATTAAAAAGATGCTATTTGAGGTTTTATTGTAATGTTCTTGGTGGTATTTTGCAGCAAGCCCTTAAGAAGGTCGAATACAAAATTGTTGCCTTTCAAAATTTATTTCCCTCCTTAGTACAGGTACATAGCAGTTCTATTGTACAGTATTGCTCGTCAATGCTAAGGAGTTGTTGCTCAATTTTCAGAACAAAAAAAAATCAACAATGTACCACCTGCTTCAGGGGAAAAAGCTTACAGAGAGAATTATATAGTATTTGCATAAAACAGCAAGAGGAAGGTCATATCCAGGTACTTTTAACTTAACTGTATTCCATTCAATAGAACGGAATTTTATATCTGGAGAGGACCTTATGGATTATTTAGTCTAAGTTTTTCATTTTATAGGTAAGGAAACTGAGGCTCAGAGTATTTTAAGTGAAAAATAGTAATAGCTAACACACACACACACAAACACACACACACACACACACACATATATGCAGTGCTTTAGAGTTTGCAAAACACTACATGTATCCCCTTTGATACTCTCAACAAACCTGAGGTAGGTGTTATTATTATTCTGGCTTCACAAATGAAGAAGCTAAGGCTCAGAGGTTAAATGACTTGTCTATGGTGGCTCAGCTAATTAAGTATCTGAGGCAGGATCAATCAATCAACAAGCATTTATTAAGTGCCTACTATGTGCCAGACACTGTGCTAAGTGCTGACATAAACTCTGGTCTTTCTGATTTCAAGGCCATCACTCTACCCACATAGCTCAGTCAAGCCTAGAACCCATGTCTCCATTTGGCATCTTTAACTTCGTTAGGATTTCATATGAGGACTACCATGTTATACATCCAGAAAAGGTATTATCTTTTTCTCTAGGTATCTCTCCTTGACAAAGAAGACTTAGAACTACACTCTCAGGTGAGAACCTTAATCAAGCCAGGTGACAGTGTCCTTATTAGCCAATACCTCTCACAAGGTGAACAGCTCAGATCACTCCATCAATTCTTTCCTATTCTCAAAAGACAGATAGAAAGTAGTGTTTTCTTTAGGACACAGACATTTGCAGTTCCAGAAACATGAATACAAAATACACTAACCAGTATTTGCCAGTATGTAAGGTTTTTAGCCAGAGACCAGACACGGAAGCACCAGCAGGACTGGGAGAGAAAGGTACCCTCAAAACTGTATGAGAAGGTTTCCTAGTGTGTAAGATCCTCACCAAACATTGTAGCTGTGGCATCAGTTTTCCATCCTCAATAATTTTCTGGAAAAGACTGGGAATTGGGGAGGAGGTACCCAGATCAACTCCTCACTCTAGATCCTTTCTTGATGTTGGCTAATAGATACCTAGCCATTTTGGGGTAGGGCAGTAACAGTTACTCTGCATCATAAGTCTAACAGTGATGCTCGCAAAGCCTCTTCCCAATTACCACATAAAATGTGTCCTGGCCCATCACCCAGAGAATCTGGTCTGTTCTCATAGAATGATGATTCAATGATTCATGATTCTTTAATCTCTGATAGATGAAGGAAAAGGAAGGTAGGAGGCAGGGAGGATCTGAAGAGATGGCTTCTGGGGAAAGGAGCAGCGGAAGCTTGGGAAAGGTGATAGACTGAAATGCCACCATATGTGGAAGTCTTCTACAAAGCCTGAGGACTACCATGGGGAAGAAACATTCCCTCTCATGTCTGTGCACTGGCATACACACATCCAGATACTCCAGCCCCGTTAGGGTTCTGGTGATAGCCAAGGCCACTGAAAGCTGTGAGCTCTGATCTGAGCACAGTTTCTGGATGAGGGTTCAGTTAATTACATTTCTCTCTAGGCCTGCACTCTTGAGCTTCTTTGGGAATTTTTGGAATGTGTGGAACTGCCCTTTCTGTGCAAATTCTGACTTTATGAATTCCATTAACTTTAATGCTATATATAAGCTGTCCCTGATTTACCAGTGTCCCTTTTTTGTCCTTACCGTCCACCCACCCTCGGTGCATTTGTTAGTATGCGTGGAGGAAAGTCACTAAGATACCTCTTCTACCAGGCTTTCCTTTGCATCTCCCACTCCTCTCCTCATCAGGAGCAATGCAAGAGGAGGGAAGCTAGTCAAATCTTGCTGTCTTACCAGCTATATTTAGTCACTACTGAGAAGGAAAAGAGAGGGAGGAAAAATCTGTTTGCCACTCCTCACCCATGCTCCACAGTACTTATTCCTTCTTCTCTGCCCTAAGAGCTCAGGAATCCTCCTTATCCTTTAATCATCCATTCCAAATATCCTCTGCCCAACTCTTCCTATATACTTCCTTCCCTAATCCTTATTTTGCTCCTCACTTCAGAATCCCACCGCTGGTCTTCACCATCTCTGTCCCCTGCCTCAATTGCACCCTTGCTCCAGGCCATGAAGGAATTGAATGGGGAAGGTAGACTCTGTTACTACCTGTATTGTTGCCCAGGCTTCAACCAGGGTACATATGTTCTTGGCATGCTAAGTTTAGACTGAATCTATTTTTCTATAGAAACATTATTCCATATGATAGGGAGGTTCCCAGGCCAAGTCATTCCACAAAAGTCTACCTGATCCAAAATAATTTTCAAAACAGAGAAAATTCCCTCAAACTCTACTTTTTACTGTTTTCTCTCTTTAGCCTGACCCTTATCCGTATGTGTTCCACTCTGTAAAATATATTTTCATCATAATTCAGATATACCATCGTTGCACAGATATCACTTTCTTTATATTACCCCCTCACCCAGAATAGGGCTGATACTTTGATACCTTCCACAATCAGATTCCAATAATTGAGCTGATATTTTAGACTTACCTCCTCTATGGATAATCAAAGAAGTCTCACTTCCAATGGGACACTCCTTCAGTATATCCACGACTTCTGTATGGCTCAGGTTCTGTACATTCTGTTGGTTGATCTCAACGATGAGGTCACCTTCACATAAGCCAGGGCATCCCTGAATGTCTAGAATTTGCTTCACCCTTTGTCCAGTAGGACTGTCTGCAATCGTGAAGCCAAAGCCCTGGGCACCTTTCACAATGGTTAAGGTCATAAGTTCAGCTTGTGTAGCTCCTGAAGAAGCCATTGACACATTATCATCATGAATGGGAGGCGGGAATGTGCCATCAAGCTGACCATCAGCTGGGATGGAGTGCAAAGGATGAGGCGGTCGATCCGTTACATCTGGAACAGATTGGGAGGTCCTAGAAATGTATTCCAAATATGTTTCATAGTTATGTCTTCCATTGACCACCACAGGGGGTCTCTCCATTACTGCAAGAGGCGGCACCATGTTGTTAACAGGATCTTCGGGATCAAAGGGCAAAGGGTACCCACGACACAACACCAAGTTGACACTTTGACCAATAGGAACAGACTGGAAGAGTTTGACTACATCTGCATGAGTATGTCCAAGGACACAAACTTCATTAATATAGACAATGACATCACCTACAAAAAAAGAGAGAAAAAATTGACACCATGAGATAAAGTCAATTAATGTTGACATAAAGGAATGGAATTTTTTATGAGACTAATCAAGGCATTTCTTCGTACCCCCAGTAACCTGCAAGAAAATCAATGAGAATAATATTTAAATTCACTGGAGGAAATTCAGGGTTGCAAATAGTCTGTCAACAAATATAATAATTGAATGCAGAATAAGTACTATGTGTTTAGGCTTGAAGTTCGGTAACAATTTTATGTTTAGAAAGAAAAAGGTTCAAGGCAGTAAACATCTGTATGTAAAAACTCTTCACTTCTCTATGCTTTTACTCATCATTATGTGCAATCCATTTATGAGAATTTTCAAATTCTTTGCAAGTTGGGTTCATGGTATTTTAGTTGGTGGGTGACAGTGTGTAACAGTTACCTGGATAAATATGCCAAGCAAACCTTTTGAGAATCAGGCTTTTATTTTCTTTTTCCAGGGGATTTTGCATAAATTTCTTTTCTGCATTGCTCTTGGTACATTCAATTCCAAGGAAAGAAAAAGAATCAGGCATTTGGGTTCCAACTCTGCTACAGATTGGCCTTGGGACCTTAGATAAACACATATCATGTGTCACTTTTCAATATTTATGAAATAGCATGATTTTTAAGTAATCTCTTTTAATTAAATACTGCAGGTATGGATGTAGCAAAGGCTATAGGGATAGGAACAGGGATTATATTTGTGTTTTCAATGGCATAGGAAACTTCTGATTAGGAATGCCTTTTACTAATTTATTGTATTGGCACTCTGGTAAAGCCTTCTCAGGATGATATTTTCAAATGCATGAAATATATAGTATTATAAAGTAGATCAACTTTATTAAAATCTAGTGATCAAAATACTAAAAAAAACCCCAAAATTCATAAATCCAAAATTAAGAATGCCTGTCTAAGAGAGTTATTTGGGGACAGTGAGTGGCTATGTGACTGGTCTAGGATCACACTTAATCCAGGTCTCCGTGGCTTTAAGGCCAATTCTATCCATTAAGGTACACTGTCTCTTCTAGCAGAGATTAATGGCTACAAAATAGTTTTAAAATATTTTTAATCCAATTAAATGGAACAGATTATAATGAAATATATTCAGAAAATGTCTTTTCCACCTAAAATCCACATGAAAAATATGACTATGCTTGTTATGATAGTATACAGAGATACATACACACACACATACTACAGTTTCAGGGTTAGGTTAAAGACCAGATTCCCTTATTTTTAAGAACTGATTATGAAAACTGAGGTTGTCTGAACATTATGAAGGGTATATAAGGGAAGAAAAATTTGTCTTCAAAGATAGTCAAATGAACAAGAAGACATCAACTTCACTAGGTTCCTTTTGATACAATTATGTCTTAGAGGGCAGAGTGGAGGAGAAGATCACAGGGGAATTCACTCTGGATTATCTTGATCTTTAAATAGTCAAAGAAATCATATTTAAAGATCTCAGAGTTTATAATTGTGATTTCCATTATTGGTTAGGCATTCACTAAGAAAAAAAATCACCATCACCAAATTAATTTAATGTGAAAGGTAAATAATCATAGCAATAATGTGTTGGATCTAAGCTTCTCAGAAATCCATATTGGTTTAATATTATTATTTTATTACTTTGGCCTTTCTCACAAATGTTAAAAAGAAGAGCTCACTATGAATAGTAGAGCCTTTCTCAGAAATGTTAAAAGAACTCACTATGAATAGTAGAGGCAAATGTATTTTTTGCCTTTCATCGTGTGCTCAGAACTTAGCACAATAACACTGGTTAAACTGGACCACATTATAAAATTAGCTATGTTTGGTTTGAGTGACTTGTCTGGACAGTCTTATTGCTACCTGGAAGTAGTGCTGAGTATAATATCTCACACATAGTAAATGTTTAATAAATATTTGTTGAATTCAGTTTACCCTGCTGCTCATAGGATTTAAGTGAGATACTATGGCACCCGGGAACATGGACCAATCAACAGTTCTGACCACCATATAGAACTAGCCTCAGTTATCAACATCATTCATCTTGGATTCTTTATTTTGAGATGTTCTGGTCTTTACCCATCTCCTGCTAGAAAGGTATAAGAAGGGCTATGCTGGAGCCAGCCTGGACCAGAGATCCAGTTTCCAAGAGCCAAATGTTAAAGTTTCAGAGTGAGTATTTAGGCCTTGTTGTTGTTCACTGGTTTCAGTTGTGTCTGACTTTTCATGGCCCCATTTGGGGTTTTCTTGGCAAGGATGGAGTGGTTTATCATTTCCTCTCCAGCTCATTTCATAGATGAAGAAGATGAGGCAAATAGGGTTAGATGATTTGCCCAGGGTCACATAGCCAGGAAGTGTCTGAGGCCAGATGTGGAGTCTGGAAGATGATTCTTCCTGACTCCAGGCCAGGCACTCTATCTACTGTACCATCTAACTGCTCCAGGGATTATGCCTTAGAGATTGGCAAATGCCACAAATCAGGGATTGATTTATTGTTTTATTTACTATCTAGACTTAAGAAAGAGATGGTACCAAGGTTAATGATGCAAATTAACTTAAAAGTTATTCCTGACAGTTGCTAAACATTTTCCACAGCACTCCATGGGTATGTCTGATTTTTCTTGTACATATCCAAATAGTAACTTGAATTTTGGGAGCCATAGTAAAAATGTGAGGAGCTCGATGCTTGGTACATGGTAGATTAATTATTCAGGGAATTAAGTTGAAACAGATAATTCTAGGAAATCTGCATGAGGCTGTAATCCAAATTGACTCTACAATCCTTACTCACTTACTTGAGAGACAGAGTAGCTGTGGAAAGAGTGTTGGAGTCAGGAAATCTGGGTTTGAATTTTGGACCTTCCACTTAGACTTACAACTATAGCAAGTCGCTTAATCTCTTTGAGCTTCCAGGTACCTCATCTATGAAAAGGGAAGAATAATATCTGTACTTTACTGGGTTGTCGTGAGGATCACCTGAGATAATCTATGTTAATAATGCACACACCTTAAAAATCTATGCAAATATAAGCTATTCATGCTGACCACCTAATGGGAAAACAGGACCCAATGGAAAAGACCCTGATGTTGGGAAAGATTGAAGGCAAAAGGAGAAAGGGACAGCAGAGGGTGAGATGGATAGATAGTGGAAGCAATGAACATGAACTTGGACAGAATTCGGGAGATGGTAGAGTATAGAAGGCCCGGGCGTGCCATGGTCCATGGGGTCATGAAGAGTTAGACACGACCGAACAACTGACCAACAACATAATGGTTTGCCTGATTTAAGTGCAGATCTATCCTAGCTACATGTACCTGCAAAATGGATACAACTTGTGAATGGGGGGCGGAATAAAGACCTGGGGAAAATAACTATGGAGACAGTGGGCTGTGTGAGCATGAAAGTGATGGTCATGAGCTTGGTAGGTACCTTTTCATCCTGAGATAAGCCCTAACACCAACAATCATGAACAAATCACTAAGTAACTCTTACCCATTTCTAAACTACCTTCTTTTCTCCACAGGGCTTCGTACACGGAGACATCAAGAGGAACATGGAAAGCTCTCAATATTCTTTGCCAGGTCTAAAGAATAGTTATTTGAATTATAGTGATGAATGGCATCTATTTGGAGTTTTAATGAGCTCTCAGTATTAGTAATGGAATAAGCACTATTTGTGGCTTTTTCATAAAATTGCTCTCTTTAATTTATGGAAGATATTTTCCCCTTAAAGTACTCCTTAAAGGAATCAAGCAAATGACAAAGGACATTGCAAAGATGTAACTTTAGAGGGAAGATATGGATGCTTTTGGAATATAAAAAATTTAAGTGGTTAGTACATGATTAAACTCTCCAATAACCTGGCAGCACTTTATTGCATACTTGAAACAGTCTGACAGCTAAGTAATGATTCAGCCCCAAATTTTTCTTGGATAGAGAGGTGTGTGAATATTTGACAGACTTCACTGAACTATGCACTTGGGTGGAACATTTTTAGATTCTCCTTTCTGAATGGTGGCACAGAGAAGAACAGACGATGCTAAGTTCAAATCCAGCCTCAGACACTTACAAGCTGTATGACCCTGGGCAAGTAACTTGACCTCTACGTGCCTTAGTTTCCTTATCTGTAATATGGGGATAACAATAGCACCTACTTCCTGGGTTTCTTGTGAGGATACAGTGAGACAATATTAGCTTAAAGCACATTGTAAACCTTAAACATTATGTAAATGCTAGCCATTATTATTAAATACAAATAACATTATTTTACCACATATATATATATTATATATATATATTTTACCATATATATATATATATATATTATATACCACATATATAACATGTTGGCGTCCCCTGATGTGGGCAGAGATAAAATAGGCAAGCATCCTAAAGTATTAAATGGAACTTCAGGAAATCTGGCTGTAACCCTTCATTGTGTGTGTCATGACTACCAATAGAGGCAGGAAGAGGACAAGACTGAAGGATGATAAGTAGGATTAACAGTCTTGTCTCATGTTGATTTTTGCTCTCAAGAAATCTGTGATATTTCTCAGGCATGAAGATAAAATTATACAATCTGAACAGCATATGTCTTTAATATCATTTGTGCATTCAGCATACTTTCATTAAACTCCAAATATCTAAATGGAATAGAGGAAGCTAGGTGACATAGAGGATAGAGTGCTGGGCCTAGAGTCTGGAAGATTCAAATTCAAATCTGGCTTCAGACATTTACTAGCTACATGACCCTGGGCAAGTCACTTGACCCTATTTGCCTCAGTTTCTACATCTGTAAAATGAACTGGAGGAGGAAATGGTAAACCACTTCAGCATTTTTGCCAAGAAAACCCTAAAAGGAGTCACAAAGAGTCAGATACGGCTGAGCAAGACTAAATAACAACATAATATGAATGGAATGACGTTTAGGTGCTGTAGAGAGAAGTATACTATAGTATGTCCCGGCTTTAAACTGGATCCCATGTTTAGAACCACCATGTTCAACTTCCTGCCCCCTGCTTAGTTCTGTCCCTGGCAGTGTTACTACAAGCATGCTAACTTGGCTATGAGTGAACTAGTTACTCTCTTATATTCTAACAGCTTAGTTTGTCATTGAAGGGAATAGATTAAAGCTGGATAAAGTCCTGAATGTGGCAGAACTCAGGAATTATTTTTCATGAAATAGGACAGAATTTTTCTTGTCCTTCCTAACTTTGGCTCTTGAACAGAGACTGTATACCCCTAAATACTGTTGAATCATAGACTGATCATACAATATTAAAATTATACTCAATTTCCCTTTAATACCTGAGGGAAGAAAAAGGAAGGAAATATATTTAGCCCTTGCTATCAATCAATTAACTATATCACATATATAACATTTTGGTGTCCCCCAATGTGGGCAGAGATAAAATAGGCAAGCATCCTAGAGTATTAAGGATCACTGTACCACCCAGGGCCAGGTAAAGAAAAAGGTCCTTTAGAGACGCGTTAAGGTTTAGTGGTGACAGATGACACTAGACTCAGACCCTGGGGCTCAGGGTGTGATTTTGATATTTGCTAGGTGTTTGACCACTGCCAACTCACTTAAAATTCTTTAAGCTTCAGTTTTCTTATCTGTAAAATGGATAGAAAAGCATTTGCTTCACAGATTGTTATGAAGAAAGTGCTTTGTATACTTCAAGGCACTTTAGAAGTTTGAGTTGGTATTATATACCTAGTCTTCCCCTTTGGTGGTCCCATAAGATGGCAGAAGGAGTTATGACACTTACTGAATTGGAAGAGCTGGTTGACAGATGATAGAGGTAAGGAAAGCTCTGGTGAACCAAAAGTGTACATGACCTTTACCAACCTGGAACTTAACAAGATAAGCATTGTAGAACAGGGATGGAGCCTGGCCTTTTGCCTAGGACTAGTTTCTTAGAGCTACACTGTTTCTAGGCCATTTTTTTCTATAGTCTTCTGTCTTGCCAAGTCACTGATGGGCATCTGATACCGTAGCAGCCCCTTCTTTGTGAAGCTCCACTTGTAGAAACAGGGAAGCTCTCAGATAACAATTTTCCTGTCTCTATTTTTCTTTCTTGGACCTCCTTGACCTAGTTTCTGAGGCTTTCCATAAGCTTGCCACTCAAAATGTCCATAAGAAACCCTGGAGAAGTATAAACTAATTCCATCTTCCTTTTTTTAAAAACCATGTTTGGTACATGAGTAAGAGGCTGGGTATTATATTAAAACAAAAACTCCTCTGGAGAAAATACTTATTTCATGAGAATATTTGTCTCTGTGGGAGATGACCCTGGATTCTTGAAGATGATGCTAACAGGGCATAAGCTCTGCCAACTCTTACCGACCTGGAAATGTGTCCTAGTGACAGACTGTCATCTAGATCCTAGACTACCTATCAAAGTACAGGGAGACTCATCAAAGAAAAGATGGATGCCAGGTGATAAATTTTAAGACCATAGCAACTCATTAAACTATCTCCTAAGGCACGGAGGTTTAATTGGCATCAGTGTAAGTTCTTTCTACCTCAGTGAAACTTTACATCTTTTTGAAAACTGAAGAAATTACTCCATGTGTATATATTATACCTGTGGTTCCAAACACCCATGTTTTAATGGAGGCATCTATTCATGTGTGATTTGTTAGGGGTGCAACCAAAATACACTACTGGAAGCATATGAAAGGCCCCAGTGTTGATAATGCAAGTGCTGCTGGAAGAATTTCAGAAAATCCTTAAATAATGAGAAATTTTCATAATAAACCAATGGCTGACTTGATCTATATGTGTTCTCCCATCATAAGAGTCAGTGGCTAACACTGTGTGCCCCAGAGTTAGGAATTATGGGACCAAAGTGAAGTCACCTGATGGGGTTATTTCCTCATTCTATGTATAATTGCAATAAACCTTGTCTAAAACTACTCTCTTTCTACAAAAAAACGTCAGTATGCCAAGACATTCCTTTTTATCCCTACTTGCCTGGCATGCCAAAAGAAAAGCATTTAATCTTTTGGCACATTTCTTATAAAAGGTTGCCAAACCCATATACTATGTAATGCAATGAAAAAACATGATTTATGGGGTATCATCATGGAAAGCTTCTTGGAGGATATTAACATGTATTTAATAAATTCGGCCTCAGACGCTGACTAGCTGTGTGACCCAGGGCCAGTCACTTAACCCTGTTCGCCTCTGTTCCTCATCTGTAAAATGAGTTGGAGAAGGAAATGGCAAAGCACTTTAGCATTTTTGCCAAGACAACCCAAAATGGGGTCACAAAGAGTCAGATACAACTGAAACAACTGAACAACAACAAATAAATTAGAGCATAAATTCGTAAGGCTCAAACACCTCATCTAATCTACCATTTCCCAATCAGTAAGCTATAGCATAATAATTTGGCACCTTAAGACATGCAGTCACCACAAAAAGGAAGGACAACAGAGTTGTTAGGGTGGCAAAGTAGCTGTTATGATAAAGAGCCCTGAGGTCTTTCTACTATATTGGAGCTGCCTAAAACCGACATAACCTCTAGGAATGGCAGAAGTGTTGGTTGGAATTTTTAATGAGTGACTTTAAAAGTATGATAAAATGATACTTCTTTTGCAAAACTGATTGTTGTGGAAAGAGGGAGAGAGAGTAAACTAGGTGAAACATCTTTATAATGGAACACTTAGACTCGAGGGATCTGGTATTCTTGGGAGTCTTCCATGGTGCAGATCTATTTGTATTTCTCTGTATGTGTGTGTGACCTTAAGGATGTTTGATTTACTGGGGCATTTTGAAAACTCTCTGAAGTCTTGGACACACATATTGGTGGTGAAGAGCCTGAGTGACATCAGAGATAGTTATATCCTTAATACCTTCAAAGATATTGCTCACTCTGTCAAGTATGCCTTAGTCGAGAGTATGGCAGTGAAAGGGTGTGAGACCTGGATATATGAAGATATCTTTCATTTTATCATTCTTCTTTCCAAATTTTTCACTGGGATAGCATACAGGAGATAGCATTAGTATCATCATTGTCAAGAGAAAAGAGAGACAGTCTTCCTCAACTCTTAAATTTAGATAAAACATGGTTAAGGATAGAGGATTTCTATGAACTCAATTACTTGTTGAACCGGGCCAGAGGTTGTGGAAGTCGAGAACAGACTTCCTCCTTCAGCTATACATCTGGTTACTAAAAGTGACAAAAGATGATATATTAAGACATGTTACAGAAAAATAAATGATAGGTAAATGATTGTTTCCTAACTTTGAGTAAGGTACTCAGTGTCAGCCAAACCACCCAGAATAATTGGGCTACATCTTATTCTTAAGGATATCACCAAAAGGTTATTTTTACAGCTGCAATAGTAATCTATTCTATGTGCAGCTCTTGCTGTCCAAAAGTTTTTCATTATACCCAATCTAATTCCCTCATGCTGTAAATCAAGACCATTTCCTTTTTTTCTGCACTCCAAGTGAAGCATTATTATGTTATTTTATAAATTGTAACTTGACCCAGATTTTAAAAAAATGTCGACCTTAATCCCATCACAGGGCTGGTTACAAGAGCAATCATTAATTGAAAGAGAGTTGAAAACATTTGTCTTGGAGACTGCAGTGTTGTAGAAATTCATTACATCATACTGGGACAGTGAAAGGGAAAGAAATATTTGGACATTCATAAGGCCTCTGGTATGGAAACTTTAAGAGTTCGGATGAAAATGGCTTTATCATAAGGAGTTGACTTTATTAATATCTAATTTATATGCCATAAATACTACTATAAATGACAACAAGTCTGGTCAAGCTGTGGCTTTGACTACAGTTTAAAGATATATGAAGGAAATACTTCATGTAGGGGAGGTATATTGCAGAAAGCATTTTGTCTTTTCTATAAATGATAAGAACTGGTCCATCAACCAGATGAAAATACCAAAAGGCCTCTAATCACATGTGGAGCCACTTTTATTTTGACAGCATAATGTGGAAAGGGAGCAAGAGAGCCTTGATTTCATAATTTTGAGATCACCTACAAATATTAGTTTTTTATGTTGATACTTTGTGTGTGATCCTTGTACATAGTCCTAATTGGTGAAAACACTGGAGGAAATGAACAACACATATATATGTATTATATATATATATAATACATATATATGTATATATACATATATATATACATATATATACACATATATGTATATACACACTGATATTCTTGCCACAAATGAAACTGGAAGATAAAAAGAAGTTGTAGCTAAATAAGAAGGTGACAACTCAGTTCTACTTAGGGAACTAAACAAAGAAGGCAGCAGAGTAGATTTCATCCTGTATGCAAGAGAAATGAAGGGAATGAAATAAGCATTTACATAGGGCGGGCTCTGTGCTGGGCACTGCTCAGCACATTGCAAATATGATCTCATTTGATCCTCAAAATAACCTTCAGAGGTAGGTACTTTAGTACACCCATTTTATAGCTGGAGAAACTGAAGCAGAGGTTAAGTGACTTGTCCAGGGTCATATAGGTAGCAAGCGTCAGAGATCACATTCAATTCAGACCTTTGTAACTCTAGGCCCAGTGTTATATAGACTAGGCTCGCCTTTGCTATGCTCATGACGCCATGTAAAGGAAAGCATCATGACAAAGATAATAGTATCTTGTACACTAACAGCTAATTACACAGGATGAACACAAAGAAAACTGCTAAGAACTTGACAAGATTCTTCAAACTGAGTCAATATTGTTGAAAGGTGCTAAATGCAGTATGCAGCAAAACCATTATGTCACATAAAAAGGAAAAATAAAAAAAGACAAAAAAAGAAAGGAGAAATAAATTCCTGGTGTAGAAATCAGAAGAGAAATAGCTGCTCCATCTTGGGATTTCTTATTAAGAGGAGAAAGAGACAATTATAATCTAAAATATATGCTAGATTTTAGGAGAATAGATTTCAAAGTGTTTGGAGAAAGAAAGATCCCACAGATTAAAATTCTACAAGGGAAATCATCTCAGGAGGGACAGGGAGCTCTCAAGAATGAAATTCTGGAAATGCCAAAAGGAATAGTTCTAATGAGGAGGAAAGAAAAGGGGGAATTATCTAAAGAGACTGATGGGAACATACAGGGATCCTCACACCTCTCAACTTTTAAAAAGATAGAGAGATGATATGAGAGGTCAATAATAATGATGATAATAATATGATGATAATACATAGTACTTATGTAATCATCATATCATATATTTATATAGCACTTAAAGTTTGCAAAACCCTTTGCGTTTGTTACATCAGTTGCTTCTCACAGTAGCCATGTATGGCAGGTGTTACTATTATTATTTAAACTTTCATTTTATAGAGGAGAAAATTGAAGCTGAGACATTGTGACTTAAACACAATCACACAACTAATATTTGTCTAAGGCAGGATTTGACCCCAGGTCTTCCTGATTCTAGGTTCAACAGTTTCCACTGTACCATCATGAAATACGTCTACAAGAGGGTGGAATGGCTTTACCAAGTGGTGACTGGAATACTAAAGCTAAACTTGGCGAGAAAGTTAAGGACAACAAACAATCAGCAAACATTTATTAAGTGCCTGGCATATACTGAAGCATGGGGCAGGTAGGTGGAGCAGTGGATAGAGTACTAGGCCTGGGGAATCACTGAGTTCAAATCCAGCCTCAGATACTCATTAGCTGTGTGTCTCTGGGCAAGTCACTTCACCCTGTTTGCCCCAGTTTCCTCATCTGTAAAATGAGCTGGAGAAGAAAATGGCAAACTACTCCAGTATCTTTGCCAAGAAAACTCCAAATGGGGAAATGAAAAGTTGGGTAGAAATGAAAAATGACTAAAAATATATATTGAACCTAAAACGAGAAACAAAGAAAGGGTAGGATTGTTACCTGGGGTGGATAGGACAATGGTTACAAGTATAAGACAGAAGGTAACTCTTATTGTGCTCCTGTTATCTTTCCCAAGGAGAATGATGCTTGCACTGGAAAAGACAGACTAAAACATGGCTGATAGGAAAATGACAGTTATGATAAGCAGTAAGGGTGTACTTAGTTGCCTAAAATGAGGTCAAGTAACTAGGCCCAGATGAACTACATCCAGGGATACTGAAGGGACTGGAAGATATAATTGATGGGCTACTGTCAGTGATCTTAAGAAGACTGGAGAATGAAGATGTTGCAGAATTGAAGAAGGGAAAATATCATCTTAATTTTCAGAAAAGGGAAAAATATAGTCATAAGGCATTGTTATATTGACTTTGATTCCTGACAAAATCTATAATGTACATATGATTAAAAGGATTCAGTGAATATCATTTAAAGGACATAGTAATCAGAAAAAGCCAGAAATGGTCTCAACAAGAATAAGTTATACCAGACTAAGCTTATTTCCTTTTGCTCTTTGATAGAATTATTAGACTGGTTAGGGGAATGAAGTAAATATAGTTTACACACTTTAAACAATGAATTTAAGAAAGTCTTGCAAGCTATTCTTGTGGCAAAGAGGGGAAGATACAGGCTAATTAACAGCATATTTAGATGGACTAAAAATTCATCAAATGGACAGACCCAAAGATTAGTTGCTAATGGTTTGATGTGAACTTGGACGTATTTAGTGAACCGCTCTGGTCTTTGACCCTGTGCTGGTCAGTATTTCTATCAAGATTTGCATGAGAATAGAGAAAGCAAGCTTGTCAAATTTGCAAATGAAACAATTCTGGAAGGGAAAACTGACACACTGGATAACAGATTATGGAATCTAAAAATATTTTGATAGGCTAGAATGACAGTTTGAATATAATAGGATAAAAAGGATAAAATTGGATATAAGGTTCTGCACTTTGGTTCAAAAATCAATTTCACAAGTCTAAGGTGGCTAGACAACAATTTGTGTGAAAAAATTGAGGCATTTAGTGAATATAAATTTCATAGCATGAGGCAAGCAAAAAGACTGAATGCAATCTCAAGCTGCATGTGTTCTCAGTGAAGGACAGGGTTCTGCTGTTCTCTTCCCTGCCCAGATCACTTGTGAAGGATATAGAATTCCATTCTGAATGTCATGTTTTAGGAAGAATATTAACAAGTTGGGGAATATCCAGAGGAGAAAGGGTGAGATGTCGAAGAGCCTTCACATCATATTGCACAAAGGCCAATTGGAGAAACTAGAGGTGTTTTGTCTGGAGAAGAGCAGACTTGTAAATATCTGCAAGTATTTAAAGGGGATGGCTTTTGGACTTCTCTCCATTTGGATGCAGAGAACAGAACCAGGAAAATGGATGGAATGTTCAGATTCATCCTACATACAATGAAGAATTTCCTAATAATTGGAGCTGTCCAACAGTGCAATCAGTTGCCTAGGGAGGTGGCAGGTTTCCTTTCATTTCCCAAGAAGCCTTTCTCTCTGGAACTGTTACTATTTCCTAGACACAAACGTCCTTCAGCAATCTCTTGCTCTTGACAAAACCGACCCATCTTGATTTCTGGTCATACATATACAAAGATGATGTCATTTATGCCTCTTCTTGGTTATATCATCTTTGGAAATATTCTGGAATCTACTTACACCCACAATAAGTTTTTCCATTGCTCTTTGGGCTCTTTTGGGTACTACTTCTGTTTCCTAGAAATTATGTCTTATTCAATACTTTTATCAACTCAATCCATTATAATGCCCTGCACAACATAACCTGCTTAATAAGTGTCTATGAAATATACTCATCCAGTTAGGATATCTGATGGTGCAATGAAGGTCCTAAAAATTTCAGGGAGTTTGGCTGGGGGGGGATCCTTTCTGTGGCCCTCAAATTATGCCACCAGTGGCTACCTCCTCTATCTGGCAATTTGTAAATTAGTTGCAATGACTTTAATTTCAGGAGTTGGAAAAGAAAGAGATGCTGCAGTTTGTTTTATCTAGACAAATAGAAATAGGCACTGGAACAGATAATTACTCAGTGCCAAAAGGATCATCAGACTTCAGAAGACAAGTGTTTATTTCCAAAGTGCATGCAGAGTACAGCAGGGTGAGAGGGGCCCACAGTGACCTGCAACCCCTAATCATGCTGAAATCGAATGATATTTATTTGGCCTGTTGACTGTAGATGAGGCAGACAGACTGTGTAAGAAGTGACAATAAGTAATAAGTGAAGTCAGAGGTCCAAAGTTTTAATCTTGGTTGTGCTTTTACTACCAGGGTGATTTAGGGCAAGACCCTTAATCTTTCCAGACTTCATTTTATATATGTATAAAAAAGGGGTTTGGACCATATGACCATTGATTGAAGTCCCCTCTAGTTCTTAATCTATGATCAGAGACGTCCAGCCACTTATTAAGATTAAAAAATTATTATCCCCCACCCCTTCCCATCAGGTGGCCCATTACCTGACAATGAACTTACATGACTATCTCAATATAGCTTTCATTTCTAGAAGTTCTCTCAGTTACAATAACAATAGCTAGCATTTTATATAGCAATTTAAGGTTTGCAAAATGCTTTACAAATATTGTCTCATTTGATCTTCAAAACAACCCCGGAAGGTAGATGCTATTATTATCCTCATGATACAGATGAAGAAACTGAAGTAGAGGTTATGACCTCATCGGTATCATGCAGCTAATAAGTGTCTGAGTTCAGATTTGAACTTGGCTTTTCCTGACTCCAGGTTCAGCGTTGCATCCACTGAGTCATTTAGCTACCACCTCTTCTTTTTAAATGAGCTGTGAGTAAAGCTCTATGTTAGTATGCAGAAAAATACCTAAGATACTGACTTAACTACTCATCACTCAAAAGAAAGGAAGATTTCCTAACTATATTTTATAATTCCTTAATTTCAACTGTGTGACCTGGTACAGATGCCAAATTGAAAGCTTGCTTAAAAAAATATGCTTAACCAGCATGCATCCAACAATTACTCCCCGGCAGATGTGAATTAGTCCAACTATCTATTTACATTTCTTTTGTGTTTGGCATAGAGTAGTAAGAGATATTTAAATAGAAGCATTTCAGTTTGTTGGAAAGGAAAAGAAAACAAATACCAAGAGAATGTAAAGACACTGATTATCTGCTGATCTGGCAGAGAAGAATCAACACTGTAGATTAAAACTATAAGGAAAGCAGCAGAAAAAGAGCATGCCAATGCCTGACTCTTACAAAGCCCCAAGAGCAATCTCTTCCTAAAGAGACAACTTGTTCAGTTCAAGAATTCAATATCATAAAATGGTCTGTAAAGCTGTCAATTCCTCCAAAAGGATGTAATCAATTTTAAGCAAAATGACAAATATGGCATAAAAGGGATCATATAAAATGAAAAATAGGACCCCTTTTTTCTAAAGAAAACTTGCAACTTTATTGCAGGAAAAGACATACATACAAATACTTGAACAAACATATGCACATATCTAATTTATATATATACACATATACCTATGCACATGTATACAAATATAATATAAAAAAATTTTGGTTTATATGAATTCCTCAGAAAAATCTGAGTCATTTTGAGGGCAAGGTAAAACATACATTTTAAATTTATTCCTTCTATTGAGATGGGACACAGCTGTGTAAGTATACTTTCAGACACATGCACATATATATACACACACATGCTCTCTCTCTCTGTCTCTCTGTCTATCTCTCTCTCTCTCTCACACACACACACACACACACACACACACACACACAGAGAGAGAGAGAGAGAGAGAGAGAGAGAGAGAGAGAGAGAGAAGGAAAAGGGCCACTACCTTGCAAGGGTGTTTTGAAATTTATGTGTTTACCTTTTGAACATGTCTGTTTTTATTTCTAAACTGTCATCTCTGTTTGACACGAAATAGTTCCCAGGAGACATGACTCACAACCACCTTTTGCCCTAGCTTCATTCTGGAGCATCAAGCTCCATAAAACAGCTTTGGAAATGACCGGGAACATGGGAATGGCTGCTACGAGTTGCCAATGGAAGACCCTTTTCAACAATTTCCTCTGTGCTGTCTGCAGTTGTCAATTCCCCAAAGATAGGGCTGTGCAGGAAGAATAAACAGCAAAAAGAGAGATAAAATGGATTGATTGATTCATTTCATTTCAAGCTGCCGCCTCCCACCAAATGGCTGTATTTTTCTAGGGCTACATGTTGTACAAACATTTTTAAGATTGGTAGAAGCAGAAATCAGGCAGAAGGAAACTAGAAAGCTGCCTTTGATATTGTAAAATCAATATAGGCAGAAAAAAAGCACTATTTCAAGAGCCCAGCTAAGACTATCGAAGGTGTCTCTGGTGTTACTTTGGGAAAAGTTCACTATTTACTTTAGTGTGTGCAGGACACTGGTCCCTGAGTACCCCAAATCAACTAAGTCAGGTGCCTTCTGTCAGGAAAGACCTTGTCCCCAGAATCTCTCTTATCTAATTTTAAACCTCAAGAGAAAATTCTGACTAGCTGCTACTGTTGGAAGGTTAACTAACAGCCCTACAGTATTCCGGTGTAACATTCTCAGAATATTGTTGTACCACCTCCTCCTTTCATTTCAAAGGCATTAGTAAAAGCCCTGCTGCCTTGCCTAAATGAGACACCCATATGGGTTTCTGAGTGGGCACCACATTAAGCTTCTGTTGAGTTGCTGAGTTTCCAAAAAATGTTAGACAGCAATACAGTTCAATGTAATATATATACTGAGCTAGGTTCTGTGGGAATTTTCACTATAAAATTTCCTTTCGCCCTCAAAAAGTTACAGCCTATTTGTAGGAGGGATAAAACAGATCCAATAGTTAGAACAGAAGACAGAATAGATAAAATACTATAGAAGAGGAGCAAGCAACAGGACAAAGGAAGAGAAAGGAAGGATAGATTACTTTCAGCTGTTAGAAATCAGGGAAGGTTTCATGGAAGAGGTGTAGTATGATCTGAATTTTGAGTGATGAGTAAGAATTCAAGAATTGAGGGTGGGATATACGGAATAACAAAGACAAAGGAGCAGGAAAGTATAGGAGAAGAAAAGTGAAGGACATCCAAAAGGGCTTTTCAAAGCTATCTTGAGGAAAAGAAGAGGGTCGAAGAAGAAGGGATAAAATTGCCTTTTGAGGGAGATGGGACAACTATACCAGAGAAAGAGAGAGAAGATGTGACTGCTGCTTTGGAGTTAACCACCCCCTTTGGTTGGAATATGAAGGCTGGAAAGTTAGATTGAGGCATGGGAATGGAGGGCCTTGAATCTAATGGTAAATAGTTTGAGTTTTATTCTTTGGCCACTAGAGAACCATTTAACATCTTTTAGCAGGGCTGTGCTTTATAAAAATTATTTTGATAGCAGTTTGTAGAGATGGTTGAAGAAGTGGAAGAGGTGGGGTGGAGCCAAGATGGTGGCTGGAAAGCAGGGACTAGCGTGAGCTCCCCGCCAAGTCCCTCCAAAAACCTATAAAAAATGACTCTGAACAAATTCTAGAACTGCAGAACCCACAAAACAGCAGAGGGAAGCAGGGCTCCTGCCCAGGACAGCCTGGATGGTCTCTGGGTGAGGTCTATCCCGCAGGGAGCTGGGAGCAGAGCCCAGCGTGAGCAGCACAGACCAACCAGACCAGAAGCTGGGCAGAGTGTGCCCTAGTGCCCTGAATCAGTGAGCTGCAGCCGTTACCAGACTTCTCAACCCACAAACACCAAAGACAACAGAGAAGGTTAGTGGGAAAAGCTGCAGGAATGGAAGGAGTTCATGGTTAGGCTACTGCCCCGGGGCAGTGCAGGTGGGGCAGCTACAGAAGCACAGCTGCAGTTGCTTCTGGCCCCAGGCCCACCTGGTGGGAGGAATTAAGTGGTGGATCAGAGCAGGAGTGAAGAGCCTGATGAAGATCTAAGTCCAGTCTGCGTTGGGGGTTCTTGGGGAAGGAGTAGTGCTGGTGTGGCAGAGCTGGCGCATCCCCCAAGCATGGAACATAGTTCTCTTAACTCCACAAGCAGTCATAACCAGCTGAAAAACTCAAGGGTCAAGTTAGTTGGCTGGGAAAATGGCCAGGCAGTGAAAACACACCCAGATTCAGTCTCAGATTTTGGATTCTTTCTTTGGTGACAAAGAAGACCAAAACATACAGACAGAAGAAGTTAACAAAGTCAAAGAGTCTACAACAAAAACCTCCAAGAAAAACATGAACTGGTCCCAGGCCATGGAAGAGCTCAAAAAGGATTTGGAAAAGCAAGTTAGAGAAGTAGAGGAAAAATTGGTAAGAGAAATGAGAAGGATGCAAGAAAACCATGAAAAACAAGTCAATGACTTGCTAAAGGAAACCCCCAAAAATTCTGAAAAATATACTGAAGAAAACAGCACCTTAAGAAATAGACTAACTCAAATGGTAAAAGAGCTCCAAAAAGCCAATGAGGAGAAGAATGCCTTGAAAGGCAGAATTAGCTAAATGGAAAAGGAGGTCCAAAAGACCACTGAAGAAAATACTACCTTAAAAATGAGATTGGAGCAAGTGGAAGCTAGTGACTTGATGAGAAATCAAGATATTATAAAACAGAACCAAAGGAATGAAAAAATGGAAGACAATGTGAAATAACTCATTGGAAAAACGACTGACCTAGAAAATAGATCCAGGAGAGATAACTTAAAAATTATTGGACTACCTGAAAGCCATGATCAAAAAAAGAGCCTAGATATCATCTTTCAAGAAATTATCAAGGAGAACTGCCCTGATATTCTAGAGCCACAGGGCAAAATAGAAATTGAAAGAATCCATTGATCACCTCCTCAAATAGATCCCAAAAAGAAATCTCCTAGGAATATTGTTGCCAAATTCCAGAGCTCCCAGATCAAGGAGAAAATACTGCAAGCAGCCAGAAAGAAACAATTTGAGTATTGTGGAAACACAATCAGAATAACCTAAGATCTGGCATGTTCTACATTAACAGATCGAAGGGCTTGGAATACAATATTCTGGAGGTCAATGGAGCTACGATTAAAACCAAGACTCACTTACCCAGCAAAACTGAGTATCATGCTCCAAGGCAAAATATGGATTTTCAATAAAATAGAGGACTTTCAAGCTTTCTCAGTGAAAAGACCAGAACTGAATAGAAAATTTGACTTTCAAACACAAGAATCAAGAGAAGCATGAAAAGGTAATCAAGAAAAAGAACAAGAAAAAGAAATTGCAAGGGACTTACTAAAGTTGAACTGTTTTGTTTACATTCCTACATGGAAAGATGATGTGTATGATTCATGAGACCTCAGTATTAGGGTAGCTGAAGGGAATATGCATATATATATGTGTATATATATGTATGTATGTTTATGTATAGATATAAGTGAATGTGTATGTATGTATATATGTATGTGTGTGTGTATATATATATACACATATATGTATATATACATATATATACATACATATATATATATATATATATATATATATATATATAGAGAGAGAGAGAGAGAGAGAGAGAGAGAGAGGACACAGGGTGAGTTGAAGATGAAGGGAAGATATATAAAAGAAATAAATATATATATTGAGAGAGGAAGATAAGGAGAGATAGAATGGGGTGGATTATCTTGCATAAAGGTGGCAAGAGGAAGCAGTTCTGTGGGAGGAGGGGAGAGGGCAGGAGAGGGGGGAATGAGTGAATCTTGCTCTCATCAGATTTGGCCTGAGGAGGGAATACCATACATACTCAATTGGGTATCTTACCCCATAGGAAAGAAGGGGGAAGAAGATAAAAAAGGGGGGGATGATGGAGGGGAGGACAGATGGGGGTGGAGGTAATCAAAAACAAACACTTTGGAAAGGGGACAGGGTCAAGGGAGAAAATTCAATATAGGGGTATGGGTTGGGAAGGAGCAAAATATAGTTAGTCTTTCACAACATAAGTACTGTGGAAGGGTTATACATAATGATACACATGTGGCCCATGTTGAATTGCTTGACTTCTTAGGGAGGGTCGGTGGGAAGGGAAGAGGGGAGAGAATTTGCAATTCAAAGTTTTAAAAACAGATGTTCAAAAACAAAAAAAAAAGTTTTTGCGTGCAACTAGAAAATAAGATACACAGGCAATGGGGCATAGAAATTTATCTTGCCCTACAAGAAAGGAAGGGAAAGGGAGAAGGAAGGGGAGTAGGGTGACAGAAGGGAGGGCTGACTGGGGAAAATGGCAACCAGAATATATGCCATCTTGGAGTGGGGAAGAGGGTAGAAATGGGGAGAAAATTTGTAATTCAAACTCTTGTGAAAATTAATGCTGAAAACTAAATATATTAACTAAATAAATTTTAAAAAAAAGAAGTGGAAGACTAGGAGCAAGGAGATCGGATAGATGCTTGTTGGGATAGCTCAATCAGCCAGTAAGTCAATAATTATTTGCTTAGAGCAGACTAATTGCCAGGCACTGTGTTAAGCACTGAGGATACAGAGAAAGGCAAAAGACAGTCCCTGCCCTCAAGAAGGTCCAAGTCTAATGGGAGAGATAAAATAAAAACAAGTCTGTAAGGACAAGATATTTAAAGGATAAATTGGAGATAATCAACAGATGGCAGGCACTAAGATTAAAGAAGCCAGGGAAAGGCTTCCTGAAGGAAGCCAGGAGGTAGAGATAAGGAGGAAGAGAATTCCAGGCATGATAGACAGCTGGAGAAAGTGTGTGGAGCTAGGAGATGGAATGTCTTTCAGGAACATGGAGGAGGTCAATGACACTGGATCTCAGAATATGTAGAGGGGAGTTAGGTGTAAGAAAACTTGAAAGTGGTGTGTGTGTGTGTGTGTGTGTGTGTGTGTGTGTGTGTGTAGGGGTTATGAAGGGCTTTGGATGCCACACAGAAGAGTTTATATTTGATCTTAGTGGTGATAGGGAGCCAATGGAGTTTTCTGAATAAAGGGGTGACATGGTAAGAGCTGCAATTTAGGAAGATCAATTGCAATAGTCTAGACATGAGGTAATGAGGGCCTGTACCAGGTTGGTGCCAGTGTCAGAGAAAAGAAGGAAACATAAAGGAGAGATGTCACAAAGGTAACTTGGCCACAAATTGGATATGAGAGATTAGAGAGAAAGGAGTAAAGGATGACACCTAGGAGGCATCTCCTCAGTTTTGAAAAGACCAATGTTTTAGGAAAGTTCGAGAAGTGAGGATGCCCATCAGGAGGCCTTGGCCAGCAAGGAGATTGCTACAAACCACTTGAGCACATGGACAAATAAAAGAACATATTTCTTCCTGGCCATCCAGAAATTATGAAACCAGGACCAATAAAGAAATAAGTAAACACATAAAGTCAGTTGTTATAATTTGATTTTATGTGGGAAATATTAAAGTCAGTATAGTCCATACAGGCAGGAACCCTACCCTTCTTTTATCAACTGTTGCCTGACTACTGTCCTCTGTCCCCAGGATATGGGCATACAGAATGTTGAGATGATGAATAAATAATGGAGGTAGTTATGGGTGTTTCAGAAGAATACAAAACAATTCCTTCAGAGATAGTGAAAGTTATTTTACTCCCAGGCACAACAGGGAAATAGCACAAAGAAAATCAAGCACATCCCTAAGTGTTTCACAATTTCACAGTTAGCACAGTGCTTGGCAAATAGTTAATACTTAATAAATGTTTGTTACCTATTATACTCTATTCACATTATTCAAGTTAATTGGGGCCTGTTAAGGATTCACCTGTAGAAGAGCTCAACTTTGTCTCTCTCTTTCTATCATTTTCACACATATTAGACCTGTCATTGCATTGGTATAGGGCAGGGGGTGGGGAACCTGTAGCCTCAAGGCCACATGTGGCCCTCTAGGTCCTCAAGTGTGGCCCTTTGACTGAATCAAAACCTGTTCTATGAACCTCGAGGCCACAGGTTTTCCATCCCTGGTAGGGAACTTCCTGGTGAGAAAATTCTCTTTCCCTATTTTCTTAGAGCATTGAGAACTTACATTAGTTGCCAAAGATCACACAGACATGTCAGAGGCAGGATTTGAATCTAGGTCCCCTTGTGTTCCAAGCTGGCTCCCTAACCACTACACCAAACTATCTGTCCATCCTCTCAGCCCCTATATATATGTGTGTGTGTGTGTGTATGTGTATGTATATATATGTGTGTATATATGTATGTATATATATGTATATGTAAGTATATATGTATATGTAAGTATATACACATACACACATATCTATACACATATATATTTATATATGTATATTATATATATACTTTAGATAGTTATTTGCTAATAGATGGGATTAGGGAATGATAATAGATATTTAAAAGAATGATAAGCTATTAGCTGAAGCTAGTTTATAATGTTTTTTTGCTTGCTTTACATTTTTATTTGTATTTATATCTTTTGATTTTACATTTTCATTCCTAAATATGTCCCTCCCTCTTCCTCTGCTTATCAAGATGCCTCTTACAACAGCAACAACAACAAATAAGAGAAAAAAATCAGAATAACTAACCAATACATCAGTGAATATACCAACAGATACAACATTTTGCACTCAAGGTCCCTTATCTCTACAAAAAAGGAAAGGAGGGCATTTTTCTCATATTTTCTTTAATGTCAAACTTGGCCATTAAAATTTCCACAAAATATCAGTTTTGTATTTTTATTGTTCTTTTCATTTACCTTATTACAGTCATTATTTATATTGTGTTATTCATTATTTATTTATGAAATTGTTTCTTAAGAGTCTCTAGGTAATATTTATATATTTCTTTAAAATTAAAAAAATTCATTTAAAGTTTTGGATTCCAAATTCTATCTCTCCTTCCCTCTCTTTCCTTCCCCCTCCCTAAGATGGTAAGCAATCAGATACACGCACAATTTGTAATAATAAGTACAATTATGGAGCAAGGAAAGAGTATTTGCAACTTTCTTGCTGCTTGATTCTGAAACCATAGCATAGGTTTTCTCATTTATTCTTCCTGTCACAGCTAAACATATGCTATAACTATACACCACTGATCAGTTAAAAAATAAAAGATTGAATCAATTTGTTCGTTGTTTTGTCTACATGATACAAATTAATCTGTCTGGCTGATTTCTTTTTCCTTTGAGTACACTAGATGGGGGTTGGTGTTCTTTCATAGGCCTAAATATAAGGTTTAAATATAAATGCTACCATGCTGAAATATATGAAATTTTAGCAGACATACAAATCAAAATTTCACTTTTTCATCTTGAGATTTAGCATTGTTTAGACCCAGACTTGCTCAACCATTGGAATAATTTGTCCATACATCGCATTTTTTGATAAATACATATTTTGACATCTTGCAGTCATACTCTTGGCATTTTTCTGAGTCTTCTACCAACTTCACATCTCTGCTGCATTTGATATTGTTGACTGTCCTCTTCTTCTGGATATTATCTCCATTTCTGGGGTTTTTCAACATGATTCTTTCCGGATCTCCTTCTACCTGTCTGACCTGTTCCTTCTCAGTTCTCAGTGTCCTTTGCTGAATGATTGAACAATTATCCATACCATTCCCCTAACTTGGGCTAGTCCCCAAGGTCCCTTTTTTATTTTCTTTCTCTTAGTGACCTCCTCAGCAGATGACTCACATGTGACTCTATATATTCAAAATTTACTGGAGATTTCAAATTATGTTTCCCTGAAACAACTCAAGATATATATACACACACACATACCATTTCAAAAACAGAACTTATCTTTTCCCCCAATCCCACTCTTCTTCTGACTATTCCCATTTCTATCAAAGACACCACCATCTTAATAATCTCCCACTCTCAGAACCTTGGCATTATCTTCGACTCCTCATTCTCCCTCTCTCCATATATCTAACTCATTGAGAAGCCTTGTTGTTTTCACATCTATGATATCTCTTGCATTTGACTCCTTCTTTCCACTTTTATAGCCACAACCTTATTTTAGGCCCTCATCATTTCTGGTCTAAATTAGTGCAATGACTCCTAACTGGGGTCCTTGGAGTTCCTGCCCATTTCAGTCTTTCCTACTCAGAGACTCCCTATTGCTTCTAGAATAAAATATAAATTCCTCCATACAGCCTTTAAATCCCTTCACAAACTGGCATCAATCTATCTTTCCAGACTCATTTATATATTACTCCTCCTCTCATACTCTGAAATCTGGCTAACCTTGCCTTCTTTCTGTTTCTCACACAAAATCCTTTACCTGCTGTTTCCATGACTTTCCACTGGCTAGTCCCTCATGTCTAGAATGTCCTCCCTCTTCATGGTCACCTCAAAGAATCCTTCTCTTTCTTCAAAATACAGCTCATACAACACCTTCTATATAAAGCCTTTCTTTATTTTCCCAACCGAAAGTGCTTGGCTTCCCTTGCTAACTACCTTGTATTTATTCTCTTTATATTTATATATACTTATATGTCTGCTTGTCTCTCAAATCAGAGCATTAGCTTCTTGAAAGGTAAGAACTGTCTTATCCTTTGTTTTTGTATCCCCACTACCTAGCAGAATGTTTGGTATATAGTAAGTACTAGATGAATGCTTTTTGATCAATTGGCACTCCACGTATTCTCATACTATGACAACATTCTTTTATTTATGTGTAGTTATTATCATCTATATGTGGAAACTGACTACATGGTGGCTAGGAGCATCTGGTAGAGAATGATGGACAAATTTTCCAAATACAGGGTGGGAAAAGCCTAAAAGCTATCAAAATGATCAGAAATGCCAACCAACCGTGAAAGAGGTCTACTGACAATGCAAATACAATGTTGGTGTTAATAATCCTAATGGTGTTGAATACACCTGAACATTTCTGTGCATATTGGAAGCAACATAATTCATCTGGTCACATCTGTAGATGGAGCTATATACAAGCAGACCAGTTTATATAGTTGACCTAAAATACATATGAAGAGGTCCATCGTGTAAAATCTCTACTTTCTAATCATAATTTTCCATTTTAGGTATACAAGTAAACTAATTTTCTTCATCAATAATAATGGATCTTTTTTGTTATGGTTCAGACCTGTGATTTTTATCAGTGTGGGGACTCCTTATATGGAACATCCTTCTTCCTGAAAAATATCAGCAACTCAAAATTAACTTACAATATTAGAGAGTTGCCTGGAACACTGAAAGGCTAAGTGACTTGTTCATAGTCAGAATCATTAGGCAGCTGAGGGAGGACTTAAAGCCAGGTCTTCCTTATACCAAACTTGGCCCTTTAGCTACTTTGCTATGCTTCCTCTTACATGTGAATTGAAGATGAGGAATCCTAAGGAAGTATGATAGTTATACTTTCTAAATTAGAAATTTCAAACATGCCACTGAGAGAGAAGAAATGCAAACTCATTTTAGATTCTCTAATTATTGGTCTAAGAAAGCTCAGAGATCTAAGGACTACAAGTGAATTAATAATATGAAAAAACACAGTCAGGACATCATAAATATTTATTGCTACATCAAGGGTCTGGTGCCCAACCTTTCCATAATTCCTTCATCAAAAAGCACTTGAGTTAGGATATTGGAAAATATCTTAATTAAAATACAGACTTGTCTGTGATAAAACAGGAAATAAGGAATTATTTTAAGTATTTTCCACTGTCAGAAGCCTTTATCTTATCTTTTAGCTTAGTCTCATTTCCCCCTATGACTTGGATTCTAAGGCTAATTCTTAAATTTATTTGGAAGGGCCACTTACTACCCATTGCATTCTTATATTTCTGTCAGCTAAGTGGTTACAGTGTGAGGCAAAAGTTTGGTTTCATAAAGGTAAAATTAGCATCAAATTAAGTTTCAGAATTCATTTCACCTAAATTGGCATTAAGAATTTTCTTCTAAATTTATCAGTACTTTTCCTCATAAGAGGAGATCCTGCAACATTAGCAATCTATAATTATAATTCTTCTGACTGGGGGTTCATTGACATTTGGTTTGGTAAGGGTTTGTTCCTTCCTTTCTTCCTACCTTCCTTCCTTCCTTCCTTCCTCTTCTTTCCTTCCAAAAATTTTATGACAAGAACCTTAACTCCAAGGAGCTTAAGGTCTCACTGAGGATATAAGGCACAATTGGCATATAAAAAAGATGATAGTAAAATATAGAATATAATGAAATGACCACACACACACACACGTGTATATATATACACATGCATACATACATACACACACATATACATGCTATGAGAAGTCAGGAAAGGAAGGTATATCACTATGTAATAGGCCTTACAGTATGAGCTGTCTTTGAGGAAATAGGACTTCAATAGAGACTTGAACCACATACACAGGGGATTTAGATTGAAAAAGAGAAGCGGTCATGAGAGAATTAGAAGAGGGGGGAAAACGTAAGCAAAATCAGAAGTAGAAATGGGCCTGATACATTAGAGGGAATAGTGAGACCAGTTTAATTGTTATGGAGGGTACATGCAGATAACTAATGTGAGATAAGTTTAGAAATATAATATGGGCCCATATTAGGGGAGATTTTGAATTTTAGATAAAAAATTAGACCTGATTTAATAGACAATGAGGAGCCACAGTAAATTCTTGAGCATGAAAGTACTTCAGAAAAAGCAAAGCTTTAGGAAAATTATTTGGTGTTGAGTTGGATGGATAAGAGGGAGACAGACTAGAGGTAGGCTAGGAGGCTTTTGTAGTAATCCTAATTAACATCAACAGAAGTGGATTATAAAAATGATTTGGACAGATGAAAGGGAACATATCCAAAAATGACTTCATAGTTTCTAGTTTTTATGATAGGAAGAAGCATGGTGAAATTTGGAAGGAAAAGTATATTAGGTGCAGAGAAGATTGTGAATTTAATTTTAGATATATAAAGTTTGGATATGAGAATGGGAAATTCTAAGGGAGATATGTGTCATTGATCTATAAAGTTGAACGAATAAATCAAAGTTATAGCTGAAGCAATGAGAATGGATGAGCTTTTTGAAAGAGACAGAGGGATAAGGACCAAACTTTGGGGAATATTCCCAGTTGGGAGTAGGAGGAATAACAAGAGCTAGTAAAAGATGTAGAGAATGAGATAACATATTGGGAAGAAAAGAACTACATTAGGTGTAATGCCAGGAAAAGTGAAGAAGATAATTTCAAGGATGTGCTAGTCAAAAGCTGTTGAAAGAAAAAAGGATATATTAGTGTAAGTAAGGTGAATTTTAGTGTCAGTAAAGTAGATTTTTGTTATTATTTCTTAGAGTTCAGTTTCCCAGGATCTATAGCCATAACAATCTCCTGTTCCCAGGTATTAGATATGAGTTCTCACAATTATGGTTCAAAACATCTCCACCATGCTTATGCAGCATTATATAATGATAAATAATATGAACGTGTACTTAAATTGTAAATATCCATTGCAACTGCATAGTGAGATACACAGATGAGGTAACGTAAAAATGGAGGCTATTGTTGGCAATATGCCTTCTTTTTCTGATGCCCTATAAAGCAGTTGAGCACTGGTCAATGAGGGGGTATCCCTTAGGGTTGAATGCACAACCTGGAATGCTGTGTGTGCCTTGATAAGCTCCCATCAAGGCTTGGGGGGAATCTGTGTTTGCCTCAACCATCCCCCATTGAGGCTTGAGGGGATTTAGGGGAGTGCACAAGATGTGCCTGTCTCGATTGGCCCCATTGAGATGTAGGGGTAGCTGCCCCCCTTCTCGTTGGCCCCTGTGAGAAAAGTGATTAGGTAATGCTGTAGGAGTTGGTGCTCCCATTATCAGCAACTCTTGTAAGAACATTAGACTAGAATAAAGTAAGATTATTAATCCCTTCCAATTTATCTTCCTGTCTGACCAGATCAAGAGTGAAACTGTGCTAGCAGCCCTTCTGTATGCTAGTGTTATATGTCTTACAAGTAGTTTAGCAAATATCATCTGTACTTGAAAAATGAAGAAACTGGAAATCAGATGGGATTGAGGAAATGGCCCAAAGCCATACCACTGATAAGTCATAGATGTAAGACTTAAACCCAGATCTTCTGATTCTAAGTCTGGTGCTTTTCCCCCATGCAGATGAATAGAATTCAATTTCAACAGAGTGATGTGGATAGAAGGCATATTACAGGGCACAGAATTACAAGCGAATGATACAGAAGGGACGCAGTAACAGATGTAGACCACTCATTCAAGAATTTTGGTAGTGAAAGAAATTGGGATCCAGAAGAACAGCATAATCAATTGATGAGTTTCTGAATCAAGAGGAAGTTTCTATATGTTTAAAGAAAGGGAAGAGCTGGTGTTAATACCAAGACTGAATATGCTTGATAGGGAAGGATTATGAGTAGTTTGTAAGGTCTGTTAAGAATCATGAAGGGATGATATGCAAAAGGCAGCTGAGGAATTACATTCTTAATAGAGAAAGGACATCTCCTTCCTGGAGAATGAGGGAAAAGATAAAAAGGTGTTTGTAGAGATGGTGATAAATTGAAGTAAAGGCATGGGTTGATGAGAGAACTCAAGTCAGATAGTTTCAATCTTTTTAGTAAAATAAGAAGTCAATGGAGTGAGATTAGAAGGTGGCCTTGCGTGAAAGAAGAAAATTGTAGCATAAGTAAAACTTGCATATTATTCCCCCACCCCTACTCCAAATACTAGCATGACTCCATGCTGATACAGAGCACCTACATTCTATCAGGCCAGTATATATCGTTGCTACAGAGACAAAATTATTAGAGCTCAAAGTTAGTTTGAAGATTGCATAGATAAATAAATCAGGTTAAAAAAACTCCTATCATTGTTATGATAATTGCCAATTCTCTACCCCACTTTTACTTCATAGAACTGGTTCAATATGCTCTTTTAAGGTATATCATTTCAAGAAGACAAATTCAGACAGAGAAGCAATAAAATGAAGGAGGTTACAGAGTGCTTTCCGATTAGCAGTTAGTTGACTTGAGAACCTGAGTGAAAGACACTAAAAATTTAAGAGCATAGCTTTAGAGCTGAAAGGAACCTAAGAGGTCATCTAATCCAACCCCTTCATTTTATAGCTAGCTTCATTTACATTCACAGGCAGCTAGGTGATGCAAAGGATGGAACAGCTTGCCTCTTGGGCTGGAGTCAGGAAAATCTGAGTTTAAATCCAGCCTCAGGCGCTTATTAGCCATCACTTAACCTCTCTCTTTCCAGGGTTGTAGTAAGGACAAAAACAGATATTGTTTATAAATCGCTTTGCAAACCTTCGAGACATATATATGCTAGCTATTATTGACTATTATTAAAGAAGAAGCAATGGAGGCTGAGCAATGATGAATGCCTTCCTCAAAGTCACATTGGTAGCAAGTGGCAGAACCAGAACTTGTCTTGTCCTTTGCCTCAAAATCTAGTGTACCTTCTGCTACACCGTGATGTTTTCTCTCCATTACCCAGACTACTAAATTGTAATGATCCAGCTTAGATTTAGACTGGCTATGTAGTGCAATTACCAGCTAATTTTCAATCCTCCATTTCACTTGGTACAGCATAAACCCTTACATAGAACATCCCTGAATTTCAAGTCAAGTAAAGTCAACAAGCATTTATTAAGCACCTGCTATGAGCCTGACACCATGCTAAGTGTTGGATGCAAAGAAAAGCAAAAATAATCCCTACCCTTGTGTAGCTCACGATCATAATTCTTCAGTTTTGGCCTATTATCAACTTTTGATATACCCTGCAAATCATCTAACCTTTTGGAGACAATCTGTATGTAAGTTACTGCATTGAACCCAACCTAGAAGCAAAACTTCTGGCTAGGGTTGTTTGAATTTTGATCATCTTAATTCCATAGAAATGGAAAACTAAGTCTTAATGCTATGTGGATGAAGCAAAGCAAATGAAGCTGACAGAAGCTTTTGGTTCTGATTTCTTCTAGTGCAGTCTTAATTTGCTATGGCAGTCTGAATTTGGTCACCTATTAAATGGTCTTAGTAGAGCCTATCTATCACAAATCAGCATTGAGATGTTTAATTAATGCTATGTTAATACTATGTTAAGTACTTGGAGATCTTTGGGTGAAAGACAAAAAGAATCATCATTGACTTTTAGAATGGAGAAAAGGTTTTCTTTTTCATCAGTATCTAGCTTTTAGGGGCCTATTAAAGTGAATTAAACAGCAGAAATAGTCATTGACTTTTAAACAATACCTTCCTGGGGTCCTCCAGGTTACATTGCTAAAAACAGATGCATTGCTTTGGGCAATGTGAAATATTTTAGGCCATGTGAAATTCTGCAAAAACCACACAGGCATACTTACATGTTCCCCAGCAGACCCTATAGAATTATTTGGTCAGGCACCTGACTTAGACATGAGTGAAGGGGGTCAAGTTTCTATACTAGCACCTTTAGAATCTCATTCATCATGAAAGATCTCAGGGATGTCCCTCATTGAGCCTTTGAAACATCCTTCCAAGATTTTTTATCATCATTTAGACATGAAATGCTAATCAGCATATTTTTAATGCTGAAACACTTCACAACATTCAGGCATTTATGCCAACACATACTTCATAATTTATATGTATATATTTTATTTATCTGGGTTAATAAAGGGTGTAGTTGACATATTATGAGACTGACCTTGTTTCCTGGCAAGTGCTGTCCTAATGCCCCTAGAGCTAATTTCGTTGCCAGTTATTCTTTTCAAGGACAATTCATTATTATTCTCTTGGAAACAATTAACAGGCTGTTGCACAGAGTAAGGTGTCCTTTGTCCTGAAATTCAGGACAGATGATGGTGCAGAAAACCAAGTATGGTAAAATCTCAATTAACCAGAACCTTAATTTACTAGAGCTTTTTCTCTGCACTCCATCTCTAAGAGAAAAAAGAAACCTATCAGGAAAATAAGTTGAATCCAGGAATGTCTTTTTAAAAGCAACTTTCAGCTTATATCCTGTGCTAAATCACAGATTAAACCCAGTCTCCTACACCTTTTAGACCTGTTTCTCCAGTGCTGTACAATGAGAACTGATGTTGAGAATATCCCTGGGGCTCTGTAGGGTCTTCAGTCATCAAAGAAACATTCTATTATGTTCCGTATATGCTATTTACTCAGGCAGCCAAGTGGACACACACAATTTTAGAAAGCTTTCTGTGACCATGGGTTGAAACTCACAGATTTCCTGGTTCTCTGAGATTTCTGGGCAATCAGGATTTTACTACATTATCATATTTTTTTTTGAATGGACCTTGACTTGATGGTATACTGGGAAGGAAGTTAATGTAGCTCCCTGCTAGAATAGGTCTTTATAAAAAGTTATTTATTAAGTGTCTAATTAAACACGAATCTATGTGGGGAACTTTAGGGAAAAAAAGCAAATACACATGGCCACTGCCTTCTAAAGTTCTCAGTGTGTGAGAAATATTATGGTATAGCTGCTAGGCTCAGTAAAGGTGAGAAGATAGTAAGAGACACTTTATGTGAGTTTTTACTATCATTATTAATACTTGTAATAATAATAATTAGCATTTTAGTGCTTTAAGGTTGACAAAGAACTTTACATATTTTATTTTCACAATAGCTCTACCTGTGATGCAGGCACTACAATGATCCCCATTTTACAGATGGGGAACCTGAAGCTGAAGGAGGCTAAGTGATTTGCCTAGCATCACAGAGCTAATAAGTGTCTAAGGCAGAATTCAAACTCGGGTTTTCTTGACTCCAGGTCTAGCACTCTATCTGCTATACCACCTAGATATCTCTAGACTCATTCCAATTCTATGCCAAGATACTTAAAGAAATTGCACATGGAAAGAATGCCAGTAATCTTTGAGAAATCTTGGAGAGCAACCAGGAAATTGAGGACTGATAAGTATTCTAATTTTTAAATAGGGGAAAAATAGATTCTGGATAGAATACACCAATAAACTTGATCTCTGGTAAAATTCTAAAATAGACTACTCAACAGATGGTTTGTGAGCATTTATAAAATAAAAAAAAAGATGATAAAAAAGGTTCACTAAGACATAGATTCACTAAGAATATACAGTGAATGAAACCAAACTCATTTTACAAAATATATTTACTAGATTAATTGACTAGGGAAGTACAAGAGATAACTTATAGATTGATTTTAGAAAGGCTGCTGACAAAACCTTGCATTTTAGTTTTGTGTACAAAATGAAAAAAGTGACATAGGTGATGGTACAGTCAGATGGATTTGTAACTGGACATCCAGCTGTACCCCCAAAGAATCACTTAATGGATTGATTTATATCTAGTGAATGGGACAGAGGATCATAGGTCTAGAGCTGGAGATTATAGACATTGTCTCACCCAACCTCTTCATTCTACATATGAGGACATGAAGCCCAAAGAGGTTGTTACTTGCTCATTGTCACCTTGGTAATAATCCAGCAGTTGGGATTCAAACTGATGTGCCCTGACTCCTCTGACTCCAAACCTAACTCAATGGGCCAGTTGACACTACCAACTAAGTGACTAAGTAATATAACCTAAATCTGATAAGATTATAGTTCTTAGATCAAATAATTCAATGATCCTACCTTCCTACCCATATAACTGGTAAGGTATTGTGTTCAGTTTCTGGTGTCATCTTTTACATATGGTAATGCTAAACTAGAGAAAGTGTCTGGAAATCACGCCATATGAAGGATGACTGAAGATGACAGAAGTGAATGGGAGGAAGGGAAGATCATGATGACCATTATCATATATTTGGAGACCCATGTTAAGTAAAAGAAAAAAGAAGAATCAACATGAATTTGTGTTGTCCCACAGTACAGGAATCAGTCCACATTACAGAGGGACAGATGTCTTTAACTCACTATAAAGACAGAATTATCTAACAATTCCAACAGCTGGAAATTCCATCTTCACAAAACAGTGAGCTTCCTAAGCAAAGCCTAAGCAAAGGCTAGATAATCAATCACTCATAAGGAATATTGTAGAAAGTAATTGTGCAGTGAATTAGAAGTTGGGCAGGCAATTTCTAAGGACTCTTTCAACTCTAAGAGATAGTGAGTAGAAAGATAGTTGGTCTTGAAATCAAAAGATGAGTTCAAATACAAAATGAATGAGGTGATTACAGCTTCATCTAATAATTTCAATACACTAGGAGTACAAAGATAAAGGAAGAGAGCTATTTTGGGGTTTCTCTGGCTGTTATGATGCCCAAATTAACCATTTACTTCTCCTAGTGATGAGCTTCTCTTTGTTTAACTGTGCTTGTCCAGGTACAGCAAACTGTCTGTTTCCAGGACCCTTCTCACAGATTCTCCTGCCAACACTCATGTTCTACTGTTAAAGACTCTGAGAACCCAGGTCATCTCCACACCATGATGAGACATCAGAGTAGGCTTGGTTCCATGTGGCTCCATTGTGCTGATACCAGCAGAATGGCAGAGAAGGGACAGAGATGACTAAGAATTACATGTTGCTGAGACTGCATATAAACATTAAATTAATGGATGGTACTCTATATGTGAAATCATTGTCTAATGACCATCAAATGAACATACTTTGGGAACATATGAAGCACTTCAAGGAAGAACCAAATTAGGAGACAAAAGCAAGTTGCAGCTAAATGGAGGAGTGTAGTTACCAGTTGGAGAGACAAAGAAAGGAGGTAGTGTGGTATAGTGGAAAGAGAAGTCTACTTCAAGTCAGGAAGGTCTGGGTTTGAATGTTGACTCAGACACTAGTTTTGACTCTGAATAAATCACTTCAAATGTCCTCTGATTGCTCATCTGTAAAATCACAGGGCTGCCTTCTATGACCTCTTTGGTTTCTTCCAGCTCTAAAGCTATGATCTTATGCTTCTGTGAGCTGGAAGAGTTTGCTTCTTAGTGTATCCAAAGTCAATAAGAAATATCATTTTGAGTGACAACTGGCCTTCTTCTCTTACTGCTGTTTATGTACTAATATTTCTGGCAGAGGATGAGAAGGAAGAAAAATCCTACAAACTTAGATACTTTATTACTTCACTTCAAAGATGGACAAAGAGACATCTGACAAAAATAACATGAAAATCAACTCAGATCTGAAATGAAAAAAGCCAAAGGCATGCATGCTGTTTAGCATCTTTGCATCTATATGTCACAAATACTTTTTTTTAAAGAAGAAAAGTGTGAAGTCAATGGATGTTGTGAGCATCAAGCAACATGACAAAAAAATAAGTTGACTATATCTTAGACAAGTAATGCCTGTTTGCTTATGTAGGAGTCTTATTAGTATAAATTTTTTTTTTACAGTAAGACTATCACTTGGTTAGCCGAAAGGTCACCATCAATATGAAATTAACAGGATAAGGATGAGAAGACAACGCTGAGTGCAATTACAATAGCTTCAAGCTGACCTATTCAAACAAGCTGTTGATGCTGAAAAAATGGGAAAGGGAAAAAAGACTAAATTTTGACCTTGAGCATTATCATTTCCTGAAAAAGTTTAATTATGTAAAGTAGTAATTACAATGAGTCCACAAAAGCCCAGAAGCTGCTTTAGCCAGCAAATGCTTGATCTCATTGCCAAGCAGAGGTGTAGCATCCAAGGGCAATGCCAGTTTAGAATGTAAACTATGGAAGAGGGCGGAAGGAGATTACAGGCAGCATCACTTGTAAGACAGTAAAAAAAAAGTAGAGGATGAGAAAAGAAGCCCATTGAAAACTTGGTGTGAGACTTAGCTAAACCACATCACTCCTCTTTGCCCCCAAGGACATTTATAGACAAATCTAACAGGAAGACAACAAATAGACAATGTAACAGAGCTATCAGTATTTCTATAACAATCTATTATCATTATCAGTGGCAGTATGTGGATTCTAATACCTCAGTCCCTGATGTGCCATCCAAGGAAAGAGAAATGGCGCTTGAGAAAGCAAAATCAGGTAAAACCTCTGGACCAGAATAAGAACACACAGAGGAAATTTACCCCTGAGGTGACACGAACTTGAAAACATTTAGCAATCATGTTACAAGAAATCTCGGGGGGGGGGGCAGTTACCAAAAGAAAAGAAAAATCACAGGCAATATTACTATCCCAAAAGGTGACTGAGAAGACATCGATAACTACCAATCAATATGATAATTTTCTCATCTTCATAAAATCTTTGTAGAATGATTTATACATACATCAAAGTTATTCTTGATGAGAACAAGCAGGTTTTTATGTGTGGTTTTCTAGGGCAGACCAAATCTTTAACATTACTCAGTTGACTAAAAGGTGCAGAGCACACTAGATCTCAGTGTGTTTATTGCTTATTGATTAAAAAACAAACAACATTTGCCTCAGTGGAGGAAAATGAAGCTTTCATGAGGCTCTCATGAAAATATTAATACCAGAGAAGATTCCTTAAAAAATTCAACCACAAAGATAATTTAGTTTAATGACCTTTAGATTATTAACACTAAGTGATACATAAATCGGAGCTACATATGCTTGCTAAAAGTGCTCACCATGATTATGGAAAATGCCTAATTCCATGTCTAAATGAAGTCCCTCTTGATGGTGAGGTTTTCCAGATACAGCCCTTTGCTGGTGTTATTTTCTTTTTGTTTTAAGCCCAAGAACATTATAGGTTCTCCTCAATGAGAGCTATCTATCTATCCATCCATCCATCCATCCATCTATATCTATCTATCCATCCATCCATCTATCTAATCTTTCTATCTATACCATGTACTATGTTCCATTTACTAGGTTGGGTATTTGGGACACGAAGATGAAAATTTGATAGTCTCTGAGTAGAAAATGCAAAACAATATGAGCTGAGCTTTGAAGGATACTAGCGGTCACAAGAGGTAGAGGTGACAAGGAAGTGAATTCCAGCCAGAGGAGACAGCACATGAAAAATCATGGAGCCAGGAGATGGAATATCATAGGTGAAGAGCAACAAAAAGTCTGGTTTGACTAGATCAAAAAGTGCATGAAAGGGAACAATTTATAATAAGATTGTAAAGGTAGAGTACGTTGTGGTGAGTAAAGTGCCAGATTGAGAACAGTTCTAAAAATCAAATAGAGAATTTTTTTTTTGATCTTAGAGGTAATAGGGAGCCACTGGAGTTTATTGGGTAGAGTGGAGACATGGTCAAATCTCTACTTTACACTTTGGCAAATGAGTGGAGGATGGATTGGAACAGGGAAGAGATTTGAGGTGGGAAGACCAACTAGAAGGCCATTTCAATGGACAAGATGCAAAAGGGCCTGCACCAGGGTGGTAGCTGTGTCAAAGGAGAGAGGAGGATATACATGAGAGATGTTATAAAGGCAGAACCAACAGGATAGGCAACAAATTGGATATGTAAGATGAGTGAGAGTGAGGAGTCCTTTATGATCCATATATTGAGAGCTTGAATGACTGGAAGTGTAGTGTTTTGGGGAGAAAATGAGTTCTGCTTTGGACATGTTGAGTTTTCAGTGTCTACAGGACTTTCAGTTTCAGATATCTAAGAGACGGTTGGTGATGAGATAATGGCACTCAGAAGAAAGGTTAGGGCCATGTCTAAAGTTAATAATTTAATCATCTCTACAAGAGATGATCCAGGATTAACTGAAGCTCATGGGAGAAATGGGGGTTGGACACATAGATCTTTCAGTACATTATCTGTTTGAAGAGAGACAATAATTGAACTTGTGAGAACTGATGCAGTCACTAAAAGCAAGAGAGAAAAAGAGAAGAGAGCTCAGGATAGAACCCTGGGTGTATACCAATAGTGAGGGGGGTATGATATAAATGATGATCCAACAAAAGAGATTGAAATCAACAATTTCTCAAAAAATCCTAGCTTAACAATCCATGCAAGAAAAAACATGGATAAAACCTATCTATTATTTAGACTATGATAGTTAAATGGCAATTCATTGACTTAGTTTGTCATCTATATGTGTGTATATAAGCATATATATTCACATACATACAAGTGTGTATATATACCTGTGAATAGTTATATATGTTATACAACCCACAAATATACACATGAATATACATCTGCATATATACATACACACACATATAAATACACTCACATATATATATATATATATATATATATATATATATATATATATATATCCACGCATGTGTATATATATAAAACAGGCCCTACAGAAGGAGAGTAAGTTGGGCCTAGAAATGGATAAGAGAAAGAGTACAGGCTAAATTGCATTTGAGAAGTTAAATAGCTGTTTTCAATGATCCTACATTGATCCCTGATAGAAAAGTCTGTCTTTTCAACAAAAATGTTCTTCTAGGGATGTTATATGCTTATAGATCATGAGACATACTTGATGAGTTCTAAAGATTATTGGATCTCAAAACTGTGGGTCACCCATAGGGCAGTGGAGGGACACATGGTGGATATAGCACATTTCCAATAATGACCTATGTACAAAAAGTGGTACAGAGAGACATCATTCAGAAACTACATAATGTAGCAGGAACAAGAGATAACAGACGGATAACCAGAATGTTACATGAGTACTCATGATGTGTAAAAAAATAGTCTTCTAGACATTCACTATATTAGGTAACTTCATTTCATATCGGCAATCACTGCTTTTTTCTATATATTCACTAGCTATCTTTTTAGTGATTCTTTGCAGAATTTTACCAAATATTGAAGTCTAGTTAACTGACCTATAGTTTGAGACCCTGTTCTCTTCCATCTTTTTAAAGGGATGATATAGTTCACCAAGGTGGGGAGATGACCAGAAACGCTGACTTGAATTCTAAATAACTTGAATCATGGTGATTAATTGAGAAATAGAGTTGCTTACGCAGAAAGTGAAAGCAGTATGAGTTATCCATATTTTGACTGCTAACTCCATTATATGGATGGTGCATGTAAGACCTGAGAATTAGAAGGTGCATTTAGTTTAGTTTAGTTTTTATTTTAAATTGTCATAGGCTGGTATTGAGGAATTGCTCCATACAATTTCATGTTTTAATATTCGGTTCTGCAATGTTAGCTCAAGCACTAAGTACAAAAATGTCATGCTAATGATGAAAATGAAAAGGTAAAAAGTACAATCCTGCATTGTGGCAGGAGCAATGTGTGCTATGTGGGTTAAATTAATTTTTCCTTAAAAGGTATTGAAGCCATCCTCAAGACTTAATTGGCTCAGGAGACTAAGGCTTGGGTCATTGATGTAGCTTCCTGGGGGCTTAAGTACAAAATCCCAGCACAGGAGGAGTCAGCAGCTTCTTGGAGCTTCTGATTAGCAGACCAGCATGGGCAAGGCAAAGAAGCTGCGTCCAAATGAAAAAAAAAACAACCCCTGAACATCCTTCTGCAGAACATCCTTCCCCTGTACTGCCTAAATAAACCTCCTTTTGTTAATTCTTAGATGGTCTATGACTATCTCATTTCCTTCCAGTTTTGAACCTGAAGAAGCAGGCCAGCCTGAGTAAGATGCAGCCTCAGAAAGGCTGTGTAGTGGAAGGAGCACTGGACAGGGAGCCAGAAGCCCTACTTTCTCCTCTCAAGTCTCCCACTAACAAGTGTGTCACCTTCAACAAGTCACTTTCTTCCTCTTGGTCTCTGTTACTTCTCTGCAAAATGAGGGAGTGGAATTAGATGGTCTGGAAAATTCTTTCCAGTTATTAAAAAACACTATGCCTTTTGGATTCTGAGTCATATAGAGAAACTACAGCATTTGCCTTTATTGATACAAAAAACCCTCAGTCATGTGAATGATCTTCCACTATTATGTGTTCTAGAAAAAAGTTAGATCTAAAGAAGTTAGAAGTTTAAATCATTGGCAATGAAAGTCATTGCTATATAATTTATCGGTGAAAAAGGAATTGTTCTTGAGGCTAGAAGAGTAATTTAGGACCCAGAGTGATCTTTTAAAAGTTTTGCTACTTCTTCTGAGAGATTTGTTATATAAGTAGGTATCCTCTATTTTAGGTAGGAATGGATGTAGAAGGTGGTTCTCTATTAATTGACAGCTTTGATAGATTTGGTATGAAAAGAAGCATCAGTTACCTGCTATATTTTCACAATTTGGGGATTTGAGACTGCCTGTCTAAAACATCTTCAGGGCATTGTTAATACATCAGGATGAGCTCTAGACTTAACAGAGATACCCAAATTACCATTTAGACAAGAGAAAGAGAAGGAAGTTCTATAAATACTATCTATCATCTTCCTTTCTCTGAAATAAATGTGCATGATAAATATAAGTGTGGCTCTGTAGCTCTGAATCTGATTAGGTCACACACAATCCCCAAAGTCACTGAATTCATGGGAGAGGCAATATATTTCCTAGTTTATGAATTCAGCAGGGCTTTTGCACGCTCAATGGGATTTTTTTTCCCTTTCTCGAAATAGGCAGTCAAATGTGTCAGATCTAATTCACACATTTATAATAAGGATGTTAGAGTACTTTACATGAAAAATGATTAAAAACTTAAATCATTTATTGCTCCAAATCTAATCCATTATTCATATTTTCATATCTACTTAAGTGTAAACAGAATGCATTAATATTCCAATGGATTTGAGATCTCATCAATGTGGCTACTCCCTCCAATGATGTAGGTCATGACCCATCTCTATATGCCCAATCCTGTGAGATTCTCATCCGTGTCCTCCCATAAATTTACTACATAGGATCCACCCACTGTGCTGGGGACTTATCTTAAGAAAATTTATGCGATTAATATTCTTTAACTGACTTAATTATCCATGTAAGATTTTCTTAGTCCTTTTTGGGAGGGTGGGTTTTCTTTCCTGATTCCTGGTTCTGAAGGGACTATAAATTCTCTGCTTGGACTCTTTTTTCTCCTTTTTCTTTTTATCATAGATTCCTATAGACCTTTTAAAGCTCTGTTCGAATGCAGTCTCTTCCAGAAACCCATTCCTTGATTCCTCCATCAGTAAGACCTTTTCCCTAACTTTGAGATCTCTCACAAGGGACTCTAATTAGGCAATTATAATTTCTATGCATTATAGTTATAAGCATCATAAATGTAGGTATTATATTTTCTCTATATCTTCTTTCTCTGAATATAATAGTTTCCATGTCATGTAGACCTCCAGAGAACTTGCCTACCAATTCTATGTCATGTTTCCATGTGAATATCACACGTCCTCTTTTAATGTCCCCTTTTATGTGTTGTTTTCCTTCATTAGAATGTAAGCTCTTTGAGGGCATACTCAGTTGATTGTTTGTATCTGTAGTGCTTAGCATAGTTCCTGGCACATAGCAAGTACTTCTAATAAACACATGATCTATCTATCTATCTATCTATCTATTTATCTAAAGAGTTTTGCTGAGGTATTTAATGTATTTTGAATTGAAAAAAGAGAGGTCAGAAAATGAAATGAAATGCTAAATATGAATTTGAAGAGGATTATTTGGAATGTCTATCCACGATAATGGGCTTCTTGTTTCATGAATGAGTTACATTCAAAATTATTCTTTTACCAAAATACATTTTTTAAAAAGGTATTTTATAAGAAATGTTCATTGACTCCTCTTGGTGACTTAGACATTTACTAAGCTTCCGTATGAGCATAACTATTTTATAGCAGTAAAATATGATTAGGGTTTTGGCTCAGTTATCACAGAGCAACTAAAACCATACTCTCCTAAAATTGATATAAAACCATGAAGTATAATCAAAACTCTGGAATTAATTTTGTACAAATCTATATCTTTTGTGGTAAGTGAGAGGAGGCTTCCCTCTGTCCCCCACTAAATCTGAGTCCTTAAGCGCTATATGTAGCTTATAGGTATTAAAGGGACTGTTTACCAAGCACCCAAGGAGGCAACAGCTAATTCATATTGAACATATCTATTTGTCAACAATTCATACTCTGTAGATGAAAGACAGAGAAAAGGAAACTTGCTGATATAAGTGCTTGAGGTATTTTTATTTTTTCATATTTCAGCCTGAAGGTATTTGCTAACCACAGTGCTTGGCAAACTAATTTGGCCCCAATGAAAGAATTACAAATTCTTCACAGGGAAATTCTGGAAATCTTGGTGTAATTAAATGTTATAACTGTTACCTGCCTTATTACCAACACACACACATACACTTAACAGTTCTCTAAATATATTTTGGAAAAGAATAGATGGTTTTGGAGGAGATCACAAAATGCACCTCTTCATTGGATGGACAGTATCTGAATTCTAATTAGAACACATTTAATGTCATCAAAGTCACTGGACTAGCAACAAACATTTGGAAGCCTCCTTAGAATAGCTAATAGTTTTGATTCTAGGGCTGAAAGAGTTGAATTACAGAAAGGGTTTATGAGTAAGGTTTTAAAACTGATACCAATAAATTCATTTTGAAACACCAACTAGCAAGGGCAACACAAAGGTTTTCAGCAATATTTGTTTAAAATAGCATATAAATGAAAGATCCATATTACAGACTGACTCCCATGGGACCACAAATGGGCAACCATGGTATGGAAAATATAAGATCAGCCAATCGTCTACTTATCAAATCAGATATGGAAACCATGAACAAAAGGCACTTGGTTCTATAATACTGTGGATTTATGCTTTTATATCGATGAAGAATCTGAATGTGTGGTCAAAAGATTATACTGATTTTCAAAGTACCCTTGGGAACAGAGCCTCTCACAAACTATCTTTTTAATTTTCTATGTCAAGCCTAAAGAATATGTTATGATGAATTATATTTTCTTTGAAGAGCAGTCTTGCTATATATCAAGGAGTATAGATCAATTCTACGGAGAGATTAGAATCTTTTGTTAGATTTTATGAATGGAAGAAAACCATTTCAGTAATACTCAGCCTTAGGTATTCCTGGGGTTCTTTATCTGATAATTATTAGTCTGACTTTATCAGACCATTATTCTTGTATGAAACATCTTCTTGAACCAGCTTTTTTAAAAAATTTATTTAATATATTTAGTTTTCATCATTGATTTTCACAAAAGTTTGAATTACAAATTTTTTCCCCATTTCTACCCTCCCCCCACTCCAAGATGGCATATATTCTGGTTGCCTCATTCCCCAGTCAGCCCTCCCATCTGTCACTCCACGTCCCTCCCATCCCCCTTTCCCTTCTTCTCTTGTAGGGCAAGATAAATTTCTGTGCCCCATTGCCTGTGTATCTTATTTCCTAGTTGCATACAAAAACTTTTTTGTTGTTTTTGAACGTCTGTTTTTAAAACTTTGAGTTCCAAATTCTCTCCCCTCTTCCCTCCCCACCCACCCTCCCTAACAAGGCAAGCAATTCAACATAGGCCACATGCATATCATCATGTAAAACCCTTCCACAATACTCATGTTGTGAAAGATTAACTATGTTTTGCTCCTTCCTAACCTATCCCGCTTTATACAATTTTCTCCCTTGACCCTGTCCGTTTTCGAAAATGTTTGTTTTTGATTACCTCCTCCCCCTGTCTGCCCTCCCTTCTATCATCCCCCCTTTTTTATCTTCTTCCTCCTTCTTTCCTGTGGGGTAAGATACCCAATTGAGTATGTATCCCTCCTCAGGTCAAATCCAATGAGAGCAAGATTTACTCATTCCCCCTCACCTGCCCCCTCTTCCCTTCCTACAGAACCACTTTTTCTTGCCACTTTTATGCGAGATAATTTACCCCATTCTATCTCTCCCTTTCTCCCTCTCTCAATATATTCCACTCTTATCCCTTAAATTGATTTTATTTTTTTAGATATCATGCCTTCATATTCAACTCGCCCTGTGCCCTTTGTGTGTGTGTGTGTGTACATATATATACATATATATATATATACACATACATAGACACACACATATGTGTATATATATGTATACACATATATATACATATATGCATATTCCTTTCAGCTACTATGATATTGTACTACTATGATATCATACACATCATCTTTCTATGTAGGAATGTAAACAAAACAGTTCAACTTCAGTAAGTCCTTTGTGATTTCTCTTTCTTGTTTACCTTTTCATGCTTCTCTTGATTCTTGTGTTTGAAAGTCAAATTTTCTATTCAGCTCTGGTCTTTTCACTGAGAAAGCTTGAAAGTCCTGTATTTTATTGAAAATCCATATTTTGCCTTGGAGCATGATACTCAGTTTTGCTGGGTAGGTGATTCTTGGTTTTAATCCTAGCTCCATTGACCTCTGGATTATCGTATTCCAAGCCCTTTGGTCCCTTAATGTGGAAGCTGCCAGATCCTGTGTTATCCTGATTGTTTTCCCACAATATTCAAATTGTTTCTTTCTCACTGCTTGCAGAATTTTCTCCTTGACCTGGGAGCTTTGGAATTTGGCGACAATGTTTCTAGGAGTTTTCTTTTTGGGATCTATTTGAGGAGGTGATCTATGGATTCTTTCAATTTCTATTTTACCCTCTGGCTCTAGAATATCAGGGTGAACCAGCTTTTGACCTGATCCATTGACTTGATCCCTTTTCCCATTATTTGGCATCTACTTAATTCAAGAATATTGCCACAGGAAGACATTTCCCATTTGTTGGATCTCCTCAAATGCTGGGTACTTTGTGTAGCTATATTCCACTATGGTAATATAATGTCATCACCTGTACTTATATTTGGATAGGAATAACTATGGCATAGTCTAGGATAGTTGGTATGGCCACCCCTGGAGTCAGGAAGACCCACATTCAAATCTTAACTCTGACACATACTGTTGTGTGATCATTGGCAAGCCACTTTCTTCAGTTCTTCAGATAAGTCTAATGCCAAAAGATACAGCCTGAGTTGCTGATTTGTAACAGTGAGCAGAGTTTCCACACTTAGAGTCCCCTTCAAGCTCAAGATATGCATCTACTCATCCTCACTCTTGTGTTTTGCCTCTCATTCTCTTTTAGCCAATTGCCTAGTCTTTATGCATGGGTTTCCTTGCAGAATAAATAAAATACATACGCACACATAATAAACAAATATGCAAATTTATGTATATAAATATGTGATATATACTATATAACATTTATATTATCTATTATACAATATATGTGTATATATATGTGACTATATATGTGTATATATTTATATATGTATGTAATGGCAATCAGGGTGGAATTCTTTTTTTTACTGTTTTCTCTTTTTGAATGCTAAGGCAATCAAGTACCTTTAATGAGTCTTGCCTTTCAGATGTAATGGCAAGCAAAGTGGGACTTTTTGCTGTTTTTTTTTGTTTGAGTGCTTCTCAGCACTGAGGTAATCAAGAACCTTTGATGAGTCTTGCCTTTGTTTTAATTGGGAGTCTTTGATTGAATCAAGAGTCTTTGATGACTTGCTTAAGAAACAAGAAAGCCCCAGGCCCAACACCCTTTTGCTAAGTGGTTACTAAGCCCCAGGGCCCTGAGAAGGGTATATATGATCTGAGGTTGGCGCTCTCACTCACTGGAAGAAGGCTGTGTGATTTGACCAGATGAGACTCTGGGTAGCTTTCACAGAGCCCTCTGGCTTTGAAAACCCAGATGTTGATGCTTCTCTCTCTGGTAACTGTGTGTATTGCTATAGTTAGATGGTTAGAAGCCTGTCTACTGGTTTGTTTTTATTTGCTCTGTTTATATAATGTATGCGTGTAATTTCTGTTTGTATACTCTCTGAAGTTCAGGGTGCTGGCTGGTCTTTTCCCCTGAACTAAGTGAATGATATATGTATGTTTAATTAAAGTAAGATTGTAAACCCCTTAAAGTTGCTTTCCTTAGAAAAGCAGATCAAAGAACCTGTGCTAGCAGCCCTCCTGTGTGCTGGTGTTGTTGGTGGTATTATTGGCTTTACACTCCCACAGCAGCTGCCAATAACATTGTTGTTACAATGTATGTATGTGTGTATATATATTATATGTATATGTGTCTCTGTGTGTGTGTACATATATATATATATATATATGTAATGTGTGTATGCATATGTATACACACATATATAAATTATATTGAGTTCTATTCCAGTTTGTTAGTGACTATTGTAGTTCCTTTTTGGGGCGTGGGGGTGGAAACATAAAATGGGTGCTTTCACTTCCATAAATTCCTTCTCTGGGTGAAACCCCTATCAATATATACTGCTAACAATTCCATACCTTAGAGCCTTAAAGGCTTGCTTGGTGTTATGAGAAGTTAAGTAAGTTGTCCAAGGGTCACAGAACCAATATGTGTCAGAGGCAGGAATAAGGCCTGGGTTTTCCTGACTCCAAGGCTGGCTCTCAATCCACTATAATACACCACTTCCAAATCATATCCTTAAACATCTATGTCCAAGTACCATTTCAAATCCTGTGGCTTTGATTTCTTCATAAGCCATGGAAGGAATTAAAACAAGGTATCCAGGCATCTCAGTTTGACTGTGTCATTTCAGATGCCCTGTATCAAGAGGATAAGTGTCCTGGAAAATCTCTGAGACATGGTAGGATCTACAGCAGATTCCCCTATAGACTTAAACTGTGAAGTACAATAGGTTCCTTTGTGGATATCTAATTAAGCTGTTGACAGGCTAGTTCACAAGGTAATCTGTCATGCTTAATGGTCTTGTAGCTCTTGACTCACTTTCTAAAACACAGAAAAGGTGTCTTCTGGTTCCTAGTGCTTTGTAGCGGAGAATATGGGACAAAGGTGAACCTTAGCAGCAGAGCCCCATGGGCTTTCTCCTTGAAGGCTGGAGAGAATGGAGAAAAATGAGTTCCTCTCATCTCCTGTAGCCCCTTGCCTTGCTTTCTTTCCTGTCCTCTCAATATTGGCTGACAGATCACTTTGATCAACGTACTTGAGGACTAACTCCTATTTTAAAGTTAGTCATGCATTTATGATTATTTAAAAGGAAAGGAAAAAAAAACCAAGGCATAGAGAGCAAGCATTTTTTATACTAAATTTTCAACTTTAAAAACCATTGCTAAGCACCTGTGCACTTCAGAAAGCTAGCTTATCTAACTATTCAATTCCCTATAAGACAGGCAACAGTGAGAAAGTGGTTTGAGACTGGAAGGTCTGGGTTCAAGTCATCCCAATGTCACATATAAGTTGTGTTACCTTGGGTAAGTCACACTCTCAGTGTCCCAGGCAACTCTATGAGATTATAAATCACAGAACAGTTGCAAATCTGTATTGTTAAAGGGACATCTCTCACAGGGAAGGTCCTTACACAAATGAAATCAGATTCAGAGGAAAAAACAATTAAATAAGGTAGAAAGTACATGCAGTTATATGTTTAGGCTGACACAAAATGAATCATAAAGTGTGAAAATAGAATGGTATGTATCATTAGAGGGATTCCTTCTGAAAATAGAAGACTATTGATTTACTAACTACATTCTTACTAAATACTTGAAGGGCTTAGCTTTTACTCAGTTTAAGAGATAAATAAGCTATTGTTCTGAAGAGGCAAAGTAGGTGTAAAGTATTATGTCTAAAGCTATGGCGAATGTAGGACTGTTGTCATCTCAGGCTGTGACAAAAAGGCCTTATCTTCACAGACTCACCCATACTTCCAGGTTAATCCCCTCAGCCAGCCGCCAGGGGAGTATCAAAGGTAGCCACAGTACACAGATAGCCAGAGAGCGAGGAAAAATACAGTCCCAACCGCACTACCCTTGGCTGCCTTCCAAAGAGCTAACATGCACAGAAGCACACTCATGACAGGAAATGCTCCTGGGGATTTCAAACAATGTGGCCAAGGCCTTCTCATACCCCAAAGGACTTATCTAGATCTGAATTACTCACCTCAAACAACTTTTTTTTTTTGGTCTGGACCTATGATTTCATCCACATAGAAAAATTCCAATGAGATAATTCCTTCTACCTCAAACAACTAAATCTGTCAGAAGGTTCTGAAATAGCGACTGCTCTAATAATTGCAGATGGTGGGCATTACTCTCAGGGATTACTGATAGCATGAAAGGCAGCATACTGTAATAAAAAGGGCACTCGTTGGATTATAGTCATTGGAGATAAGGGTATGAATCTTGGCCATTAAATGTATATGTATACACACATATTTTATAATATTTCCTTGAGGGAAGAGGTTGTTTGATGTCCCTAATACCTAGCACAGTGTCTGGCACATGTTTAATAAATACATGCTGAATTGGATTTAACCGGATAGGCATTGGTGACAAATTCAAGGAGAATACCATTAAAGATGTTTAGATAATTGGTCAAGCCGAGTTAAAGTCAACAAGCATTTATTATGCACTTACTATGTACCAGGCACTTTGCTAAGTGTTAGAGATTCAAGGAAATGCTAAAAATAGTTCCTGTCATAGAGAAACTCACATTCTAGTGGGAGAGATGACATTGTTTATATGTTAGTACCATGCACATAACATATAATGTTCTATGTATCCACAAGGTATATAGAAACATGTATGTACATACATATATATCTGCACATATGTATATATGCATATGGATGTAGGGATCTAGGGTAAATTAGAGATAATCTCAGAGAAAAGGTGCTTGGGGTACAGACCTCACAGCAAAACTCTGGGTCCTGCTGAAACTAATGGGTATGGGGAAAGGCTTTCTGCAGAAGGTGGGATTTGAGTGAAGTCTTGAAGGAGGTAGAGACAAGAAGGGAGAATATTTCAGGAATGGGGCTCAGCCAATGAAAATTCACAGATTCCAGAGATGGCTCGGCATGTGTGAGAAATGAAAAGGCCACTGTCACTGGATCATAGAACACATGGAGAAAAGGAAAGTGTAGGAGGACTGGAAAGATAGCAAAGAGCCAGGTTGTGAAGAGTTTTAAAAGCCAAAGAGAATTTTATTTTTGATCAGTAATAGGGCGCTATTGGAGTTTATTGAGCAGGGGAATTACATGGTCAGATCTGTGCTTTACACTTTGGCATTTCAGTGGAGTTGGGAGAGGCTTGAGCCAAGGAGACCAACCAGAAGGCTATTGAAATAGTCCAGGTGGGAGGTGATGAGGTACTGTACCTGCTTGATAGTTATATCAAAGGAGAGAAGAGGATGTATACATGTTTTTAAGGTAGAAATGACTAAATTTGGCAACTTATTGGATATGGGGGTGGGGGTGGTAAGAGTGAGGAGCTAAGGATGAAACCTAGGTTGAACCCCTGGAGAGAGTGGTGGTGCCCTTGACAGTAATAGGACACTTAGGAGGGACTGAGGATTTGGGGAGAAAGATAACAAGTTTTGCTTTGGACATGTTAAATCTAATATGTCTCATTCAGTTTCAGATGTCCAAAAGGTGTCTTATGAGGAGAGACTAGATGTCAGAAGAGGGGGTTGGGCAGGATAAACAGATCTGAGAATCATCTGCACAGAGGTGATAACTGAATTCCTGAGAACCGATAGGGACACCCTCAGTTAGTGGATGTGACTTATGCATGTTGTCGTTCAGTCATTTAAGTCCCATCCAAACCCATTTGGGGTTTTCTTGGCCAAGATACTGGAGTAGGTGGCCATTTCCTTCTCCAGTTCACTTTACATATGAGGAAACTGAGGCAAAAAGGGTAAAATGACTTGTTCACGATCACACAGCTAGTAAGCATCAGAGGCTAGATTTGAACTTAGGTCTTCCTGACTCCAGTCCTGGTGCTCTATTCACTACACCACAAAGAACACAGAAGAATAGGAAGACAAACAGGAGAGAGCAAGTCTTGAAAACCTAGAGAGATTAGAGCAGGGGTGGGGATTTATTCTGTGAAATTTAGATTCATTCAAATGGCCACACTTGAGGACCTAAAGGTCCACATGTGGCCTCACGAGTCTGCAAGTTCCCACCCTTGCAATAGAGTATCTAGGAGAAGAGAGTTATTAACAGTGTCAGAGGTGGTAAAGAAGTAAAAAAGGATGAGGATTCAGAAAAGACTATTAGATTTGACAAATAAAAGATCCCTAGTGACTTTGCAGAGAGCACTTTCAGTCAAATTATGAAGTTGGAAATCAGACTAATGAAAGTTTAGGAGAGAAAAAGAGGAGAGGGAGTAGAAGCAGAATGCAGATGACTTTCTCGAGTTTAGCCATGAAAAGGAGGAGATACAGGAATATAGCTCCTAGGAATGGTAGGATCGTGTGAGGGTTTTTTAAAGGAGAGAGCAGAAAAAAACATGATTATAGGCATCAAGGAAGCAGCCAATAGACAGGGAGGGACTGAGGATTCATAAGAGAGGGGATGACAGAGAAATAAGTCTCTATTTGTATCTTAAAGATACGTAGAACACACAACTAATTTTCGGAAAGTTGAATTAACATGTGCCTTATTTCTTAGGGACTATGGGCGCATAGAAGAAAATGAAATTATTTTTTAAAGTAAAAATTCCCTATATTAGTTTTTCTGGAAACAATGAACTGGGTGGCAGGCTAGAGTAGAAAGTAGAAGGCTGGACTTGGTTTCAGAAAGACCTGGAATCAAAGGTTGCCTCCGATGCTTACGAGCTTTGTGACACTGAGCAAATCACTTAGCCTCTCAGAGCCTCAGTTTCTCAACAATAACACCTACTTCACAGATAAGTTGAGCCACAAATGACATAATGTATGTACAGAGCTTTGAAAAACATTAAAATATTACATAGGTTTGCTATTATTATTAAGACTTTAACACGGCTATTATTTCATACGAATAAAGAGACAGCTAGCACCTGAATCGTATTAAAGATTCATATTTTTCAAGACCATAATTTTCAGGTTGTTTTCCATTTGGAATTTCTAAGTATGCTACATTATTAATTGCCCACATTTAGTTCCTGCCTTAGCTCCTGGAGGATAATGCAAATGCAAAAACAGGATGTTCATCTCACCCAACTATTATCTTTCCACTAAGGCAATACATTCTTTTACTCTTTAATGGCACAGGTAACTTCAGGTTGCTTCATAACATTCCATTTCTCTTTATCTTCTGCTAATTGGCACCTACTATGTGTAAATAGTAAAGGCAGCTAGGTGGCACAGTGGATAGAGTGCCAGGCCTGGAGTCAGGAAGACCCAAGTTCAAATCCAGTCTCAGACACTTACTAGCTGTGTGACCCTGGGCAAGTCACTTAGCCCTGTTTGCCTCAGTTTCCTCAACTGGAAAATGAGCTGGAGAAGGAAATGGCAAATCACTACAGTATCTTTGCCAAGAAAACCCCAAATGGGGCAAAGAAGAGTAAGACAGGACTCAACAACAATGTAGAAGGCCTTCACTAAAATCTTCAGTCATCTTGTGGCGGTATGGCCATGCTGTTCAAGGGCAAACTTTGTCAGGTCCTACCAAAGGAGGAACTTTGGGTATGCGTCAGCAATGGTCTGTGTGTTTGTTGTTTATGCAACAGTGGAGCTTAGTTAACAGACACTAGACATGGAGCTTAAAGGGACCTTAGCAGTCAGTGAGTCTATTACACCTCTCATTTTATGTGTGAGGAACTTGAAGCTCAAGATGACTGAATAACTTGACCAAGGCCAACAAAAGCATTTAAGCAACTAAGGAAGGATTTGAACCAAGGCTGCTGACCCAACAATCTTTCCTCCATAATATACTGTTTCCCTCCAAGAGACCCTCAGTCAGTTTTTGGATGGCACTCAGTCCTATGCTAGTTAATAGAGTAATAGAAGATTTCCTACTCCATTTCACTTCCTCTAATGTTTCAAGGAAGACTGAAAGGACATATACGTAGAAGAAAATATGTATGGAAGCAATACTTAGGATGGATGAGGGAGCTTATACAAGACAGCCTTTTTTCCTTTACAGAAGAATATTTGAAAAGAGCAAAAAAGCAAAAAACTAAAATAAATTTTAAAAATAAAAATTAAAAGTTCTCGTGACCTCTCCTCTTCTCTCCCTACCCACCACATCTAAGTTTTGCTAATTTAAAAATTTGCTCCATGGATCCAACATTTTTCTCAAATTTGATATTAAAAAAATAAGAAACAGAAGGGACCAGCTAATTCAAATGCAAACAAGAGGTGTTCAGTCACATATTGGTATACCAACCAAATTTAGTGAAGAGAAAAACTGTGAAAGCAAAGCATGAAATAAAAATCAGGTGAACATAATGAGGCTGTCTGTTTGTTTTCTACATCTCAGTCCCTTCTCTAAATTAAGTGTTTAGCTGGTGTAAAAATAGAACAGATAGGAGATCTGTGTGAAATTTAGGGAATTTTGAAGATGTAAATTATTATGAAGCTTAAAGAACTCCGTGAGAAGTGGTCGCTCCTAATTGTAGATGACTTAGAGGTTTTATAGGAAGAGAATGAAGGACTATTCAGTGGAACTGGTCATCAGCATATGAAATCAGTTTGTGGGAGATGGTTTCTGACTTAATATTTATACCTTAGGGAGTTGTTTAAAGTACATAGAAGTTAAAGATAATTCTAAAGGAATTACTTATATAGGATCACAAAATTTCTTATGGATCAGAAGCAGGATTTGCACTCAGGGCTTCCTGATCATGCCTCCTGCAAGCATCTTTCTGGCCCCCATTTTTAATATTCTATTATAAAAAACCGTAGCATTGGTCATGTTATATCAACTGAACAAATGAAGAGATTAACAATAAAAATCCTAATACTACAGAAAATGGTAACTATAAATTTTGCTTACTATCTCAAAATACTGCCATTTACTCTCCAAGTAGGAGAAAGCTTGGGTTTGGTTCAGTGGAAAGAGATCCTCTGACATCAGCAGCCCTGAGTGCAAATCCTGCCTCTCATGCTCATACCCTGTGTGACTGTGGGCAAATCACCTAACCTCCACAGGCCCCAATTTCCCCAACTGTCAAATAAGAGGTTTTATTTTTCTTTATGTAATTTCTGAAGTCCCTTCCAGTTCTAGATCTATGATCCTATGAAGAATGGATAAGAAAACAGGAATCCTGAAATAACACCAAAGCTAAGTTTCCAGGCTTGGCTTAGGTGCCTCACCCTCTATGAAGTCTTTTCTGATCCTCAAGTTGTTAGTGCTTCTTCCCTTTCCAAATCACTTTGTATTAACTTATTGGTGTGCATGCTATATTCCCCAAGCTGAATGTAAGCTCTTTGAGGCCAGGACCTCATCTCATTCTCAGTTTTTAAATCCCTGGTCCCCAAGCATATAAGGAATGTTTGTGGCAGGTTCCCAGACAAAAGGGTAATTAAAAATGAATGACCCATTGTGCTGAAAGTTGAAGTTAACAGGAAAAAAGAGGTAGACATACAAATCTTGGGTCTTCATATAGGAGAAGCAACATGGTGTGTGGGATATCAAGTTATAGATATTGGGTTCAAATCCTGACTCTGCTAATAGCTATCAGTGTGATCTCGGGCAAGATACTTAATCTGTGGATTTTGGTGTCTTCATCTGTAAAATAAAAGGATGGGACTGGATGGGCTTTAAGGTCCATTCTGGTTCTAGCTCTAAGAGCTTATATGCAGGAATGACCTCTGCATTTGGTGAACAATTTTGAGATGGCATAAGTGGGAAGGAAAGAATCCATATCTCCATTTTATGACAGCTAGGAAATAGGGTGATTTAACAAAAAATTCTCTAAAATAATTCTGTGTTTTTGTGATGCCAAAATAACTTCTCAATTCAGTGGGAAAAAAATCATAATTTGGTGTCATTCAGACCTTACAAAGCCTCACTTGTTTCCTTGATTTCTTTTTCATTTCCTCCCCCCGCCGCCACTGTCTTGACACAGGCTAAGAGATGTGACAGGTAGGACACCATGAAAGGGATACAGGAAAAACTTGACCTCCAAGATCAGCACTCCTGTTTTGAATCAAATCTTTATCTCATTTGTTTTCCTCCCCTTCTGTAAAGTGATAATAAATTCAATCTCACTTATATTACTTTGTTGATTCCTCATCACTGTATAGAAGGTAGCCTTGGGTTCCTGAAGACATGTAAGCTCTGGAGGAATGTATCAGGCTTTGAGTCAGCTGTTTGAGGTCCAGCCTCAGTACAGAAGAGACTCCCAGGTTGCCCTCAGGGTGATGAATTATTTGGCTACACATGCAGGCATTCTGGTTAGGTAGGGAGGGATTGGGATCTATATGAATGTAAGAATGGATAAAACCTTGAAATAAGTTTAATTTATACAACACCATTTACATTACAGCTTAGAAATCTCTGCGCTCATGATTCTACTGTGAGATAGAGTGGCTTGTGCATTACTTGAGACAAGCAATAATTTTGATAGGATTCTATTTTGTGACAACAGTGGTCACAAAGATGTGCTTCTACTGTCCTGAAGCTGATTCAAACCATCTGAAGATGACTGAATGAAAATGGACTGAGCTGGTTTCCCTGTGCCAGTTGAATGCTGGATTTCTTCCATACAAACATTTCATTGCTCTCTTTTGTTATATATTAAATTCTTTATTTATCAGAGTGGATATTACTACATGGAAACAAGCAAAAGTTGCTGCCCTTATAGAGCACATTTCAGTGACTGTTAAGAGATATGGCAGCCATTGGTGTGGGGGAGTAAAGAGTTTCAAGGGAAGTGTTGTAAAAAATGAAAAACACCGTGAACTGACAACTGTGTGGCAAAACAGTCTAATTAATCTTCAGAAAACAGGTCTCTTTGGCAGCTGGAGGGATTGTTATTGATTCTGCTATAGTGTGATATTAGTTTCTTGAATATGGAAGAATAGTGAGAAGATCAGTAAAAAACCCATTGACTAACAGTTCTGTAAAGAAAAAAACATGCCTGCCATGGACAAGACAGTAGAAAGGTTGGGATATTAAAGATTAGAAAAAGGCAATTTTTACTGATGAAATTCACTTTTGCATTCAAGGCTATACTAAGACCATTGCCAAAAGAAGTCCAAAGTCTAGGTGTGTCCGGAATATTTAGGCATCTTCATCAGAATGTAAAACATTTACTTTAAAAAAAAAACTGTTTTGGGGATTTTTTTTTACCTCCAATGAGTCTGGAAGATTTCTCTCTATTGAGGAAATGATAAACTGAAAAATGTATTTATTTGTTGCAGAACTACAGAAATTTCCAAATGTAGATGGAATACTAACTTAACCATGCCATTGTTAAGAAATCCATGCCATGAAAATTTCATGTCGTTAAAAGTTAAGGAATTTATCCAAGAAATAGAGATAAACATGTTTTAATGATCTGAGGACTCTCCTGATTTAAATTTCATTGAAAACCTATGGGATAGACTTGTAAAAAATGAATTTATCAAAATTAAGCTTAATATCCAATAAGATAATAATGATAATATGATTTTACCATGGGGAATTAAAATATACATCAAAATAATGAGGACACAATGCCAAATCATGTGGTTCATGATAGAAAAAGACAGACTGCATAAAATGTTTTTTTAAAGGTATAAAAAGTTGTAAGATTATGTTAATATATTTAATTTTGTTTTATCCCATTTAATTCATATATCACTGTAGGAAGAGTGATTTCTTTACCTCCCCTTCCCCAGTATTACAGATGAGGAAGCTAACCTCATTTTTCAAAACTGATTTGACCAAGGTCACACGATTAGTAAAGCCAGGACTTGAATCCAGCTTTTCATACTTCAAGTATGAAATTCTCTTTCCATTGGTTTTCTATATTCCCTCAATAGGCGTTGAAAAACTTAAATGAATACTATGTTTCAATGACAGCACGTAATGTGGCATTGAAATGTGGTATTATAAACTAGCAGTGTAATGCAGCAGGAACGTTGTATAGTGGATAGACAGAACTTGGAGATCTAAATTTTAATGCTTTCCTCAAACACAACTTATGTGATTCTGGTTAATTCATCTAATTTCTCAGTCTCAGTTTTCTGATCTGTAAAAGGGAGATAATAAGAGCATCTATTTCAGAAAGTTCTTCTATCAAATGATATTAAATATGTAAAGTACTTTGCAAATCTTAGGAAGCTATATATAAATGTTAGTTATATACTATTTAAGAACAACCTATTAGCAGATACCTAAAGTTGGACGATAGGTTACTTTTATATTTTATATATATATTTATATATATATATATATATTTATATTATATTCATACAGGAATGACTTCATGTGGTGATTTAATTAACAAGACATATCTATGGTCCAACTAATAAATAGCATCACAATAGTATAAGTTTCTTTCAAAAATCTATTTTGAGCCCCATACTATGTCTTTGAAGTAAATACGCATGTCAGTGATATTTTAATGTTAGAAAATGTGCACCATATAATGGCATATTAATAGGAGCCAATGTGAACTAAGTATTAGTAATACATCTTTATTGCTTTTTTGTGATGTTCATGAAAGGACGAGTGCTGTCCTGCTGTTTTCTAGAACTGGAAATTCAGTGAGAGGAAGTTACATGGTAGAATATCAAAGACAGCTTTAAATGCAATGTTGGTTTCTCTAAAATAGCCAAAGGAAAAATACCTTAAGAGTAGCATTTTGCAGATGAGGCACGTGGAACACATGGGGAGGAGACCCTGTACTAGCAAGGGGAGGAAAGAGCACAGAGTTAGTTGGGCACTGTAAAACCTACCTTCACCTATTTCAGAATTGGGGGGAATATATTTATAAATTAATAGATTTTCAACCAGAAGGGACCTTAGTAGTCATTTTACAAATGAAAATGAAGCTCAGTGATGGTCCCAGATAACAGTAAATCATCATTCAGAATCTTCATGATATTTCAATGAGTTTTATCTGTAACTAATGAAGCCATGTTTTTACCATTTTAGAGGACAATCTTTGTTCTAGTTGTGTATTAAAAAACACAATAATGGAGGAAACATAAACAAATTTGTCTTATAATATTCTCTAAAGGGAGCAATGTGTAATAACATGGTCACTTCACAGGAGAGTAACCTTGGTAGCAGAAATTTAATCAATGTGCCTCATTGTTGTTGCTCTGTCATGTCTGACTCTTGTGGCCCCCTTTGGATCTTCTTGGCAGAGATACTGGAGTGGCTTCCTATTTCCTTCTCCAGATCATTTTACAGATGAGGAAACTGAGGCAAACAGGGTTAAATAACTCACCCAGGGTAAAAGCTAGTGAGTGTCTAAGACCAGATTTGAACTCAGGTGTTCCTGACTCTAGGCCCAGCATTCTCTCCGATGCGCTACCCCCATAGATGGGCCTCATCAGTAAACCATCCAAGTCAACTATATGGACAGAACTATACATCCATTTATCTTCATAGGATCATAGAACTAGACCTGGAAAGGTCTTTTGAGATGTCTAACTCCTCCATTTAACAGCTGAAGACAACAAGGCCGGGAGATGTTGGTCACTAAGAACTCTTCCTCTCTCTATGGCTAGTTGTAGAAAAAGACACATCCAAAACCAGCCAATCCTCAAACTACAAAACATATTAGTCTAGAGCAGGAGAAAATATAACACTGCATCAAAGCGTATATTACTGTACTTTTTCCTTACTTACTGTCCTGGATTATATTTATTTCAAATACCAGAAATACCCTGATCATGGGGAAATCACAGCAGAATGGGCCTCTAGTTTTGTCACTAACTAGCCGAGTAACCAGAGACAAGTCACAGCTGAGTCTCGATTTATTCTCATATAAAATAAAATGGAGAAGTTAGACAGGAGTTCCATTCTTCTGGATCTCTGAGGTCCTTTTACATTCTACATTTGAGTTATTTGAGACAATTTTAAAAAATCATTTAAATATTTTCTTGATCAGCAATCATCACCAAATAAAAAAAACCCAAAACACCTTATCTTTACCAATTATCAAGCCACTCAATTCTGACCATTATTGAAAACATTTTACCATAAAGTGTTAAATAGAAACTGTTTCTGTATTTAAAATGGTACTGATATCTTTTTAGCTTTTTGCAAATCCATAATTTTTTTAACATAGAATTTCTGAGATGTAAGGAAGCTTTGAGACTAGCCTGAGAGCAATCTGCCTAGCTTTTGTCAGGTGGATGCAGTAGCTCGCCTGAAGAACTTTTAGCAAACCCTTAGTAAGGACACATTCTCATGTCTACAGCCTAGGATATTGGTACTTTGATGGTTTGGTTGGCCCTGAATGAATAAGCAGAAGATAATAGCTAGAAGAAAAGTTCAGAAAAGAGAGACTGAGATTGACAGAGCAACATGCCCTGCAATGATGCAGCTCCCAGTGAACCCGGCAGAACAATGCACCAATTAAATAGCAGACCCCATGGTCTATTACACCAACACACCTAGCAAGAAGTAGGTTTAGCGAAAATATCAATGGTGTTGATTCGTTTTTCAGTCATGTCCAACTCTTCGTGATCCCTTTTGCGGTTTTCTTGGCAAAGACACTATGGGGGTTTGCCATTTCCTCCTTCAGCTCATTTTACAGATGAGGAAACTGAGGCAAACAGGGTTAAGTAACTTGCCCAGGGTCACACAGCTTGTAAATGTCTGGGGTTAGATTTGAACTTAGGAAGATGAGTTTTTCTGACTCTAGGGGGGGCACTCAATCCATTGCTCTACCTAGTTGCCCCAAGAACATCAATAGGAGGCATGACTTGCCTCTTCACATGTATTTTCCAAGTGTAAGCCACTCACGTATTGTCCTTATGTGTGCTCATCCTCCCTTCTGATGGTGTATATATGTATGTATGTATATAGTAGGAGAGTATGACTTATATTTACAGGGGAATGTCCTATTGCGAATCTTCTAACCATGTTATTTCATTAATTGCCTTTAACTTGAGCAATGTTCTCTGGCTCAACAGAGAAAAATTAAGCATAGAGGAAGCTGTTGTTTTAAGTGGATATGGACTCAGAGGATACTTTGAACCCAGGATAGCCATTTTGGGGACCCTCCATACTGGAAGGAGATATTATAGACTAGGATTCAGATCTTCTGAATACTTATTCAGCTTTACTTACACTATACCAGACTGCCTTTTACTTGGAAGTATCATGCTTTTATATACCGACCTTATAAAGTCTAGAAAATGGATTGGATACCTGATCTGCTTTTAAATAAGTTGTAACATCACAGTGCTGGGGATTTGTGGGCTTTAGGGTAAATACAAGGCCATGCTATTTTTTGCACTAATTGTTCCATAGTGGCCACATGGTACATCAGGGTCTATACTATGGAATTCATGGAGAACTAGGGCCTAGGGATATGTTAAGGCCCTAAAAGCAATGTGATTGAGTCTGCAGCTGCTATGTGGATTCCTTAGCACTCTAGAGTCCTGTTGAGTTCATTCAATTCCATGGTCTTTCTGATATATCGTAAGAATTAACTGTCCACTAGAAGCAATTTCTGCATGTGGTTATCTTTCCAAGGAATCACAGTTGACAAGAGAGTTCATAGCTCCTATTTTTCCTTAACAGCTACAAGTTTATTTTAAATGTACCTTTGCTATTCACACTGACATCCTTGCAAAAAGGCTTCAAACTTTGATCAGTATTACCACCGAGCCACTGAGCCCAAATAAGCTATCTCTTTAATCATAAACACTCTTAGACCAATCCTTTGGTTAAAGACTCTTCTCAAAAGATGTTAGCTTTCTGAGCCAGGTTAGTTCAGCCATCATTGTATACAGTAGTGGTGACAAAGAAATGGGGACCACTGGCCATAATAATTATCCCTGTGGGCTAAATATTGATTTAGAAAACCACATATTGACATTATATATGTTTACTGTATTTTTGTTTCTTTTTGTTAAACATTTCCCAATTACATTTTAATCTGGTTCCTTCTGCACTCAGGAGAGTTGTGGGCTACATGCAGTCTGAGGCTGAGTGACATCTCTGGTATATAGCAAAGTTAGCTGTTAAATTTAAGTTAAGATAACAACAGCTAGAATTTACATAATGCTTCAAGGTTTACAAAGCGCTTTACAAATACGATCTCCTTTCATTTTTACCCTGTGAGTTAGATGCTATGATTACCCGCATTTTACAGATGAAGAGACTGAGGCAGTTAGAGGTTTAAGGGACCTGCCCTGTTGTACAGCCAGTAAGTAATTGAGGCAGGACTTAAGCTTAGGTCTTCCTCACTCTAGATCCACACTTGTACCCACTGCACCATCACAGGATATATTTCATTTGGATAGTGCTTACTATGTGCCATACTCTGTGCTAAGAGTTATACAATTTTCACCTGATTTGGTCCTCCCAACAACCTAAGGAGGTAGGCGCTATTATTATCAGTATTTTACAGATGAGGAAACTGAGGAAAACAGGGGTTAGGTGACTTGCCCAGAGTCACATAGCTAGTAAGTGTCTGAGGCTGAATTTGAACTCAGGTCTTCCTGACTCTGAACCCCAGTGCTCCATTCCACTTTATCACCCAGCTGCCCAGATATACATTTTCAAAAGCAATATTTCTCTTTGGTCTGTTTTCATCTGGTTGATGACTTTACCAATTTATATTTTTGTGGGTCTCTGTATTTAGAATTACTTCAGAGTTATAGGTTGAAGTGATTTTTCTATTATTGCCTCCATGAAACTGGGATTTAGAAACTAGTGCAGGCATATTATTTTTCCCATTTTTCTATCTCCTCTCCTTTTAACTTCCTATTTTCTTCTTTTTTCATTATTGGCTTTGTTTTGTTCTAACCTGTTTTCCTCAATATACTCCCAATACAGATATATTTCAACTTTTTTTTCTGTATAAGAAGGTTCATAGCTTCTGACAATCAGTCAGAGTGGATGTTTGCTCACATCATCAGTCCTTGGGTTCAGTCATTTCCACCAATGAGTCAGAGGATGACTCCTAACATGTATCTTACAAGTGACAAAAGACGCTCAATAATATACTCTGCTGCCTATTTCATTAAGGACCAATTTCCTAAGGACCCTGGCAACAGCTTGCAGTTTCAGTGGAATGTCCTTTCAAATACACAGGTATATACAAAATGTTTCCTCTTTCTTCCATGCACTGAACACAATTTAAATAAAAGCCACCATCTTAAATGGCCTTAGCAGAACTTCAATGTCATAAAAGAGGATGAGCATGAGGGGAAGAACAAAAAAGGAATGTTATTCATAGTGGTAAAATGCTCTTCTGCTGAGAAAACATGCTTTAGCCTTCCCATGGCAGTTGCTGTTCAGTCATGTCTGAGTCTTTGTCACCCCATTTTCTTTGGCAAAGATACTGGAGTGGTTTGCCATCTCCTTCTCCAGTTCATTTTACAGGTGAAGAAACAGAGGCAAACAGGGTTAAATGACTTGCCCAGGGTCACACAACTAGTAAGTGTCTGAGGCCACAATTGAACTCAGGTCTTCCTGAGACCAGGCCCCATCATCTACCCACCATACTACTTAGCTGCCTCATGGCTAGAGAGGAACAAAAGACAATTGACTTTATATCTCTACTAGAAAGTAGTTGCTAAAAGAGAGCAAGCCAGTGCATTATTAGTCTATAAGTGACCTCTTTAAGAATCCACCTATCAAGTGAAAGTGGATAATCTAGTTTTCATGACTTTGCTTCAGCAGATATTGTCAATTTAGTTAAATTAAACTACAGCAGAAGTGATGGTAAACCTAAGAGGGATTTAACAAGGTCGAAAAGCATTTAAAAGTCTTGTTATTAAGGACTCTGAAAGAATGTGAATTACAGCCTCAAAGTGAGAAGCTGATGCTTAATCCTCTTAGACTTATATCTGCAGAGGGTACAAATTGCTAGTCTAGGAACCAGGAATCCTGGGTCCCAATTCCAGCCCCCAAACTGATTTAGGACATGTTCTGGGGTAATTTGCTGGACTGGAATTTGGGGAACTTTACTTTTAAACACTGCCTACCCTTGCGTCCCTTAGAATGCTCAGAGGAATACTGAGATAGTGTCGGCAAATGGTCTTAAAAGTGCCACACGCAGACTTTTTGAATTTGTTTTTTCAGAATGGCAAAGTTTTCAGGGGTGGCAGCTGTATTAAATTAAAAGAGCAGAGCTGCCTAAAATATGACATACTGATTTCTTCCTCCTTTTCCATTCTTTCAATCTGATTCTCCAATCTAGAGGTTAAGAGCTCAGTTGATGTAAACTGATAAAGAGGTCTTTTTGAGTTTCCACTGAGGAGAAGAATTTGTTTCTCTCTTCTGTTTTCCCCTTATCTCCTCAGAGTTTTGTCTCCAGCATTTCCCCAGAGAATGCATTATTATACCCTGTGGAGCCAGAGGGGGGAGAATGTGGATGATTGAGTACCAACAAAGTACTATTTCTGTAATAAATATAAAATTAGCATTAGCCCCCACCTAATGGACTTATAATTTAATTAGACAGACTGACAACTTCCAGAAGAAAAATGATGAAATACACAAAAGTAGAAGAAAGTGCACTTAGAGAAGGCAGCAAATTAGGACGTTTAATTAAGAATGCAAGACACACTATCATTGAAAACTGAGAGTACTATATAAATTCTTCATAGAGAACTTATAGTAGCAAAACCACTTTATAAATGACAGTCAAGAATGAAAAAATTATTGCTACACATTGGTCTTGATTTTTTTGTTTTAAGCAACAGTATTAGAGGAGAGATCAGGAGCAAGGTAGTAGGGTAGTGAAAATGGAACTCATTTCCCTCCTCTACAGACTCTCCCCATTAATCAGCAAAAATTTGCACAGCAGTTAAAACAAAAAAAAAATGGATTAGGAAGAAGAAAAGAAAGGGGAGGAAGAAATTTCAGTCTTAAAAATCATATTCAGAAGGGTCCCAAGAATTCACTCACTTAAATTCCTTCACAGTTTAGAAATTGCCCTTCTAGCATCCCTGATATATAGTTTGCTGAGGGATAAACATATGGCTTGTGGATTTATGTATTAATACATTTTCCCATTTTCACAATTTTCCCCCCTACCCCATCCTATTCACTGAAAACAATTTGAATAAAGACTACCATTTTCTATTTACTTTTTTGCACAAATTTACATACAATGAAACCAAAGTAGATAATCAGAAGAGGCAGAGCCATAAGTCTGCCTTACTCAAGGTAAGTATTTCTTGGGCATCTTCATTGATTGGAGACTCAATATCAAGAGGAAAACCATTTCAGGGAAATTTTGTTATCAAATTCTTTCTTTTATTAAATCTGAACTTTCTTTCATCGTCTGTTCACTTGTTCAAGTTTTGTTCCCTAGATAGTGGAAAATAAGTCTATTCCTCCCTTTTCCATAAGATAGTGCTTAAACTATCCATGTTGTGATGGAACAAAGGTAAAATGAAGCAGCCAAAGATCCAAGCATGATCCATTTATTAGCTAGTCTAGCAGTAGCCAGTAAATGGGGTCAATGACTATTTGATAGCCAAAGACCCTGAGAGAAGGAGGACAGGGTCTCTTATGGTGGGTGATTAACAAGAAGACAGAGCAAAATCTTGACCTCTGACTGTCCAGAAAATAAAACAAAACAAAACCAAAACACCTTCTTCTATCATTGTACGATGTATTGATTGTAAGGACTTCCCCTTCTGAGATCCCTTTAATCACAAAAAAAGATGTGTGATTCAGGTCACTGGACATAGGTAAGACAATCTCTATTGGTAGATATTTCAATGAGGAGATTTAGATAAATGTCACCTCTGCTCTTCCCCATTATATCTCTGAGAGATGGGATTGGTTCTAAGGTGATAGGAGTAATCTGCAGGCAAACGAGTTGCTACAATAATTTAGATTGATGAGGCTGACCCTTAGGAAATTTCTCCAGAAATGTGAGACAAGTGACCTGAGATTACCTGAGTAAAACTTAGGGTGAAGAGGAATATTAAATCTAGTTTGATTAAATCTTAATAAAATAGAATTAAAAATTAAATTTCAATTTCACATCTGAAACACTTCAGGGTTCTTGATTTGTTGCTAGGAAGCGAGGCAGTGCAGTGAATAGAATACAGGATGGGGAGTCAGAAAGATCCAAGTTTGAATCCTGCCTCAGATACTTAATAGCAACCTGACCCTGGGCAAGTAATTTAATAGCTACATGCCTCAGCTTCCTCATCTGTAAAATGTGGATAACCACAGCCTCTACCTCACAGAGTTGTTGTGAGGCTCAATGCGGTTAACATAGTTAAAGAATATTACAAATCGTAAGGCACTATATAAACATTAGCTATATCATCATTATCATTGTAGATGGTCTTGTAAGAAAAACTTGCTTGGGGAATAGTTCGTATTTTCTCCACTATGTAACTGGCCTTGGCTAAGTCTCTTATCTTCTCTAGGCTTTAGCTTCTTCATCTACAAAATGAGAGCCTGGGTTAGATGCCCTCCACGGTCCCTTGCAGGGCTAAAATTCCTGGATATGTCTTATGCAAGCAAGTCTAGGATAGGGATAGAAATGAGACATTTAATTTCATTGGTACATTAAAAACCCAGGTAAGGAAAATTCCTCTTCCAATGCAGGTTTACCATCTTTTCTGAAGCTTAGGCAGCACCTAGGCAGGTAGATGTTGAAGTGCTCAGAACATAGAGCACTCAGTGAGATCAGGGTTCGAATCCAGCCTCAGACACTTACTAGTTGTGTGACCTTAAACAAGTTACTTAGTCTCTGGTTGCCTCCGTCTTCTCAGCTGGAAAATGGTGATAATACGTCAGAGGATCAAAGGAGCTAATGATTGTAAAGCCATTAGGACAGTGCCTTATGCTTAGTAGTCTCTATATAAATGCTGCTAATTATTACTAAACTATTATGTGTCAGAAGAAACACTCAAACCTAGGTCTCCTTGGCTTCAGGGTTGACTTCCTATCCTCAAAGCAAGCTACCCCTTTGCTGAATTTCCCAAATACGGTTTTAAAAAATATTACTAATTTAAAATACTTTAGATACATATATACACACATATGCACAAATATATATACATATATACACATATATATTTTTTTCTCACTACATTCATAGAGTTCAAAATGCTTCATATGTTATTTCACATATTGTTATAATATCCCTTATGCTCTTATGAAATCTTACAGTGGCCCTATATAGTTAGAGACAGACAGACATTTCTGTAATTTCAGTGAGAGGGAAAATGGGCTGGTGAGGCGCTAAGTGAAATGTGAAGTACCACACTGTCACAGGAATAGGAATAACAACTCTGGTCTTCTGAAGACTGGTTCAGGGCCCTGTGCTGCTACCTTATACCACCTTTAACTGCCTCAATCCAGTAGGTGTGTGTATGTGACGTTCATTACTAATGTAGCTCCACTAATAAACTTCCAGGAGTATTTCCATATATATGTATATAAATGCATATATGTGCATATTTAAATATATATGCACACACGTGTGTATATACAATCATAAAATTGGTTTTGTATTTTTAAGAATCTACAAATCTGAATAGAGAGGGAAAATGTCATTTCTGCCAGAGGCAAAGCATCTTGTTCTGCCCTTACGTAAACTCACTGACAGGCAATCCAGGAAGCTGCTTCAACTTGCCTTTGGGCAAAACGTCTCCTTTTCACAGAGAAATGTCACCTTTTCTCTGTGAAATGGCAGGTGGTTATTTTCCCCCCCGGGGAAATGACCTTTGCATTTTGTTAATTTTTTTTTTTTACAAAGACTTGAACAAAAACAGTGGCAATGATTCCATTTCCCCCACTTTCTACTTGATATGCTACTTTGTAGATAATGACAATGAGCTGCCACCATTAATACACAATGAAGGTGCATCCAAATTATTGGAGTTTTGTGGCATTTTCTTTTTCAGGGATATCCCTTACCCCCAGGATGAATCTCTGTAATTCTCATATTTCTCATCGTTTTAATACTTCCTTTGACCTTTGATGTCAGTACCTTGAATGACTGTCTTATGTAGGCCTACTTAAGAATTTTTTCTGGAAAATATCAGCAGCACTTCATAGCTGACCATCCAGTCATAAAAGATATATGTATTCAAAATCAAATGCTGCCCTCACACCTTTATTAACAGCCAGCCCTCTTTGCCTCAAAGCATCTTAAAAGTCTGACATTCAGCCAGTGGCCTGAGACCCAATATGTCACTCTTCTCAAAGTGAATGTTTTAGTTCTCCCATAAAATATGAGAGATGAAACAAATGTTCTTTTCCCCAGCTGAGTGAGGAAAAATAGCAAAGAGTAACAGAAATAAAGGAAGAAACTTGCAAATTTCTGAATCGAAAATTTGAAAACAAAGGGAGAAGGAATGCAAGGGGGATGAGATGGGGAGCAGTGCTAGGTTATTAATCTTGGTGTCACATTACAAAGTTCTCACTACTTTTGTCAATTTTTCATATCCTGGGTGGAACTTTCTTCCTTCTTACAACAGTCCTTCCTCTTACGAAGAGGGAAAAAAATCATTTAGGCTTTTTAGCAAAGGTAAATTAGATGATGACACTTGCAGTTTTACCTGAGCTGCTTGTCAGTTGATGCAAATACCCAGCTGTTACATGTGAGAGTCACATTAATTACATTTGATACAGTAATAACATTTCTGCCACTGCAGCAGTTTGGGTATTTTTGCAGAGTTTGGTGCACTCTGTTTCTAACTCCAATAGCAACTTGCAAAACCCAACAGAATTATACTTACAAAGGACTGCATGATAATTTATCTCTCATTGACTTCAGTTAATCTTGTCCCATGGGATTCCAAAGGATTTTAAATTAAAAGCTAAGATCTAAGAGATAGCTGGTGGAGCTCTGAAAACCACTTTTCCTTCCTCCTTTACCTTGCACACAATGCACAAATATCCATGGGAGGCAATTTTAGACACTCAAACATCCTTGGCCAATGGTCAGCTGAAAGAAGTACTCACTGCTTGTACTTCTATTCATGGCAGGAGGAATATATTACTGTTGTTTGCAGGATTACACCAGAATTGTGCATTCTCTGCATATATATATAGTTATTCCTAAAGTAAGAACTTTTTGTTATTAATCTGGATCTGATCTCATATTATTTTTGGAATAGAATTGAAGGATTTGTTCATCTAATTCAAATCAATTTAAATGTGCAAGCATTTATCCAGTGCCCACTATATGCAAAGCACTGTGCTAGGGATACAGAGAGAAAACAGATCCTTCCCTCAAGGAAATTACATTCTATTGAGGTGGGGGAGGGGTTCAGGTGGGTATAAAATATGTACACAAGTAAATAAAAAAATATATACTAATAACATAAAGAATTTTCAAGAGGAAGAGCATCCTAACAACTAGGAGAAGGGAGAAAGGGGGAGGTCTTGTTTAAGAGGTAGCATCTGAGCTGCCCTTCAAAGAAAATTAAAAATTCTGAAGTGGAGATGAGGAACAGGTCAATTCTAGACACGGAGGAGGACCACTTGTGCAAAGACAAAGGGGGAGAGACAGAAAGTATAGGGAACACCTGGAAGGCCAGTCTGCCTGGGACAAGGGGTACACGTAGGATGGTAAAATGAAATAGGACTGAAAGGATGGATGATGCCAGCCAGATTGCAGAGATCTTTAAAAAGCCACTCTGGGGATTCTATGTTTTATCTCACAAGTTATAAGGAATGAGTCAAGATTTTGGTGATCCAGTCAGTTCAATGTTTCAATCATGTCAATATGGTAGCAGGATGGAGAATGGCTTAGAGGGGAAAGAGATTGAAGGCAAGGGAACCAGATAGGAGGTAATAGCAATAGACTAGGTAAGAGGTAATGAGAGCCTGAACCATGTTACATGTTGTGTGAGTAAAGAGAAAGGGGACAGATATCAGAGATACTGTCATGATATGCTTAACACTTGGGGACCGATTAGATATGGGGGTTAAAGGAGAGAAAAGAGTTAAAAATGACTCTGTGAACCTGGATGATAAAAATGATAGTGATGCCATCAACAGAAAAGGTAAATATTATATAACTGATCAAGGAATTCAGAAATAGAACTTAAAGTCTGAGACTGGGAACCTTTAGCAATTATGTATGACATGTCATGCTAGATTTGGGTAGCATGTGGGCCATTCATTGACACTTGTCAGAGTATAGTCATTCCCAATCCAAACATTCCAGAAGAACTTGAGTTTCTGCATTGGTGTGCCGATTTGGATTACTATTTTAAATAATTACAATTGGTAAAAATATATCTGAACCATGATGTTGCAAGCCCCCTACCCCCCCAACAAAACAAAACAAAACAGAAAAAAACCAAACCAATTATTTAGTATTTTAGGTTTGTAGGATTCTGATTTGGAAGGGAATTATAGATCATTTAGAGAGAATTGTCCAAGATCCTACAGCTTGTTGTTGTTCAATTGTTCAGTTGTATCTGACTCTTTGTGACCCTGTGGACCATAGAACTCTGGACCTTTCTGTCCTTTACTATTTTCCAAAGTCTGTCTAATCTCATGCTCACTCTCCATGGGGTTATCTTGACAAAGATACTGGAGTGGTTTGCCATTTCTTTCTCCAGTGGATCACCTTATGTCAGAACTCTCCACTATGACCTGGCACATCTTGGGTAACCCTGCATGGCAGGGCTCATAGTTCCACTGAGTTATGTAATCCCCTCTGCTAAGACAAGGCAGTGATCTGGGAGGTATTGCACAGCTTTTATTTCAAATACAGTATCCTTTTCATTATACAGAAGAGCTATAACTACCATTATCATATTCAATGCATAGTGTGTTTCAGATGTCCAGATTCTAATACTATTACAATGTATCTGATGTAAATACCCTAGTTCTTGATGAACATAAAAACCTGAACTACTGGATAAGGAGTCAATATTTGACAAAAACTTCTGGGAATATTGGAAGCAGAGTGAAAGAAATTGGATTTAGACCAACCAAGACACAGATTGTCATGTCCCAAACAAAGATTATCTCTAAATGAATATGTGAGCTGGATATAAAGGGTCACATCATAAACAAATATGAAAAAACCCATCAGACTTATGGGTAGGAAAAAAGTACATGATCAGTCAGAGGACCACAGAAGATAAAATGAGTAATTTTGATTACCTGAAATTTGAAGTTTTTGCAAAAGCAAATATAAGCTAAAATTAAATAACAGCATCATTATTTATTTATTTAGCAATTAAATTCCTTTGTTGAATTTTATTTAGCAATTAAATAATAGGAAATAAAGCTAAAATTAAATGGGAAATAATTAACTGCAAAATATCTTTTCAAGTTTCTCTGAAAGGGTCTTATTTCTGAGATATAAAAGGAAATGATTCAAAGTTTGAAGAAAAAGAGCCATTCCCCAACAGAAAATTGGTCTAAGTTTTGAAAAAAATAGTTTTCAAGGTAGGACACTAAGCCTATCTAGAATCATATGAAAAAATGTTCCTAATAACTACTAACTAGAGAACTACAAATTAAACAGTTCTGAGATTCTACCTCATACCTAAATAGCAATAAAGGAAAATAACAAATGTTAGAGGGGCCGTAGGAAAATATACACATCGATGCAGTCATGGTAGACCTGTGCACCAATAGGTGCAACCATTCAGGAAAGCAATTTGGAATGGTAAGTAAAAAAATTAATGAACAGTGAGTGACCTTTGACCACATTACACAGCTGCTAGGTCTCTACCCAAAAGAAATCAAAGAAAGAGGAAAAGACCCTTTGTGCCTAAAATAATTATAGCAGCTCTTTTTGTGGTGGCAAAAAACAAAACAAAACAGATGGTGCCATGAATTAAAGAATGTCCCAAAAAGTTGTGTGATATAAATTTGATGGAGTATTATTGTACTGTACAAAATGAGGAATTAGATAATTTCAAAAAGGTATGAAAAGACTGATGTGAACTGATACAGAGTGAAGAATACAAGGTGTATTATAATATCAATTTTTATCAAAATGAATAATCTTAAAGACTTCTTTAAACTGATATAGAATGAAATGAGCACTAATGCAGCAAAAAGTAGAAGGAAAATGAAACTGGGGAAAATTTGCAAAAGTTTCTCTGATAAAGGCTTCATTTCTCAAACCTATAAGGAACTGAGTTAAATTTATAAAAGTAAGAGCCATTCCCCAGTTGATAAATGGTCAAAGGATATGAAGGGGTAGTTTTCAGAAGAAATTAAAGTTATCAAAAGTCACATAAAAATGCTCTAAGTAACTACCAGTTAGAGAAATGAAAATCACAACAGTTCTGAGATACCACCTCACATCTGTCAGATTGGCTAACATGACACAAAGGAAAAATGACAAATGCTGGAAAGGACACTAATACAATGTTGGTGGAGTTGTGAACTAGCCCGACCATTTTGGAGAACAATTTGGAATTATACCCAAAGCACTATAAAACCTGGACCCAGCAATACCAGTACTAGGTCTATAACCCAAAGAGATCAAAGACAAGGGAAAAGGACCTATTTGTACAAAGATATTTATAGTAGCTGTTTTTGTGGTGCAAAGAACTGAAATTGAGGGGATGCTTATCAATTGGGAAATGGCCGAATTAATTGCCATATATGATTGTGATGGAATACTATTGTGCTATAAGAAATTATGAGCAAGATGGTTTAAAAAAAAACTGGGAAGACTTACATGAACTCAAGTGAAGTGAGCAGAACCAGATAACATTGTACACAGTAAAAGGAATATTGCAAAGATGATTAAATGTGAAAGACTTAGCTACTCTGATCAAGACAATGATCCAAGACAATTCCAAAGAAGCCAAGATGAAAAATGCTATCCATCTTGAGAGAGAGAACTGATGTACTCTGAATGCAGATTGAAGCATACTTCTTTTTACTCTCTTTATTTTTATTATTTTATTTTGTTTGTCTTTTCTTTTGCAACATGGCTAATGTAGAAACATGTTTTGCATGACCTCACATGTATGACCAAAATAAAATTGCTTACCCTCTCAAGGAAGGGGGAGGGGCAGAAGGGAAGGAGAGAATTTGGAATTAGAAATTTTTAAAAATGATTGTTAAAAATGTTTTAAATGTAATGGGGAAATATTTAATAAAATAAATAAAAACTATTTAAAAAAGAATGAAATGAGTAGAACTGGGAGAACAGTATGTAAGATAGCAACAATACTTTAAAATAAACAACTTTGAAAGCAGTAAGAACTATGACCAATGCAATGACCATTCATTATTCCAGAGGACCAATGATGAAACATGCTATCCATTACAGAGAAGTGATGGCTTTAGGGTGCGGAATAAGACATATGTATTTTTTATATAGCCACTCAGGGAATTTGTTTTGTTTGAGTTTGCATATTTACTACAAGAAATTGTTTTTCTCTCTCTTTTTTTCTAATAGGGTGGGAAGGAGAGAAAATACATTATTGTTAACTTTTTTTTTAATACAGAGGCAGTGCTACAAATGTGAAATATTGCATACACTTTTAGATGAGATCAGAATTATATTTTACTTAAGTGTTTTACTTCATTACAAGAGACCTCACAAAATGGGAGTAATCTCTTAATGTTTGTAATGTAAACACAAAACACATAAAACTATTTTTATAAAAGGTTTTAATAGTGTCAGTACCCCAGGTTAGGTAGAGTTTCTAGAACACTTATTTCTAATGGCATCATCAATCTTTTCTTCAAGAAGACAAAAGAACCTTTTTCATTTATATCAGGGAAGAAGACCAGGGCAAAAATAAATCTGCTGCTTGGGGGAGATGATGTGAAATTAACAGGTGACAGAGGGAAAGTGAATCACATGACTTCTATTTTGTTTCTATCTTCTCAGTCAAAAAGAAGATTTTTTAAATTAAAAGAGTAAAACAAATACCATAAGGAGGGAAGATTGTAAGAGAACAGCTGCTCTAAATGAGTTCAAGTCTGCCAGGCTGAATAAAATTTATACCAGAATCCTGAAAGAACTTGCAGATGTGATTATTGATAATTATTCTCTGGGATATTTAAAGAACTACAGAATATTAAACACATGATGAAATATCAAGGATAAGTCAATGAGCTGATTTTCTTTCAAAACATGAAGCTAGAGGTCCAGAAACTATAGGAATATTTCTTAAATGTCAATCTCAAGCAAAATTCTGTAAAAGCTTAGAACCACTTAGGAATCATGAGAAGTGAACATGGTTGCTCTAAGAAGATGTTGTGGTAGACAGCTCACTTTTTTTGGAGACAGTGTTAACTAGACATATATCAGGGGAAGGCTGTAGATACAGAGTATCTGAACTTCAGAAAAGGAGGACAAAAAGGACAAAATCCTTCATAATATCACCATGACCTTTGATACTTTGCTGAGTCCATGATCTCATTGGACTTGTTCAGCTTTAAAAAAAAAAAGATGGAGAAATGCAAGATGGATCAAAGTTAGGTGGATGTATTGACTGACTGAATGATTTACCATAAAAATTCTAATCCAAACTAGATCAATTTTATCATGGAGAAAGGGCTTTATTGGAGCATTCTTGACATGGTCAACATTTTAATCAATGAGTGCATGGATGCAAACTTATGAAATCTGTAGGTTGCACAAAACTAGAAGAGATCACTACCTTGTGTGATGACAGATTCAGGGTCCCAACAGATAATGATGTTCGGAAATAAAGGGCTGAATTTAACAAAGGGAAAGTTACAGGGCTAAAATAAGAAATCTTGGCATGTGCATTCACTTTGAGAAATTTTACACACACACACACACACGAACTTTCCAACAGTAAGAGCCATCTGAAATTTCTGAGTTTCTCATCCTTGAAAAGAAGTGCATTCTCCATCATTAGGGATGTTTAAGCTGAGGCCTAATGATCACCTGCAGTGAAGAATCTGGTATTGGGTGAAAGGCTAACCTAAACAACCTTAAGGTTTAGTATAATTCAAAGATTCCATCACTGTGACTGATCTGCTTCCTGAACATGATAGACACCTTCAGGTGGCTTGAAAGCAAATCTTCCTAGTGACAAGTTTGGTGAGAGGCTGTGAGTGAGGCCTGTGAAATCATGCTTCAAGGGGGTATACAGCTATAAGAAAATCAATCAGAAACACTGCCAGGAAATCCTATGGGCTTTGAGTAATCCATGCTTTTGAGTGTACCCAATTGGCACCAAAGCAATCTGGTTTTGCATGGGGAAGCAAATTCCTTTCTGAAAGAAAGTTCAGCTTCACTTGTTAAGTAGGGAAGGTTGAGGTACCATACCCACAAACCAGTCTCACATATTTCATATGAGAGGAATGGAGACGGATCTGGGCCTGGGATAGGGATAGGATTAGGGATTGGACCAGCGACAGCAGGGGAGTAGAGAGCTCCCAGAGAAGACCTTCTACTAGTGTAAAGATTAATAACTGTTCTGTAATTTAGTGTCCTAGAGAGCTGCCTCAGGGTGTTGAGAAATTAAGAAATTTTCCTAGGATTAAACAGCAAGTGTGCTTCAGAGATGTGACTTGAGCCCAGGAGTCTGGCTTCAGGACCAGTTCTGTGTCCAGTGTCATGCTGTCTATTTTATGACATACATAAATAATAATTCGTTTAGTATTGAAAACTCTACAGGTCTATTGAGATATCTGTGGTTCATGCATGTGCATGACATAAGCCAAAACTATAGTAACACAAGTGACTGAATACCTGTGTCAAACTGACATTTCTGTGTATCTTACTTTGTGTACCACTCTGATTAGTTTCCCAATGCATTAGTATGCAGAGATGTTACAAACATCTCTTCCTCTCTCCTACCTCCATGATTGAGAAATTTAAACAGTGAGCCAAGCTGATCCATTACTGGCATCTCTTATTGCATACACACACAAAAAAGCCAATGGGAAGTCTCCAACCCTCTACCCCAATCTTCCTTTGGCCATAAGGAGTTCCAGTTAAACCATAAATGAAAGAAAAAGAAAAACAAACAAACAAACCTCAAAAACAAACTTCATTTTTGGGAGAGAAATAAACCATAAGAACATTAATTTTAAAAAATAAAAATACATTTTCAAGATTATGTTAGGAAGGCATAATGTAGGTAATGTAAGGTAAAATGGAAAGCACTATACCTCATTTGGGAATTTTTGCCCCTAGAAAAAGAAGCAGGCAAAGTGCCTTGTAGTTGGGAATGGGGGGGTTGGAAAAAGGGATCTCTGAATACTAGTTATGAGGGGGTATGGGGGAGAATCAGTTTGTTGTGAATCATCTGTAGCTTCTGACACAGTCTAACTCAACTCAATAATCATTTATAAGCATTTATTGTTGTTCAGTCTTTTCAGCTGTGTTTGACGCTTCGTGACCCCATTTGGGGTTTTCTTGTCAAAGATACTGGAGTGACTTGCCGTTTCCTTCTCCAGCTCATTTTATAGAGGGAGAAACTTGAGGCAAACAGTGTAAAGTGACTTGCCCAGGGTCACACGACAATTAAGTGTCTGAGGCCAGATTTGAACTTAGGAAAATGAGTCTTCCTGACTACAGATCGGGAACTCTAGCCACTGCTCCACCTGGCTGCACCTAAGCATTTATTAATTTCCTGCAAAAGGCAAGACATTATGTGTACAAAATGACCTGAAGAAGTTTAGAATCTACTGGGAAAAAACCATCTAATTAGATAAATAAATAGAATATAATTTGGGTAGAAGATCAATCAATCAATATTTATTAAGTGCCTACCATGTGCTGGCTGAGCTAAGTTCTAGAAGATAGTGTGGATGAGTAGAAGAATTAGAAAAGACTGCCTGTAGAAGGGTGCACAGGAATGTTCCCTTGAGGGAACCAAGGTATTCATCAAGAGGCAGACATGAGGAAGGAGTGAATTCCAGGCATGGTCACAGGACAGGAATGTCAAGGTCTGGCAAGAGCAAAGAGACCCATTTGACTGGCATGTACAGTGAAGAGGAGCGTTGTAAAATGTCTGGAAGGCAGGTTGGAGCCAGACTATGATGGACTTTAAACACCAAAGTGAGGAATTTATATTTTATACTGGAGACAAGAATGAGCCAGACTTTTGCTTGAATTAGATTACCGTATTTCCCCATGTATAAGACGCATCCTTTTTAAAAAAATTTGGGGTCTAAAAACTGGGTGCGTCTTGTACAGTGGTTATAGATTTTTTTTACTTGCATTTCCTGCTTTTTTGCGCTTGTTTTTGCGCTCATTGTTGTAGATTTTTTTACTAGCATTTCTGCTTTTTCGCACTTATTGTCTTTGCGCTCATTGTTTCCCATTTGTTACCAGTACATTAGATTACATTTTGCCATGTTTTACCCAGAAATGGTTCAGAAAAGATTTTTGCACAGTGCCAAATCCAAGTTAAAAGTGATCCAGTTTGCAAAAGTGAATGGAAATCATGCTGCTGAACGTAAGTTTGGTCCTCCTCCAACTGAGAAAACAATCCGAGACTGGCTATGGGAAGAAGAAACCCTACTGAAAATGCCACGGCAGAAGAAGGCCATGAGAGGCAAGAGTGAAGAAACCAACTATAGGAGAAGTTTGTACCTGGATGAAAAGATCCTGGGATAATATCAAGATTGAGATCGTTGTCAAGTCTTTTAAGAAGTGTGGTATTTCAAATGCCATAGATGGAACTGAGGATGAGGCAATATATGAAGACAGTGATTCATCATCAAACACAGATGAGGACAAGCTAATGGATGGGAGTTTTGACAGTGATGAGGAATTGGACGAATTTTATGATGAATAAAACTTGAGTTCAATAACTTCATGTAATACATTTTTTTTTCAAATTTCAGGCCCCCAAATTAAGGTGTGTCTTATACATGGGGAAATGTGGTATTTTTAGCACCTTTGGAGAGTATGGATTGGATAGACTGCTGGACCCGGAATAAGGAAGACCTGAGTTCAAATCTAGCCTCAGACACTTCCTAACTGTGTGACCCGGAGCAAGTCACTTAAACTTTATTTGTCTCTGTTTCCTCATCTGTAAAAAAGGGTATAATAAGAGTCCTTACCTCCCAGGGTCATTGTAAAGATCAAATGAGATAATATTTTTAAAGTGCTTAGCATAGTGCCTGGCTGTGTGCTATATAAATATTAGGAAAGTGCTATATCAATGTGAGCTATTATTATTGTTGTTGTTGTTAGGTGGGAGGTGATAAGGAGCTAACAAATCCAGGCAAGAGGCAATGAGGGCCTAAACTAAAGCCATGGCTATTTGAAGGAAGAAGAGGGTAAAGGTAGATGAATGACTGAGTCATCAAGATTCAGCAAGTGATTCTGGATATGATAATTGAAAATAAGGAACAGAATATGATCATTGAAAGGAAGGCGATTAGAAGGATTGTAATGGCCTCAGCCATAAAAGGGAAGAGTGGAAGAGAGTCAAGTTTGAGACAAGAGGGAAACAGTAAGGTGTTTTCTTTTACTTTTTTGTACAAATTGAGTTTGGGATCCCTGTGTGATATCCACTTAGAGATGTTGGTGATGGAACTCAGGAATTAATACATTCACCAAAGGGTGTCGAGGCAGAAAAGAAAAAGGCTGCAGAGTGTGGGGGGACACATCAGTCAGAGATGATGATCTAGCAGAGGACAATTTAGGAGTAATCAGAGAGATAGGAGGAGAACTGGGGAGAATAGTTTCAAAAGAAAACTGAGTGGGGAGAAAGCATTCTGGAGGAGAGGGTGGCGAAATGCCACAGAGAAGTCAAGAGGGATGAAGACTAAGAAAAAGGTTGCTGGATTTACCAATTAAGAGAACCCTGATAACTCTGAAAAGAACAATTACAGTTGAGTGATGAGGTTTGTTTGCAGATTACTAGGGCTTGAGAAATGAGTGGAAGGAGAAGAAATGGCAGTAGAGGAAAAAGGTTGGTTTACCTTTTTTTTTCCTTTCTGGGCAATTCTAATAGCCTTCTATCTACAGGGTATTCCTGAAGTCTGGACACATAGGCAAAAATGCATATTTTCAAGAAATGAAATGACTGAAATTTTCAATAACATTTTATTTAATTCGAATATTAACAAATAACAGCTTCAACCTCAAATGACATCATGTGATTTCATGTTCATATTCCAAGAGTGAATGTGCTAAAATTGATGGCAATGTGGAGTTATTGCATCAAGTTCATGTGAATCTTGCAAAGCTCATCAACCTTTGCATAACAAATGATGGAAATCATACTGAAGATGTTTTTGGTAATATTCCAATTAAATAAAATGTTGAAAATTTCAATCATTTCATTTTTTGAAAATATGCATTTTTGCCTATGTGTCTAGACTTTAGGAACATCCTGTATTTTAAATACTTATTTAACTAGGTGGTAGGTAATCCACATAAGGTCTGTCAGGGAAGTAGATGTATGAGAAAGGAAGGTCAAACGCCTCCTACTTCCCTCTAGCTTCCCCTCTCCATCACCATTGTCCCCACCTGCATGCCATTTTGACCTCAGACGTACATCTCTATCTCTATCTAGCAAGACAGAGATAGAAATAGATAGATATATCTCTATATAGTTAGATAGAGATAGACATGTCTCTATCTATCTAGTTATATTACATATCTATCTCCATAATATACGTATCTCTTTCTCTCTGAGATGACCTTGGTTGAGTACTAGTCCTAGGTGGTAAGAGAAGGAGCTTATCAGCAGACTAGACTTTAAGCAAAAAGATGTCTAGTCTCTCCTGATGTGTGAAAAGGGTGATAAGGGTGCCGAAAGGAGCACAGCTAACCACATACCCTGAGGAAATCAAAGACAGAGTGAAAGGTCCCATAAATACCAAATATTTAGAGGAGTATTTTTCTTATAACCTCAAAGAACTGGAAACAAAGTGTTGTTCAGTTGTTTTCAGTAGTGTCTGGGTTTTTATGACCTCATTGGGGCAAAGATACTGGAGTGGTCCGCCATTTCCTTCTCTAGCTCGTTTTACAGATGAGGAAACTGGGGCAAACAGGGTTAAGTGATTTGTCCAGGGTCACATAGCTAGTGTCTGGGGGCCAGATTTGAACTCAGAAAGAGGAGTCTTCCTGACTCTCCTTATCTTCTCCATTGTCTCCAAGCCCTACCTGCCATTCTCAATTCCATTCTTATACCTAGAGCCACCTACTAGGCTTCAGGTTGGTTGGGAAGCACTAAAAGTATTGGAGCAAAGGCTACCAAGGAAAAAGACACCTGGCTTGAATTTCTCCTACCCGTGCAGAGCCAGGAAGCCTAGACTCCTGGTTAGACTCTGACTCTGTCTATGTACTATGGCAGCCCCTAGCTGCCCCAAACAAACGTAGATGTGCATAAATCAGAGAATGGCTAAATTATGATACTGAATTGTGATAAAGAAATGGAATGTAACATTATTAAATTGGATAAAGAAATGAACATGAAGAATTTGGAGAAGCATGAGAAGACCTATATGAGCTGATGCAAAGTAAAGTAATTAAAAAGGAGAAAACATTAGATATGACTACAACAATGCAAAAACAAACAGCAGTGACAACAACCAAATAAAACCGAATACTGTGCAATTATAATCATCATGACTAGATCAAAACTTGAGATAAGAAAATGTACCACCCTCTCTTTACTGGAATGATGTGGGACTAATGGTGTAAAACCCTGATTATGCTGAAAGATTTTGTGGGTTTGTGGTTTGTTTTGCTTACTTGTTTTTTCTGTCTTTCTTTTTAAAAATTCTTTGTTGTTTTACAAGCAACAGTATTCCGATTGGAGAGGAGAGATATGTTTGAAAGTGAAGATAGTATAAAGGCAAAAGTTAATAATGCATTTAAAAAAAAACACCAAAACATTAAAAAAAAGCATTGCAGGTACCCTCAGTGTCTGTACCCACCTTCTGCTCATCCCTCACCCTAGGATTGATTGATATAGCTTCAGCTGAAAGGGGTCTTGCTTCCACCAGGCTGTAGAGTTTTGGTGGTACTACTACAAGGCTTTCAATCCCAACTCCCAGACAGGTCCATGTTTCCCATATACTTGGGTGAGGTGGTGGTATCTGAATGGAATTAACAGTTGGGAGATGAGATAGTACATTTTCTCTTTATCTCCTTCCTTGTCTCCCAGCACCGTCTGCCTACCTCAGTTCCATTCTTATACCTAGAGCTCCCATCTGGGCTTCAGCATGGTTGAGAAGCACTCAAGGGTATTGAAGCAAAGATGACCAACGAAAAAGAGATACCTGGTTCCAATTTCTCCTACCCACACAGAAGGATGAAGCTTAGACTCTTGGATAGAGTCTACTATTCTTCCTGCTTATCCATTTCCAATATGAAACACAGATGTTCCTCCAGCTGAGAGTTATGGACAGATGGTCAAGCTGCTCACCCAGAATTCACTTCTACTCCTCCATTCTATGGCCTGCTGGGCATAACAAAAGCTACAACCTGGCCCACAACCTACCTCCATCTTCTTTACTTTAGGATCAAAAATGAGAAGTTGGAAGGAACCTTAGGGATTTAGTCCAACCCTTTCCTTTTGAAGATGACAGAACTGAGTCTCAGAAGAGTGAAATGATCTACCAAGGGTCACACAGTTAATAAGTGTCAGAGGCAGGATTTGAACTCAGGTCCTCCTGACTTCAAAGCTAGCAGTCTATTTACTATATTATGCTGTCTTTCTGGTAAGCAGTGTCAGCATAAGGGATGCTGACATGTTTTGTCCCTAGAACACCTTTCCACCCTTAGCCGAATGCTCCCTTTGACATCAATGCTAGGGCCATGTTGCTCTTCTAGTTGGAGTTCTGGTAGAAAAAATGCTGAACTGTAAGCCAGAAGACCTAGATTCCATAGTGAAACTACTCACATCAATTTTAAAAGTTGTAAGAACAGCTGGAACTGCACTAAAAGGAGAATTGAGCTCTCAATCCTGGTATTGGCAGAGATCTGTGCCAGGCTTTATCTTGCATAGTTAGTTCTTCTCAAGTGGGCTTTTAGTCCTTCCTGTAATTTTCAATGAAGAGGCAGGAAAGTACATTGGAGAAGATAAAGATCGCTATATAAGGCTATTTTCGAGAGAGAAAAGGTAGAATTGTGTAAAGAAGCATCATTCTTCTTTCAATAGTATTTATTTAAGTTACAAAGCCTTCTTTGTAAGACTAAACAATTTACTATTGAAGCACAGCCATGATTAAAAAGAGCTAGAGTAACAAAAGACCTTTTTAAAAACATTTTTTAAACATGATCGAGAAGATTGGTTTGTAAAAGTGAGCAGCTGGCCAGCTATGGCATCTGTTACCTACCTATAATCTTACAGAGATGCTGCTGGATATAGAAAATTTAGCATAACACTTGCTGTGAGAAACAGTGCTATCGATCCAAATGAGATGTAAGCTACTTCATCGAAATGCAAGTACTTTTGGGATGTAAGGAGAATTTGGAAAAGAATGAAGAATAAATGTACTGCCATGCTCAATAACCAACACCCCTCCCTCTAAATCGATGATAGTAGTAAGCTAATAAAAATTTGATCCATTACATAACACTCTTGTCCAATTGTCCAAGACAGGGGCCATGGGAGTTACTCACATGATTCAATGTAAAAAGCAAATTTGGTCACTTTGGGAAGAAAATACCAACTTTCACCTCAAAGTCTCAAATTTCATATGTATGTGTATACACAAATGTACACAATGTAGACATATTCACATATACTGAAATGAACACATACATATATCTATACACATATGCATATATACATACATATACATATGTGTGTGGGGGGGCAGCTAGCTATTAAAGTGAATAAAATGCAAAGCCTGGAGTCAGGAAGACCTGAGTTCAAATCCAGCTTTAGGCACTTCCTAGCTGTGTGACCCTTGGCAAGTTACTGTTTGCTTCAGTTTCCTCATCTTTAAAATGGGGATAAAAATAAGCACCTACATCCAGGATTGCTATGAGGATAAAATAAGATAATATTTGTGAAGCACTTAGCACAATGCCTGGCACATGGTAGGTGCTATATAAATATTAATTATTATTATTAGTTACATATATGTATACTTACACATACACACATATACGCATATGCAGTTGTCTCAACTGAACACTTTATTTGGAAGGACATAACCAGAGGGTTCTCTTAAATGCATGGAGATAATACAGCTCATAATTTATGATGAATTTAAATGAAGAAAATGACTTAATAATTAGTAGAAAGGGAAAAGGTGTCCATTTTGCAAATTTTTCCTTATGTGAGGTTGTGAAAAAGTCCAAAAAGATCATGAAAGTGAGAAGTATGTTTCTAGTAGAAATTTCCAGAAATTTAGTGAAACCAGGAAGAAAATGAAATCAGAGGAAGAGATGTTTCAAATCAAAGCAAGGTTAGGTTTCTCTGATTAGTTCATTTGGTTCTGGCAACTGACAACATCAAATCTATTAAATGGCGTATGCTGACTGTGAACAGCTGGCTATGGAGGGGTAAAGACACAGACTGAGCCAGTGACTTCTAAGGCAGCTGGTCACTATGAAGGTAGCCCAAGACAGAGGTTACTACCAAGTGTGCTCAAAGTCCAATTGGATATGGGCTTTGAATATGAGTCAGCTTCCAAGATAAGATGAAAACAAGACCAATAAAAATATGATAATTATGAGTCTTCCTAACTCACATGTTTCTCAACAACAACCAAAAACATGATATTTATCTATCAAGTACCTGATGTAGGAAAGATACTATGCTTAGCATAAGATATGAAGACAAAACAAAGGAGCAAAAAAAAAGTCCCTGCCCTCATGGAGTTTGCATTCTACTTGGACATACAGTAGGTAAGTAAATGTAACTAACTGCTACACATAAACAAAAACAAGATAATTTGAGGATGGAGCAGACACCTAAAACTAGGGCGATCCAAAAAAGGCTTCGTAGAGGAGGTTGCGGTGGTGGTGAAATTTGAAGGAAGCTAAGGATGTTAAGAGGTGGCCATGCAAAGGGTGTGAATTCCAAGCTGCCATTACTGATGCAACAGGATGCTACAACTACTACACTGTAGTTCAGGGGTTCTTAACCTAGGGTCCACCAGCTTAAAATAAAAGATAGATAGCTGTATTTCCATATAATCAGTTTCCTTTGTAATTGTATGTGTTTTATTTGCTGCATTCAAAAGTAGTACTCTGAAAAGGGTCTGGTAAAGTAGATTTTACCAGACTGTAAAGAAGAATCTATGACATAAAGATGATTAAGAATCCCTGCTGAAGGGAGTGTTTGTAATAACTAAGAAACATTGGTGGGGCTAGGAGACAATACAATAAAAAACAAACATTGAAAGAATGGAAGAATAATTACTAAGGTAGAAGTGGGCATAACCATCTTTCTCATAGAATCATAGAATCTCAGGGATACAGATATGGATCTCAGGAGTCATCTACTGCAATCTGAAGCAGGACTCTCTTTTACATCATCTCTAACAAATAATCTTCCATTTTTTGCTTTTGCAGAGGCCTAGTGCTGGAGAATTCACCTTTCCTTAAAAGAGTGCATAGTCTACACTTTTACATTCATCTTCAGTTGCATACCTTTAAACATCTAGGACATCTTTTGAACATGTCCCTTTAATAGTCTAGGCTCATCAGAAAGGCTTTCTTGTGCTCACATCAGTCTTTCTCATCCCAAATTCCACCTTTCTTGAGCTACCTTTCCTTTTAAATTCCTCCACACTGGAACCATAACTAATATTTTGCTTATAGATTTTTTTAAATCAGTTCTACTAAATTTCAAGGGTTTATATCAAACTATGTCCAATATTTCCATGCTTACCTAAGAGTATTCCTGATTAAGATATTTCCCTGCTATTCATCTTATGTACATTGTCTTTTGCCCACCACTCTATTGCATATCATTAGAATAACATATGCTGGTCAGAAGAGATTTGTGAAAACAAAACAAAATGGAGACTCAAATAATTGTCATGACTAGATAAGAGCTCAAACCTAAATACAAATGTCCAAAGGGTAAAATTGGAGGCTGTTAGACTATGACTATGTTAGACTATTATTGTCACTACTGATACGCTTATGTTAGTCTTCCCCATTCCCTTAAGAAGTAAAGTATTGTGGGGCAATAAAGAAGCTGGAAGAAAAGCACAAATATATATCACAGAACTTCTGCCAGAGTCAGGAGTGCCCTGTATATTTAATATCAATCTGTTCACCCCTCCTTTATTCATTCCACCTCCAGTTTTCTCCTAAAGCAATCCAGGAAAAGCTTGAATCAATTAAGTAGCATGAGAATAAATCTGATTAACCATCTTTCATCACACCCTGCTTTGCTGCTCTATAGAGGATATGAGGGGGCACTAGAAAACAGACACCTGAATGCACTATCCAACTGGTCACAGTTCATTCATGGCCAACTCTGAATATACCTTAGCATTTACTCTTAGTTTCTTTAAACATCCACTAATTTATTTCGTGATGAACTGAACTGTCATGCTATCGTTCTTCCTCCATATTCAAAAACTTATGAGTCCCCCAAGCATTCAACACAAACCAGTTCTCAATTACTCAAACTCATTCTCCCTCCATCCATAGGTGTTCCTTTAAAACACCAAGGGTTAGACATGGTGGCCCACGTTAGTAATCCCAGCCACTGAGGAGGCTGAAGCTGATGGCTTTCTCGAGCTTGGGATTTCTGAGTTTCGGTGGGCTGTGCCAGTTGGGTAGCCTCCATCATCAGTAAGACGGCCCCAGGAGCAAAAAGCACCAGGTTGTCTAAGGAGAGTCAGAATGATCCACACTGGTAACAGAACAGTTCAAAGTTCCCTTGCTCTTCAGTGGTGAGATTGGGCCTGTGAGCAGCCCCCACATTCTAGTTTAGGTGAGATGGAAAGTTGTTGTTGAGTCATTTTCCAGCTGTGGCCGACTCTTTGCGATCGCATTTGAGGTTCTCTTGGCAATGCTGGAGTGTTTGCCATTTCCTTCTCCAGTTCATTTTACAGGTGAAGAAACTGATGCAAACAGGATTAAATGACTTGCCCAGGGTCACACAACTAGTAAGTGTCTGAGGCCATATTTGAACTCAGGAAGATGAGTCTTCCTGACTCCAGGGCCAGCACTATGCCACCCAGCCATCCCTGAAATGGGATAACCCAGTATTATAATAGAAACAAAAAGAAAAAGAAACAAAAGAAACTCTATTTGGGCCACTTTCCAACTATTCTACAATCAAAACCAGTCAAGTGGCTACTTCCTGACATCTTTAAATGGGTCTAGGAAATCAGGGTCCATTGTGGTTTCCCACAGCCTCAGGTATATCACTCTTTCTCCTTTTCTGACATTTCTATATATGATACAATAACCTGGTGCTTCAGTGTAGTGGAAGACAGTAATTGACGATCATGACGATGACGATGATGATGATGATGATTGCTAGCACTTATATAAGTTTACAAAGTACTTTCATATATAAATTCATTTAATCCTTAAAGCAACCCTATAAACTAGTCACTATTTTTATCTCTATTTTACAACGAAGTAACTGAGTCTGAGAAAAGTTAAATGACTCGCTCAACTAAGTTGAGTGTCTGAGGCTGGATTTGAACTCAGCTCTACTTGACTCCTGGGCAGCTAGGTGGTTCAGTGGACAGGGTCAGAAACACTCATCTTTCTCAGTTCAAATCTGGCTTCAGACACTTACTAGCTGTGTGACCCTGGGCAAGTCACTTAACCCTGTCTGCTTCAGTTTGCTCATCTGTAAAATGAGCTGGAGCAGGAAATGGCAAACCCTTCTAGTGTCTTTGCCAAGAAAACCCGAGATGGGGTCACAAAGAGTCAGACGTGACTGAAATGACTGAAGAGCAACAACTTCGTGATTGCAACTCACGTTATACACTGAACCAAATGACTGACTAGTTAGTATTAATTTCTGGAAACTCTACATAAGATGTACTGGTTTTGGTACATGGTAAATGCAGTGACTGACAAGTTAAAAATAGTTATTTGTTTGTTGTATGGCTTCAGAACTTACCTTCTATATCCACCGCAAGAATGAGTAGGTCAAAGAAGACTCAGATCCACTAATGGAAACTCAGTCTAAACTATGTGCCCTGATGATGCTAGACCAAAAATTCCCATGCCTGTCCCATAATAAAGTGAATACAGGGCACTGAGATGTGAAGTAGGGGAAGGGAATAAGCATTTATAAAGCATCTACTATGTGCCAGGCACTGTCCTAGGCACTTTACAGATATTATCTCATTTGATCACCACAACTACCCTAGGAGGTAGGTGCTTATTATCCCCATTTTACAGGGGAGGAAATTGAGGTGAACAAAGGTTAGGTAACTTACACAGCTAGTGTATCTGAGGCAGGATTTTAACTCAGGTTTTCCTGACTCCAAGATTAGCATTCATACCCACTGTGACACCAGCTGCCTAATTAGCTGAGAAATTAAGTTTTTCACTGTCATGGTGAAAAGGCAATGATTGAGACAATAATGGTAGCTCCTATTTATAAAGCATTTTAAAGTTGACAAAGTTCTTTCCTTCCATGTCTCTAAATAGAGTATGAGTATAATTATCCCCATTATACTGATGGGTAAACTAAGACTTAGAGAATTTAAATGACTTAGTGAGTGGCAGAGAAGGGATTTGAACTTAGGTCTTTTAACTTTAAATTTGGTGCTCTCTCCACTTGAGGAAAGATGACTGAATTGCTTAAGATTAGAAATACTAGTTTGCAAAAGAACCTGGGCCTTCTGTCTATTATCTCAGTGTTCTACAAATAAAAATGGGATGTGAGGGAAATAAAGAAGCAAGTAAAAGTTTGAAAAACAAAACCAAACACAACATCTCCGATTTCAAACTGCAGTCATGGGGGAGACTTTGTGAGAGAGAAAATTGACTTTTCCCTTTTATGAAATGGAAACCCACAAATTTTGGCTCAAATTAGCTACGGGGGGAATATACTAAACAGTGTAGCTGGAGAATGTCTCAATAAATTATTGGGTCTTTCAGTTGCTGTGGTTTTAAACCACATTTCTTCATAATAATTTTTAATGAGTTCATACCACCATTACCTACACCTTTTGAAAATAATTCTTGAAACATGGAATTCTTAATCCGAATTCTGGGAAATCTGGAGACTTTTGGTGCACCATATTAATTCAGTTGAATGAACATTTATTAAGCTTCTACTAAGAGTGAGGTATTTTACAAGGATAGGTAGGCAGGTAGATAGATAGACAAATACAGAGAGATAGATATGACAGAGACCCTGTTTGCAAGAAGAATACAGTTTTATGAGGAGGAGAAGAAAACATACAAATAAGTGGTTATGATACAAAGAAGAATGAGAAAAGTATGAAGGAGAGATGCAAGCCAAGTGGCATGAGAAATATGAAAAGGTAGAGATTATTTTCACTTGGAGGCCATCAGGTGAGGCTTTGTACAGTAGGGGGCATTACAATTGGTCCTTGAAGAAAAGGAGGGAGGGATTGTGACAGCTAGTGATGGGGAGAAATTCATTTCAGGCATGTGGGATGTTATGAAACAAGCCAGAGAGGTAGGAAAGGGCAAGATAAGAACAGTAATTGTACTGTAAATGTACTGTTTGATTGGAACTTAGACTATTTGAAAGGATGTGAATGAGGTTGGAGAGATTTCAGTTACATTTTAGCGGGCCTAAAATGCCAAAGTTAGGAATTTGTGATTTATTTCCTGGACAATGGGAAGCTATTGCAAGTTTCTGAGTAAAGGAGTGATATGACCATAAGAACACATTTGGAAAATTACTTAAGAACCCGTGTAATGGAGGGCTTGAAATACAAAGATAGTGGAGGCTTGAAGACCCATCAGGAAACTACTACACTATTCTGAGACAAAAAGAAAAGAAAGCCCAGGACCAAACTAAGATATTTGTAGAGGGATGAAGAGGAAGCCTGAATGAAAAGATATTTCAGGAGAATAACTGACAAAATGTGGCAAAAGGCTGGATGTGTAGGGGCACGTAGCCAAGATGGCAGCTTGAAAACAGGGACTCACTTAAGCTCTCTCCCAAGTCCCTCCAAGCGCCTGTAAAAAAGGACTCTAAACAAATTATTGAGCTACATAACCCATGAAATAACAGAGGGAAACAACTGTCCAGCCCAAGACAGCCTGGATGGTCACTGGGAAGGGTCTATCGCACCATGCTGGGTGCAGAGTGCAATCCAGCATGGGCCATGCTGGAAGAGACCAGACCAGGGTAGACTGGGCAGAGCAGGCCTCAGGGCCCTGAATCACTGAGCTGTAGCAATTACCACCCTTCTCAACCCACAAACCCCAAAGACAATGGAGCAGGTCAGTGGGAAAACTGCTGGATCTGGGTAAGGGAAGCATGGGGTTTGGAGGCAGCCCCGGGGTGGTGAAAGCGGCTGCAGTGGCACTGCAGCAGCAGCAGCAACAGCAATAGCAGCAGCAGCAGAGGAGGATGCTTCTGGCCCCAGGCCCACAGACAGTGGGGGGAATCAAGCGGCTGATCAGAACTGGAGTGCAGGGATCTATTTTCTGGTACTGAAGCAAGGTTCTCTTGCTTTGCCCTGCTTGGATCTGGGTCTCAGTCCTGGTTGGTGGTTCTTGGGGGAGGAAGAGAGCTGGTGTGGCAGACCTTTGTGGTGGCTGTGAAGAGGGAGTCCACTTGGTGGCTACATGGCATAAAGGTGTACCTGCACTTACAGATGGGACCACAGGCCAGGAGAGGAGTATCATACAACTTCAGAATATAAGTAGCCCTGAAAACAGCAGCGCAAAACCCCTGAAGCTTGGGACAAAGCACTCTTCACTCTGAAAGCAGTCAAACCCTGAAAAAAGCTCAAAAGTCAAGTAATTGGCTGGGAATGTGAGCGAGCCATGTAAAAGGACTCAGACTACATAGAATCTTTCTTTGGTGACAAAGAAGATCAAAACATACAGCCAGAAGAAGACAACAAAGTCAAAGAGGCTACATCAAAAGCCTCCAAGAAAAACACCAATTGGTCTCAGGCCATGGAAGAGCTCAAAAAGGATTTTAAAAATCAAGTAAGAGAAGTAAAGGAAAAATTGGGAAGAGAAATGAGAGTGATACAAGAAAATAATGAAAAACAAGTCAACAACTTGCTAAAGGAGACCCAAAAAAATACTGAAGAAAATAACACCTTAAAAAAATATACTAACCCAAATGGCAAAAGAGCTCCAAAAGCCAATGCAGTGAAGAATCCCTTAAAGGCAAAATTAGTCAAATGGAAAAGGAGTTATAAAAGACCACTGAAGAAAATACTACCTTAAATTTAGAATGGAGTAAGTAGAAGCTAGTGACTTTATGAGAAATCAAGAAATTATAAAACAGAACCAAAAGAATGAAAAATGGAAGACAACAAGAAATATCTCATTGGAAAAACCACTGAGCAGGAGAATAGATCCAGGAGAGATAATTAAAAAATTACTGTACTACCTGAAAGCCCTGATCAAAAAAAGAGCCTAGACATCATCTTTCAAGAAATTATCAAGTAAAATTGCCCTGATATTCTAGAGTCAGAGGATAAAATAGAAATTGAAAGAATCCACTGATCACCTCCTGAAAAAGATCCCAAAAAGAAAACTCCTAGGAATATTGTCACCAAATTCCAGAGCTCCCAGAGCAAGGAGAAATACTGTAAGCAGCCAGAAAGAAACAATTTGAGTATTGTGGAAACACAATGAGGATAACACAAGATCTAGAAGTTTCTACATTAAGGCACTGAAGGGCTTGGAATATGATATTCCAGAGGTCAAAGGATATAGGATTAAAACCAAGAATCACCTACCCAGCAAAACTGAGCATAATGCTCCAGGGCAAAATATGGATTTTCAATAAAATAGAGGACTTTCAAGCATTCTCAATGAAAAGAGCAGAACTGAATAGAAAATTTGACTTTTAAATACAAGAATCAAGAGAAGCATGAAAAGGTAAACAGGAAAGAGAAATCATAAGGGACTTACTAAAATTGAACCATTTTGTTTACATTCCTACATGGAAAGATGATATTTGTAACTCATGAGACCTTTCTCAGTATTAGGGTAGTTGAAGGGAATATACATATATATATAGACAGAGGGCATAGGGTGAGTTGAATATGAAAGGATGATGTCTAAAAAGAAATAAAATTAAGGGGTGAAAGAGGACTATATTGGGAGAAGGAGAAAGGCAGAGATAGAATGGGGTAAATTATCTCAAATAAAAGTGTCAAGAAAAAGCAGTTAAAATGGAAAGGAAGAGGGGGCAGGCAAAAGGGAACGAGTGAATCTTGCTCTCATCAGGTTTGACTTAAGGAGGGAATAACATACATACTCAACTGCATATCTTTCCCTACAGGAAAGTATGGGGGGAAGGGGATAAGAGGGAGGGGATGATAGAAAAGAGGGCAAATTTGGGGAGGAGGTAGTCAAAAGCAAACACTTTTGAGGTCAAGGGAGAAAAGTGAATAAAGGGGGACAGGATAGGATGGAGGGAAATATGGTCAGTCTTTTACAACATGACTATTATGAAAGTGTTTTACATAATGATACATGTGTGGCCTGTGTTGAATTGCTTGCCTTCTCAAGGAGAGTGGGTAATGAGGGAAGAAGGGAGAGAATTCGGAACTCAAAGTTCTAAAAACAAATGTTTAAAAAAAGTTGTTTTTACATGCAACGGGGAAATAAGATATACAGGCAATGAGGTATAGAAATCTATCTTGCCCTAAGAGAAAATAAGGGGAAAGGGGATAAGGGAGTGGGGAGTGGGGTGATAGAAGGGAAGGCAGACTGGGGAAAGGGAAAATCAGGATATATGCCATCTTGGAGAGGGAGGAGGGTAGAAATGGGGAGAAAATTTGTAACTCAAAATCTTTTGGAAATCAATGTTGAAAACTAAAATATTAAATTCAAAACAAGAATAAAAAGACTGGATTGTGTAGTGGAGCAAGAAGAGCTGAAGATGACTTCAAGGTCATTGGCATAGAAGATTTGGAGGCTGGTAGTAACAAATATATAGAAGAGAGAAAATTCTGGAATCCCTGTGAGCCATTAAAATTGACTCAACAAGGTATAAAAATATTGAGCAGAGGGTTGATGCATCTTATTTCTCAGTCCCCCTGAGGAATCTGATCTGAATGTATTATGAAACCAGGGTTTAGGCTCAGTGTATATCAAATCTCTGATTCTAATCCCTGAGTCTCAACATCATCCCTCATATATAATTTTTAACAGTCAAAAGTGGGTGAAACATAAACAAATATCTTTACATATCTATTGGCATTCAATTCAAAGATATTTGACAATACACAGTAGATACCTAATGGTGACTTTTTTTGCGAAAGAATGTAATTATTAAAGTTTGCTACAGTTAACATTACTCTCGAATAAACAATGGCAAACAAGGATCTGACAACACACTTACAAACTGAAGGCACACACTGTTATTTGAAGATATAATTATAGATACAGATCTGGAAGGGACCTTAAAAGTCATCGAATCCAAATTCTTCATTTTACAGATGAGGAACTGGGACCCAAAGAGGGTGAGGGTAAGTGGTCTTGGTCACATGCATAGTAAGTGACAGAGATAGGATTCAAACCAACAAGGGTTTCTGAATTCTCTGACTCCAAACTCACTGTTCCTCCACTGTACCAGAAAGCTGCTGCTTTGATAATTATTGAAAACTAAAAGAAAACAAAGGTCATTGGTTCCATACATCACCCAGTACACTGTGAAAGCATGATTAAAGTGAAGTTATAATTGAAAGAACTGAAATGCCTGTGAAATTTTTTCTTAAATCATTATATAAGATCCAGGAATATTTCTTTCACTTTTGAATGTCATCAGAATCTGAAATCTAAGGTCAAGTAAGCTGTTTGGGCACCTGGGGGAAAATAACATTTCTTTGCACAAGATTCCGTTCTACTGTGAGGAGCTATAGTACTAGAGATAGTTAATGAAGGGAAAAGGGGGCACATAAAAACCTGCCCCCTTAAAGACAGTATCGTGTATATGGTATAGTGGGAAAAAATGAATCTCAGACCTGAGCTTCAGTGCCAGGCTCCACTTTTAATCAGTTGAATGGCCTTGATTAAGTCCTTTGACTCCTTTGGTCTTCAGGTGCTTGGTAGGTCAAAAGAGTCAGGTGGAGGGAAGGATTTCTAAGGTCCTTTCCAACTTTAACCTTTTGTTGGTTCTAAACAGAAAACTTCTTTGCTACAATAAACAAGCAGGATCCATGGCAGGGGGGTGGTGGGGAGAGGGGGAATTAACATGTCTTGGGTGAGATTCTCTTTCAGTACATACTCAATAAGAAGAAATGTTTCAGGAAACAACATTTCAATTCTCCTCCAAAAACATTTTAATCTTAATTCATGATATTTTCATTGACTTTAGAACTTGAAGAGATCTTAAAAATCTTCTAGGATCATAACTCTCAGTTTTTGGAAAAAGATACTGAGGCACACAACAATTAAATGACTTTTGATTCACTAACAAATCAATTTGACCCATGCTATTAAATGTCTACTATGTGTAAGGCCCTGGGACAAGACCAAAAGTGTCCTTTGATTTAAAAAACTTTCATCCTACTTTCCCCAAACCACACACTAAGTAGCAAAGTCAGGATTTGAACTGAGGTTCTATGAATTCTAAGGCTTTTTCTACTATTCCACAAGACCATACAAATAATAGTATAACAACAACAATTTTAATAAGACAGTATATGTAATATAATAATTTTATAACATTTTATTATCAGAAATATGGGAAGCCATTGTAACTTTGAATATATCATATATAGCATTAACATTTCACTAATGGAGTTTCTAGAAATCAGTGGCAGAATAAAGAATTAAATCTGGGATTTTTATACTTATCTTATATATTATTACTTGCATTGTGAGCTGGTTTTGTTACTATAAACCTTTGAAAATCCTACAGGTCTAAAGGACTTGGGCTTTCTTGTAGAATAGAGCTGTCCCTAGGTACTGGTGAAGGTTCTTATTCTAAATAAAGCCTTTCCTGACCTTATGCTCCTTGCTCCCAACTCCAAATGTTCTCTCTCCCTAACAACCTGCTATTTAGTATATATCTAGTAAATAGCAGAGGCTAGATTAGAACCAGGTATGTACTTTTGTATTTATTCAGCATATGCTTAGAGATGCTCCTGTTGCCTTCCCCAATAAAATGTAAGCTCTTTGAGAGCAGGGCTTGTTTTATGCCTTGTGTTTTTATCCTCAACATCTAGCATAGTATCTGACACATAGTAGGTGCTGAATATGGTATGAATGCTTGATTGACTGATAGATTGTTGAAATACCTGAGGTAAAAATTAAGGGTAAAGGAAGTGTGAATGAAGAAGAGATTTTCTGTGAAAACAGTAAACTTAGTTGGAAAGCTTTCTATTATAGAGACACCTCTCTCTCTAAATGAGAGACTCTTAACCTGAGGTCAGCGAGTTCTACAGGGTTCATGGACAATTTAGGGTGTGTTTAGATTTGGGTGGGGAAAATGGCACCTTTATTTTCACTAGAAATTCTAATAGAATTCTCAATGAATCCTAACTGAAATATGTCATTTCCTTTGATTATTTAAAACCATATTCAAAAAAGGGTACATAGGTTTCCCAGATAGCCAAAGGGGTCCATGCCAAAAAAATAGTATTCAGAACTTCTCTATGTCAAGAAAAGGTGATCCTGAAAGGAAGATGACTTGGTTAGAGTAGAGAGAAAAAGCCAGGATCTATTCTGAATTTTTCAAGTATTTCATTTTGGCAAGGGAAACCTTTACATAATTCCCTCTTGCTCTATCTTTTACCTTTTCTCCAAGACTTCCTTTTTGATCCTAACCCTTCTTCTTAACCTCCCCAGGGATGATTAGTAGGATGGGTTGTTTGATGTTTCCTTTGTGATTTTCACTAGCATGAACATAGGATGCCAAATAAATATTTGTATGAAAGAATGAAAACAGCATCTATTAAATGCTTACTATGCTTAAAGCACTGGTAATATAAAAAGTGGTGCTAAAGATATGAAAAGAACAAACAAGTCAGTATTTAAAGGAGCTCAAATTCTAATAGAGTGAAACATCATTTGATGTGGAGTCAACTGAGGGTGAACATCTTAAGTCATGCAGAAATCAGTTAAGTAATATTTAAAAGTACAATTTGGAAAGTAGGAAGGCCATTAAAAGGCAGTTCACATCATTTGTCAGAAAGGTTCAATACAAGAATAAATCTCATGTTCACACATATATTTGTACATAATATAATACTTTTGAGGCAGAGATAGAGAAAGGTCACTTGGAACAAAAACATTCTTATGAAAGAATCAGGAAAAAGTGCATTTGATAAGTGGTTATAAAGCAATTTCCTAGATACATGTTTTGTTGCTATAATTTAAGTGCCAACACTTGTGGAAAATGTTTGAGTTTGGGGTGGTCTACTCAAAACACTTGTCACAAAAATTATCTACCAGTCAACTAACTAATCTACCAATGAAATAGTCAAATGGAACATGGGACACCAGAGAGAAAAATATCTGAAAACATAAACACCACAGTTTGATTGATTTTTAAAAAATGTTTTAAATAGTATCTTTGATGCAACAGATCCAACAGTATAGCTCCTAAGACACTCACCTCTTTCTTCAAGCATTCTGTCTCTTAAGAGCAAATACCAGTCCAAACACTTACATTCATTAAATGTCTAAAAAGTTGGAAATAATAATACTCTGGAAAAGGCCTTAAATAAATATTTAGGTTATCAAAGGGAACTGAAAAGCTCTGTGACTTGACTTTGCTCCTGCACTGAAGGGTATTAGTTCTGTTTTCCCTGACTTTCAAGAGAATTCACATGAGAAATCACATCAAAATGATTAAAGTTAAAAGACAGAAGAGTTGTAGTAAAAATCTTTTAAAATAACACTAGTTTAAGTACATTTGTGTACATTTCTTTGTAATATATATATATATTTTAGACTTCTTCACAATAACCTTTGTCTGGAAATATCCACTACAAAATTAAATATTTTCTATTGCTTTGAACCTTGTAAACTTAGTTTTGCTTGCCCACATGTAATGAAGACACTAGATAAATGCTCATCTAATTGTGTAGACAAACACTGTAATGACTCTAAAAACTTGCACAGCAAACATTCATATAGTCACACATAAAAATGGAATGACCTCCAGTAGCCTAATATTAAGAGAGAAATTTCAAAAATTTTCTGCTTAATGATCACAGCTAATTACATACATTTCCTTGCCAAGTTAGCAAAAGAATATAACTTTGGAATTAACAAGAAAAGGAATACATTTAAAATCAGAGACTTAACACAAGTGACAATGAAACAAAATTTGAAGCTTGATCATGAGAGAACTCTAAAGATGAATGGGGGAAATGTCAGCCTCAAGAGCTATTAATTTTGTTCATCATAAAAGCAAACAAAAGAGAAACAAGATAAAAATAAATTTAGAACCATTTCCAAATTACATGATTGTTTATAGGGGAAGGTGAGATAAAAATTAATATCTTTGGCTAAATTTTTTTTGATTGAATTTGTATTCTTCCTGAGATAACATCTGAAAGCAAAACTAAAGGCAAGCAAGGAAGAATGAAGCTCTTTGTATGTTTTTAGAAATGGGATGTTACAGGCTATTCCACCAAGGAAGTAAAACAAATTACCTGTTTCCATTTTCCCATCCTGAGCAGCAGGTCCGTCAGGAATTACACTTTTCACCTGAAGAAACTCATCAGGTTCATCTCCCCCAATGATGGTAAATCCAAAGCCCATGTTGCTCTTTTTCAGAATTGTGCTTAGGAAAGTGCCCTTCAGTTGTGATGCATCTCGGGTGAAAAGCGGCTTTTCTATATTGGTCAAAACAAGTAAAAGAAAAAAAAAATACACACACTTAAGCCAAGTCAGAGTGCAGGAGAAAACTAGCCACTAGTAGCAACAGAGGTGGTGGATGCGGTGACATTTTTATATTAAGTGAAATAAAGGGGTGGTGGTGGTGTGAGCATTCCAATAGAAACACAGGTATTAGTACTCTAGGCTAGACTAAAGCAGATCAGCCATGACAAACTCCTGGACACATTCATCTCAGTTTTGGCCCTGAAATGGGTGGAAGCTGATGGAGAGGGTTGTGCGTGTGTGTTTTTTTTTAACTTTCATAGGCCACTATTGCCATTTAGTAAATCACCTCTCCCAAGCTTAAATGCAATGTCTACCTGGCACCAAAGAATCCAGAATTTCTATGATAAATTACAAAGTGTGCACGTGTCTGTGGTCATTTCTATATGTAAGAAGGATCAATGGGTAAGTAACTTTTTTCTCTCAATGCTAAATACTTGAGTGTAGAGATTACAGGAGCATAGATTTCAAACTAGAAGGGTCCTTATTGACCATTTAGTTCATCCCCTCATTTTACACATGAGGAAACTGAGGCTCACAGAAGTTAAGTGACTTGGCCATGGTCATATATCTAGTAAGTTGCAGAGGTAGGATTTGACTCAAGGTCTTCTGATTCCAAATCCAGCACTCTTTCCACTGTAACAAGAGGAAGCAGCAGAATTTTATCAACTAAATGGCACTGCAGGGCCAAGCAAATGAATATGGAGACTCTCTGAATTTCTCACTTAGTATATTTTTATCTTGAAATGGTGGGCCTATATTGAGAAAAATAAAATCTGGCCTGCAAATTTTCAAGTTACTTCAAAGGGTGAGTAACTTATTCATAAAAAAACTTAGTTTTCTGATTCTAGAACTCATTACTGTTAAGAGTAGAAAATGTATTTTATAAGGGTTAGATAATTAAAATGATACACATAAAGTAACATCTTTTTTTTTACCATTGAAAGTTCTTTGGCCCAGTTGCATAGCTTCGTTCATTAATACATTGCACAATTTATCTTTTGGACTATATTCTGTGACCAAACACTTATAAGTATATACATATGTGTGCATGTACTGAGTAGAACCCCTTTACAACATGATCTAGAGAGACCAAATTAGTAGTGTCTTTATAAGTTAAATGGGTTGTGTTAGACTTTTATCAGCTATAATGGCTACATTTAGTGGAGGGGAATGGATATTATTTGACCTATGGTATATCTGAACTATAAACAATGAGTCATGTTATAATAGGATTTTTCTGGGTTGTCTGTCTATCTACTTCTGTTTTACATCTCTGTTTATAAGAAGTTTCAGACTTCAAAATGCTTTTTTAAATAAAAGCAAGTGAAGGAAACATAATCTTTTCACCTATACAGATTAACTTTGTCTTTGACAGTGACATTTACAATTGGTGAGATGACAGTCTGTGACCTTTACATCCATTTCAATGTGCTGCCATGGGGCAATGTGAAAATTACTAACAGGCAAGAATGGGCCTCCCCAGGCTTCCAGAGCCTCTCTCCGGTGTTTAATTTGTGAGAAAAAGTACAAAAAAAAATAGGTGAAAAGGTTGTGATGCAACTTATCCCACTACTTGGTACAATAGTGTAGCTAGGCCCAATAAGCAGCACTGGGACATACCATACAGACTGTACTTTCCAGCATTGTCGCGCCGATAGTAAGACAAGTCATTCACGCTGCGAGACCGCTCAAGTGCAGGGCGTGGGTGAACATATTTAGGCCTAGGTAATGTCGATGAGGAGCTGTCTACTGTTACAAAGGAGAACAAGCCTCATTCTTGGGCTACGTCTTTTGTGAACAAAAAAAAAAACCAAAAAAACAAAAAAACTTACGCGTCTCTATGAATCCCGACAATTTATAGTGCTGTTCGGTCAAAGCCCATTAATCTTCACCCTAGCAACATGCTGCCAACTCCTATAAATAATGCTTGAAGCCCTAATTTAATCTGTGGTTGCTAGATGCATTAGTTTAGAATCATAGTAAACACCAGCTGAAGCTAATAGAGAAAAAAATCCAATCAATCATTCTAAATAGTCTAAGCTCAAGGCATTTTCCGAACAGTAGGCAGTTTGATAGACAATCCCCCCCTCCCTGAGCTGTGATATGCTGACATAGTACTGTACCTCGGAAACCTGGGGCCTGCAAAGGCTTGTTCCAAGTTCTGTGTTGGGCATGTTATGTTGTTGTAGTTTTCGTTTGGCTTCCAGGACGGGGTTTTCAAATTGTGTTCTTCTATTTATGTGGCTAGAAAATAAAATTTCAAATTAGGAGAAAAAAAGTGAAGCCACGTCAGGCGAAGGCATTTCATAGATGTGGTGGGATAAATATCTATATGTAGCTACTGCACATATGTATCTGCATGTTGTGAGGGAGATTCAGCACCCCTATGGGAACATTACATGTTATGCACAGCAACAGAATCAGCATCTTGGTATGTGGTTGGCCTCTGCATATTACAACAGGGAAATTTTCAGTGGCCTGGATAAACACTGCTATCCCTAAATTATGCATGATTCAAATCAAATGAGGGACTGGAGTATATCCTTGCTTTCTGATCTACTGTGTGACCTTGTGGGATTTAGAACTAGACTTGTGATTGATTGATATAGAGAATGCCTAGGTAAGGAATTCCCTCTACCAATGCAGGTAACTACCTTCTTTACAACTTAAAGTCTTAAAAAGCTGCTGAGATCACTGAGACAGTAATGACTTGGTTAGGGTAACTCAGTGTTATGTAACCACAGGCAGGACGTGAACCCAGGTCTTCCTTCCTGACTTGCAGGTCATTCTCTATCTGCTGTTATCTTATAACTTGCATAAATGCATCCCTAAGATAAAGGGCGGCCAACAAACAGAATTCTCATTGACTAACTTTGAAGAAAAGGGGGATCATTCATGAAACTGCATCGACCCTTTAAGAAATTCCATTAAGTACTTTGAGGTGACAAGTGTCTTAAATACGGGGCAAGGAGGAAAAAAGAGTACACTCCTGGAGCTCAGAGATCCTATGGCTTATATTGAAGGATTTACAGGCCTAAATGAAGCACCTTATAGCCTAGATGCTCACAGAGAGAAAAATTGAGACTTAAGGGTTAGAGTTCAGCATAGAAGGTAAATGTCTCTCTCTCTTTCCCTCTCTCTCTCTCTCTCTCTCTCCCCCTCCCTCTCTGCCTCCTCTCTCCTCCTGCCGCTCTTTCACACACACACACACACAGAGTTCATAATGCCTTAATGTCCGGCTAAAACTACAAACCAAGAAGTCAGAAAAGTAACAGAGTAAAATGAAGGGAATCAAGAGACACAAGAGGACTCTAATCAATCTACTGTTTTTTAAAAGCAGAAGAGACCCTGGCAACTGATGGTAAAGAAAGCTGCTACAAGGGAGTTCATGCAGTGCATATCATGATCTAATGCTTTTATCTTCAAAAGAGAGTCAGCTAGCATTGGCATTAGTGGAATAAGGCTGAAAAACAAGGACAGAAGAGGAAAGAAGGATACCTACTACGCAATCTGATTCCTGCTTTTCAAAGACCCAAGTTTGCAGCTTGAACTGATTCATGGTTCTATGCATCAAAAAAAAAAAAAAGAAAGTCCTATCTAGTTCCCTGACTTTTAATAGAAATGAAGACAGACCAAAATGATTTGGTCTATTAAAAATGAAACAAACCAGTTCAGCCATTTCCCCCATTAAAATAAACACAAAAATGCAAAATGTTGACTGAATAAATATGGAATCTGATGGTGTGTGGGAAGGGATGCACCTCACCAATTAGCACTTGGCAGATCCAAACAATTAAGTGGGCCTTCTTGGGGAGGTAGGGGAGTGTGATCTCATGTCAAAGTTGTTCTCAGAAAAATGATTCATGGGTTACTGAGAGTAACCTTTGATTAAGGTAACTACCCAAGGTTGAACCTACCTATAAAGTTAGTTATTGGGATCAATGAAGTGGTACTTGCCTTAAAAATAAATGTGACTGCCTTATTATGAAGTAGTCCAGGATAAATTTGCTTTCTATATATTTTTTACCCCATAGTAAAAATGCCATAGTGAATTTCTGGTGTGCTTACAAAAAAAAAAAGATAAAGGGAATTTCTCTGATGTAGATTGGAATCAGAGGATCTAGATTCAAATATTAGCTCTGATAATTAACTACCTATGGGACCATGGCAAATCATTTTACTTCTCTAAGCCTCAGTTATATCTCTAAGCCTCAGTAAAACGGGAGTAACACTATTTGCACTACTGTAGGGGAGCCCCTTAAATCACAGAAGATAGATGATTAGAACTGTGATTTAATTGGCATAGGGAATCCTGGATGAGGAAAAATCCTTCTACTAATTCAGGTCTGTACTTAGAGTTTTAGACTTATCTAGAGCACTGATTTAAGTGACTCACCCAAGATCACAATTCAGTTTTTTTATCTAGGTGGAGTTTGAACACAGATCTTCCCTACTTTGACCGGTGTCCCTGAAGCCACTATGTCCTATCTTCAGTAATTTAGTTGTCTAACCCAAAAACAGAAGGAGTCTGGCAGAGTTCAGAGTTCAGAGTAGGCATTTTGGGATCTTTTGAGTGAAATGAAAGAGTGAAGATACATAGGGATAGAGTGGCAGTCCATCCCTCTATCATGGGGGACAAAATTACCATCATAACAGGACTAAATGCAGTGTGTAGAGAGAGAGAGCTGGGGGAGGGCAGACATATATTTGTGTTCTTTACTTATTATTACTTATTTATGATGAAGAATAGTTCAATTAATAGCTTTGAAATACAGCGAAATGTGACGTGTTCTCCTATTCGAATGGGTTCCACTGAATGATGAACACTATTTCTTGTGCATACATTTATCCTTTAGAGTATACATTTCAGGGATCTCCATAGAAACTTTTATTCATGGGAAAAGTGTGTCATGGCTGAGTTGCCTTACAATCTCAAATAATTATTTTGCTAGAAAACAACTGTCACCATTTGCCCTCTGGACACCATATAGCTTTAAGAGTCAATAGGTGTATTAAAGCCACTTCCTAGAGTTCGTGAGAATGAAAATACCAATGAGTTATCCAGAAATCTGGCATTCATTGTCCTCCCAAATAGTGGAAGTTGAATGTTGGTTTAGTACCCTAAGCTAATTGCCAGAAACCATTTACACTGGACAAATGACGTCATTCATTTAAAATCTTTCAATGCTCCCAAGCTCTCAATGGGCCATCACAAAGAAAAGTGATTGTCTATGAATAGGGAAGCCTTGTCTTCCTCATGCTTCCAACATGAATAGCTTAATTCAGTTTAGCACGATACTGTGGGCTGGAGATGGGAATAAAGGAGCTAAGGACAGAACACCATCATCATCTCTATTGCCTATCCTTTTTACATAATTACTATCTATCACACCCAGCTTCCATGTAGTAACAGAGTCTGGGAAGCAAGTCTAGAATTTCTAGCAGGAGTTCTCACTCTTTATGACTATGTGCAGTCTTGTCACATACATTGTGTTGGTGAATCTTTATGGCACACAGTATTAGGTTCCAAGAAGCCATACAAAATGGCCATACACTGAGGAGCCCTATTTCATCCTCAACTGGCTGAGCATGACAGAGGAGAGAGACAAACAGATACAGAGATATGTCCTTGTGGGAACTGCAAGGGCCACATACAAAGATGAGGAACCATTCTCACCTTTTCTGCTCATCCTTCCAGTCGGTCAGCTATGGGGGAGCCTTCTGTCCCTGGGAAAGGGAAACTTGAAACAAGTTCACATTCAGGAGCAGGGGTTTACAACCTGGCTCCAGAAACGTGATTTTTAAAATATTTTGGTAACGGTATTTCAGTATAATTGGTTTTCTTTTTTAATCCTATATATTTGTTTAGGCACTAAAAATGTTACTTGAGGAGCCCAGAGGTTTCACCAGATTGTCAAAGGTTGTCCCTGACTCAAAAAGCTAAGAATCATTAATAAGGAATAGTTTATCTTTGTAGTAATGGGAAAGCTTTTCTGCTAAATCTTTGGAGGTTACCCTTTGCTGAAATTGCTTTAAGAAGTAGGAAATATAATTTTGTCTACCACCAGATGTGACTCTACATACTCCACAAAGAGGCAGCATGTATACTGGACAGAGGGCTAGACCTGGAACCAGGTTTGAATTCTACCTCTGAAACTTAGTAGCTTTATGACTCTTAGCAAGTTGAGATTCAGTTTCCTTCTCTATAAAATGGGATAATAATAGCCCTTAGTTCATAGGATTGCTAGAAGGATTGAATGAGATGATGAATGTAAAGTGTTTTCCAAACCTTTAAACTCTATGTTAGTTGGGAGCAGTGGATTGGAGTCAGGAAGACACAAGTTCAAGTGTAGCTTCAGACACTTACTAGCTCTTTGACTCTGGGCAAATCATTAACCTTTTTCTGCCTCAGTTCCTCATCTGCAAAATGAGGGATAATACAAGCACCTATGTCCCAAGATGGTTGTGAGGATCAAATGAAATAATATTGTAAAGAGCTTTGCAAACCTTAAAATGTATATAAATACTGCTGCTCCTCCTCTCCCTCTTGCTATTGTACTATACATTATGTGAAAGCCTGAGACACTCACCCACCAATTTCCCTAGAGGCAAACTGCCACTGACCATCATAGCCAAGCAGTATTTCTTTCAGTTTAAGCCCAGTGGGATAGGCAAGGACCCTCTACTTGGCAGTGGAGACAAGCAAGGGGTCTGGAGGGAGTGGGTTTTTTTGGTTTCTAGTTCCTTGTTTCATGAACTGGAGGGGTGGAGGCTAGATGAAGAAGAGATAGAATGTTGGAAGTGGACCCAGAAGATCTGCATTCAAATCCTAGCTCCCTGCAACTTACTATCCTTGCAATTCTGGCCAAGCCACTTATCCTTTCTAGGACTCACTTCCTTTAATGGACCAAATAAGGGTTGGACAAGATGGATTCCTTTCAGCTCTAAATCTATGATTCTATAATTCCTCATTAACCAGAACCTCCTCCATACAAGAATCTTTTTAAATTTTAAATGAGAGGAGAAGAAATTCTGTATCTCTCCTTCACTGCTCTCTGGTGTGTATAGGACAACACTGAGTTTTATGAAGAGTCATGAATTATGTTCTGTGGAACGATATCTGGCCACAATATCCTAACTTATTTTGATTGCCAGCTCAGGAAAAATCCTGAGAAGTGTGGGAGGCTTAGCGTTGGGACTTTCCACTGGTATATTTCCTGGGCTGTCAAGACACGTCTACTCTTAAGTATATTAAGTCACATGGATGAAGTGGGACCCTGGATGCAGGCCTTAGGCAAACAGTTCAGGGGACTTATGGATATGCAGGACAAATCAATGAATTGTAGTGCCATTCAACTTTTATTAAGAAACAAGCTGTATGGTGAGGAAAAACCCTGAATGTGGAATCTGGACTGGGGTACTGGTTTGGATAAACCTGAACAAGTCACAAACTTAAAATAGGATTGAGGTCCTTTTTATGTTTAAATCCTATCTATGATCCCAAATATTGTATAACTAGGTGATATAGAGGCTAGAGAGCTGCACGTGAGGTCAAGAAGACCTGAGCTCAAACATAGCTTCAGACACTTATTAACTGTATGACCCTGGATAAGTCACTTGACTTTATCTGACACAGTTTTTTTTTCTTCTTCTGTGAAATGGCAATAATAATTGCACCTACCTCCCAGGGTCATCGCGGGGGATTAAATGAGATAATATCTGTTAAATGCTTTGCAAACGCCAAAGTGTCCTATAAATGCAAGTTATTGTTATTATTGCTAGTATTATTGTCATTATTTAAAGAGCTGAAGACTAGGCAAGAAACACAGCACAGTCAAGACCTTGCCCCTGCATTATATGTCTATATACCATTTACATTTTTTTTATTAGACTTGTGATTTCATTGATTGTTGGAAACTCCCAGCGATGAAATTCTCTCTACCAGTTCACACTGGTACCTATTCTGCCACTGATATTCTCAGAGAACTGCCCTGGGGGCAATGAGAGGTTAAGTGTCTTCTCTAGGATCCCAGGGCCAGTATGTGTCAGAGGTGGGATATGAACTCATGCCTTTCTGATTTCGAGGTTAGTCCCCTTAATCCAGTACTCCATTACTGCACACTTCCCAAGTATCTTCGAGGCATAATCTCATTGGGATCATTACAGGGGTGAGGTATTATTATTAATTAGTATTATTATTTAGGTTGTTTTATTATCTATTTTGGTAAAAAAGCTTATGGAATCCCTGAGACGTTCTGGTGATAAAGAGAAAAATATGCAAGTAGTATCTAAGAGATAAAGCTAAAGGGATAATGATGAAGAAGGCCTGGAATAGAGAGCTCTTCATTGCTGACACAGGCAGGGGTCATGTTCAGAGGCAAAACTGGGCTAGTTAGGGAAAGACCTGCTTGCTCTGGGAGGGCGAAAGATGCAGCCCTTGGGTATGAGGTCCCCTACTCTTCCAACCTAAACAATCAATCTCCTTTGGCTCCTTTGGGAATGAAATCATGATACTAATTACAGGACACTGGCAAACATGCAGAGCTCAATAATTCTGGGCTCTCAGGTCAGTGAGCTTCTGCCTCCAGAATGAAACACCAGCTACCAAGTTCGGCTTTTGTGCCAGATCTGTCTTTCATTGGTCTAAGGAATTCCTAAGGAGTAAAATCCCTCCACCAATGCAGATCAGCAATTCTTCTGCAATTTCTGGAGGGCACTAGGAGGTTAAGTGATTAGTCCGGGTCACCGATGTTCCAGATGTCCCCGTCTCTGAGACTGGGCTATTTATCTGCTGTGCTTTCACCAAATCAAGGGAAAAACCAAAAACAAGGTAAACTGTCTCTACCTCCTTAGTCAGTGCAGGAAGGAAAGAAGGAAGGAGGAAAAATGCTGATGAAACCTACCAGGGCCAATGTAGAAGGCTTAAAGTACTTTGGGCTATGATTTACTCTGGTATTTTTTTAAACTTCACATAAAATGAAAGCTTTGGTGGAACTTCTTGCTATTTTGCTCATGATTTTTTTTTCAACAAATAATTTAATGACATGATTAAGAAGTTTCCCTCTTCCTGGTCTCCGACCCTTCCAATATATAAAGTTTAGGCTATTTTTTCTTTCTTTCTATAGTAAAGGAGGAACACAAAGTAGCATAGAGAGGTGTCCCTGGAAGAGTAAAGATTCCCACTGAGCTCTACTGGCTTCTCCCCAGGGTCACCTGCTGCCATTTCAGATTCCCTTGGGATGCTAATGAAGATGACAGGACTGAACCAGGAAAGAGTGATGATTACTATTCAACTAGTATTTTCCAAAAGTCTGCTGACAAGAATCTTATGAAACCTCTGAACATGTATTTAGGTTTTTCCTTGCTGCAATTGTTCCTCGGGTGGCACAGGCTATATGGCTTTAAAATTCAAGAGTTGGATATATTTTATGAACTTATATTCCTCCCAAACTACCTCTCCTAAATTCTCTGTTTCTATGGATGTACTATTCTTTTCCTAGCCTCCCAAGCTCCTAATCGTTTAACTCTTTCCTCTCCCTGAATCAAAATATTTGATTAGTTGCTACTTCCTTTCGACAGCTCAAAAAACATTTCTGGTATCCATGTTCTCCATTAAACTTTTTTTTTTTTGGCAGGGAAACTGGAGTTAAGCGACTTTCCCAAAGTCACACAGCTAGTACATGCATCAAGTGTCTTGAGGCCAGATTTGGACTCAGGGCCAGTGCTCTACTCACTGCACTACCTCGCTGTCCCCCCTTTTTTTTGGAGGGGAGAACATTCAACTTCTACTACAATGACTCCTGTTCACTGGGGGTCTCCCATCTCTCTTCCCCTATGCTATTATAGAAGCCTTCAGTTCATTCTTCCTGCCTCCAATCTCGGACAACCCTAATCTGTTCTTTGTACCACTGTCTGAGTAATCTTATTGCTGTATCTCTATGGTCAAGTCACTCTTCCACTCAAAAAATTTCTGGGCTCCCCATTTTGAAAAAATAAAGTACAAACTCCAAGCCTTGGCATTCAAGCCCCTGTGCAACCTACTTTTCTACTTTTATCTCGTACTATTCTCCTTCATGCAGTCTATGAACCTGACAAAACGAATGCCTTTTTAATTCCTGTTCTTTTTCTACCTTCTCCCATCTCTAGGACTATACTTGGAACATCTTCCATGCTTTGAGTGGAATTCTTTTTGTTCATAGCTATAAAAATCCCAGCCTTGCTTCAATGCCAAAGTCCCATGCCACCTTGTCTATGATGCCTTCTCATACCACTCCTGTATCCAGTAAGGTGATCTCTCGTCATCAAAACTCCCACAGCTCTTTGCTAGATTTTATCTCATTCACTTCACTTTCATTTGTATCCCATTTTTTGTTCCACTCCCTTCCCCCGGGAACATTACTGCTTTGAGAGCAGAGGACTGTGCCTATTGATCTTCCTAGTCCATTATAGCATAGTGCCTTCCATATCGGAGTATTTAAGACACTATACTGAATTCATTAGTGAAAGCATTTATGAACATGGGATGTCTTTCTGTCTCATCTGTCACATTAAGCAAATGGGAAAGTTGTTCTCTTTGTAGAAAAAAGGCAATGGTAGTAGGAGGAGGTGAATGTCTCTTCTGTTGCTTAGTGGCTTCTCTGCTCCCTTGTCTGCTGCCCTGGGTCTAGGCTGAAGTTTTTGTTTGTTTATTTGCTTGTTTTTTCAATCCCCAGAGCTCTCACTCAGAAACAGCATATAATCAGCACAGCTTTAATTCATCAATTGTACTTTTCACTGTCTAGGAAACTCTAGTAGAAAGGCTTTTATAATGCTGATGTCCTTGAGAATAGGGAACCTTCCTTCCCTCCACACCCTTCCCCACCTTCCCCTCCCCTCTTTCTCCTCTTCTCCCTTTCCTTTCCTCCCCAGCATTTAGTATGCTATCTGGGGTATCAGTAAATGCTACTTGATTGATTGGTAACTGGGGATAGGACAAACTCACATACCTTAAGATACCCTTGAGAAATAGAGATTTCACTATTCCGTAGTTATGTTTGGTAGAACAATTTATGCTTGTAACTGGACACTCAGTATATAGACCTTATCATTCCCACAGAGAAACATCTCAGCCAGGTTTGGAAGACCTAAGCTCAAATCCAGCCTCAAATACTTCCTAGAAGTGCGGTTCTAGGCAAATCTCATAACATCTGGCTGCCTCAATTTCCTTATCTGTAAATGGGGGTAATAATCGTACCTATTCCCCAGGGTTTTTGTGAGGATAATATGAGATTATATTCGTAAAGTCCTTCGCAAAGTTTAAAGAGTGCCGTGTAAATGCTAGCAAAGAACAAAGGCACCAAGCTTTGAAATGACAAAATTATTTAATTCCATTGGATTCCAATCAATTCCATTTGGATTTATATGGCTATTATATGTGCATATCTAAAGCAACATGCCTGTATATACATATAAATTGTATGTATAGCAACAGTGATGCAAATATAAAATAAAATCACAGATTTAGGGCCAGAAGGGACCTTAGAAAGTCATTGAATAAACTTGTTCAGTTTATAGATAAGAAAGCTGAGCCATAGGAAAATTAAGTGACTTGCCTAGGGTCACTCAGCCTAATGTCTGAAGAAAAATCTGAAGCCAGGTTTTCCTGATTCTGAGTTCATTTCACTGAACCTTAATTATTGAGGTCATATGATGTATTCTAGAAGTATAATATTTACACTATTAGTCTAGCTTTAGGCCACCTGGCTTAGTAAAGGTAATGAACTATATTGTATAGGTCTTTTTCAGTGAGCATTAAATTTAAGACTGCTGTGAATCTAGTCACTCCAGTACATCACTTTAAGGAGCCCTTCAAATTGTTTATGCGACATCTATACTTGTATATATATACATCTATGTATATATATATACATCTATGTATATAATATATAATATATATATGTGATATATATATATATACATACATATAGATATATGTGTATGTGTGTATATAAAAGAGGAAGGCAAAATCAATTTATTTACCTGTTTGTTAGCCCTGGAAATAAGTTGATAGACACTCATCAGACAGCTTGGGCAGCTAGGGGGCACAGTATAGTGCTGGGCATGAAGTCAGGAGGACTCATCTTCCTAAGTTCAAATCTGGCCTCAGACATTTACTAACTGTGTGACTCCGGTCATTTAACTCTGTTTTCCTCAGTTTCCTCATCTGTAAAATGAGGTGGAGAAGGAAATGGCAAACTACTCCACTATCTTTGCCAAGAAAACCCCGAACTCCTGAAGAGTCACAACTGAAAGGATTGAACCATAAAAATCAGATAGCTTCCCTTTTGGTCATTTCCCACCAGCTTCCTGCATTGTTAGATCTGTTAATCCTCAGCGGCCCTTAAGTTCCAGTCAGAGTTGAAAGATTACCAAGGCCATGCAGGATCCCGGGAATAACATAGAAATAACATTCAGGAGAGAAAGAACTATCACTCTACAGGAACTTTCACAGGGAAAAGCAGTTAAAGACAGAAGGATAGTGTGGGAATTTGAGGGATAAAGAAAATAGGGAGACAAAATGGAATTGTGGTGGTAACTACCATTTAGTATAGGACCAGTTCTCCTAATGAAAGTCCAATTCTGTCTTCAGAGATAGGAGAATTCCATCTTGAGACCAAAAAAGATTCCCTGGACTATTTAGTGTTATCCAATGTGACTGCCAAGGGCAGGGCAAAACATAAGCTGGAGGAAACATTTTTGATTTAGTGGGGATCCAGAACAGAGGCTGGAGCAAGTATGAAATAAAAGAGGCCTATTTAAAAAAAAAAGCTCAGCCTAGATCCTGTGTAATACTTTCCTGTGCTTCCTACTGAGGGGTGAAAAACTGAGAGAGTTCACTGAAACTTGGTACAGGTTCAAGCTCTTTGCTTTTTAGAAGATGACTGTTGGCTATCAAGAGGACAATGAAGGAACAGACTGAGACAGGATAGGGGAATTTGAGAGAAAAGGTTGAGTAGAAACGCAGAGGAAAGTGACAGAATTTGCCCATTGGTTGCCTCCAGCAGGTTGTTTTTCTTTAGAACTTTGTGCATTAAAAAAGCAGGTAGTATAACACAGACAAACCAGGAGACTGTAGATTCCAGTCCTAGTTCTGATATTGTCAATCACTGACAAGATTAAAGACCCGGTCCCAGCTGTAACTTCCATCTTCTCTCTGGACAAACTCAGTCCCACCTTTAAACTCTGAGGGCCTGGCCCTCCCATATATGGAGGACTTAGAGTAGCAATACCTTTAGCAACAATGATGTCAGCCATTTTATTTTAGCTTTTACAGATAAGAGGGAAGCTGTAAGTGAATAAAAATGGTTAGGTGAGAGGAACAGGTGCAAACTCAGGTCTTGCTAGGAGCACCTAGACTTCTGATAACTATCCAATCTAATTTCAAGGTTTGTCTACTGCTTGTTTACACAGATATTAGAGCAGTCAAGTTGGCAGCTCTGTTGCCATTATGGTCTGGGAGGGATACTCAATTTTCTAACGTTAATATAGGAGTTAGTGGCAATTTTTAGAGATAAAAACTTACATTTGATCACAGAGACTCAACTAAGTTGCTAAATATTTTAACTGATTTTTATTAATCTAAAAACATCCACATTCAGAAGCTCAAAACTGTAGAAAATAAAAGCGGGAGAATAAAAACATCTCCAGTCTATGTATGTTAATGTTCCTGTCACTGGGCAATTTGAACTAGAACCTTCTATCATGCTGAAAGTGGCAAATAGTGCTTAATGGAGCCTTCAGAAACCAGACACCTTATGACAAGATGTTCTTAGGAGCTAAATTAAATCTGAACCAATCTTGCTGGTTTATCTGAGCAAATATCCTTTCTTTTGATTTCTGTTGGATAGACTAACTCTCTCAAAGAAAGAACAGGATGTGATGTCTTGATAGTTTTAAAGTCCATCCAATCATGCTGGAATGGATTTGAACATGTTGAGGCTGATAACAAAACTTTTTTTTGTTAAAAAGATTTATCCATCTTTATTATACAATTAAGTGAATTTATTATAATATGATTTCATCTAGTTAAAAATGAAGTCATCTGTTAAACACTTGTAATAAAGGAGGGTGTAACACTGTCACTTTCTAATAATGACAAATGGAAAGCAATTTCCCACTCAAACTTATTTGGTTTAAACAGCAGATTAAAATATAGCTCCTTACTGTGACTCTGGAACTCTTTATTAACCAGACGTTTTAGTCTTTAATGACAATTAGAGCCTCCGTTTGATGTCTGTAAACCTCTGTTCAAGTTATCTTAGTATAGGACAGGCCTTTCTTTTAGGTTGTCTTATTCTCTAGATCCCATATGATAGGATTTTTGACATGAAATTTAAAAGTGGAAAGAGTAGTGGTGGGTATCCTATATCAAAGAAGGTAGGAGTCTAAAGATAAATAGTTCTCAAATTCTGGATGAGACAGTATATAGCAACAAAGAGATTCACAAAGTAGCCTAATATACAGAAAAATGCTAAATATAGTAAATAGCAAATTTTTGCTTTCAAATAATCGCAGAACACCAGAACTAAAGGATCCTTAAAGATCATCTAATCCAGTGGTCTATTTTATAGACCACTGGTCTATAGAAGTTGTTCAGTCCTTTCGGTCATGTTGGATTCTTCACGATTCATTTGGGGTTTTCTAGGCAGATACTGGAGTGGTTTTGCTGTTTTCTTCTCCAGCTCATTTACAGATGAGGAAACTGAGGCAAACAGGGTTAAATGACTCACCCAGAGTCACACAGGCTGGATTTGAACTCAGGAAGATGAATTTTCCCTGGTTCTAAGCCCAGTACTCTATTTACTGTAACATCTAGCTGACTCATATAAGAACTTTGCATCATTTTATTTTAACTTAATTACTATGCTAGCATAAAAATGAAGACTACGACTCTTAAGCTTAAGGAGGTTATAATACTGATCTATGAAACATACCTCCTTTAAAAAAATTGGATATGAGAAATTTAACATGAGAATGTTTGTCATGGACTCTGAAACAAACAAAAAAGGGTTTCGCTTTCTTTTTGGGTGAAGAGGCAATGACAGCAAGGAAGGCAAGAGTGTGTGTGTGCTGTTTTATAACTTCTGACTAATGATTAAATATAATTTATTAGATTGATAAAAGTGCTTAAAAAACAAAGAATAATCTACTCTTACTTTCATTTTTCTTTTTCAACATATAGTGATTCTTTGTGTGTGTGCATGTGTGTGTGTGGATAGATTGATTGTAGCCTAACAAATCTCTTCTAGGCTCCATATTACTTGTTTTCTACTTGTTTACAGATAAGGAAGCCTAGGCACAGGGAAATTAAGTGACGTGCCTGGGGTCACTCAGCCTAATACCTGAGAAAGACTGTGAACCCAGAGTCTCCCTGACCAAGGTCATTTCATTGAGGCATATTTAATTCTTGAGGTCATATGATATATTCTAGAAATATAGTATAACATCAATTTTTGTAGATAAGGACTGAAGGAAGTAATTTATTAGCAAGTATGAAAATAGTTCTGTATGTTTACAAATATTCTTTATAATATCGAATTGACTTGTCAATTTGCAGATGTGAAAGTTCTTTTAGGGTGAAATCAAATACAAACAACCACCCACAACTACTCTCTCTCTCTCCCTCTCCCTTCCACCAGCCCCACCCCACCTCATTGTTTGAGAATTTAATTTAATATAACCTTGAGCTTCCAGGAGTTGTAGAACCCTCTCTCTCCCTCCCCCCCAGTGGGTAAAACCAATTTTTTTGAAAGGATAGGAGAAATTCCAGTTTTTAAGAGTAAAAAGTAGAAAAACCTTCTCACTGAAAATCGGTCATGGGAGATGTGGGCAAGGTTTGTTTTCTCCTCTTTCTACCACTGGGAAAAAGACTACAGATAGGGAAAGGAAAAGGCTGATTTGGAGTGTGAGAAAGATAATATAATAGCCAGTTTAGACATTTATGCTAAGGGGATTAGATAAGGAAGCAATGGTTACAAATGGTCAAATATCAACAATCTATAAGACTCAAAGTAATTCTCCATAAGCTGTGACAATGGTCTATGGCAGCCCGGAGGAGAAAGACAATTAGAAAATAATTGACTTTTCTGTGTGTGTTCTGAAATGAAATCAACTCTTTTGAATAAGCAACAAGAAAAGCAGGTTGAGGATATTTAATGGTTTAGTCAGCTTGGTGGCATGGTGTAGTGGACCTGAAGGCAAGAACACTTATCTCCTTGAGTTCAAATATGGCCTCAGGCACTTACCAGCTGTGTGACCCTGAGCAAGCCACTTAACCCTGTCTGCCTCAGTTTTCTCATCTAAAATGAGCTGGAGAAGGAGAAGGCAAACCACTCCAGTATCCCTGCTAAGAAAACCCCAAATGGCCTCATAAAGAGTCAGACATGACTGAAAATGACTGAACAATCCTAACACTGAGGTATAAAGAACAAAATGTCTGGCCACTCTATGCACTACCCAGCAGTGACCTCTAATCATTTGGTTGTAGCTATGGGCAGAAATCATACTGCAAGCAACCCTCCTCCTCCTCCTCTTCTTCTCCTCCTTCTCCTCCTCTCCCTCTACTATGACCATCACCACTACGCCTCAGCTCCTTTCCAGGGCAATTCTCTTTTCATTTATTTAGAGAATTTTGGAAATGCCAGTACTCATCAAAAAAAGACCCTTGTTGAATGTGCACTTGACTATAACCACAAGAGAAAAAAGGGATCCAGTAAGACAGCAGCATTTTCTCAGATTTACTTTCTCTCTCTTTTTTCAAACCAGCAGGACAGTTAACATGAAAGCAGGAAGCTCAAAAGGGTCAGTTCAGTCCATGCTCCTCTGTCTTACATCTAACATCTGACATCTCTATTTATTGGAGCTTGAGAGCTCATTTAAGTTTAGAAAGCTACTAAGTGATTTATTTGTTAATGATTCTAATTAAATCACATTAAATAACAATACCTGCACTATTTACCTGTCCTCAGGATCAAATGAGATAATTTATATAAATTGCTTTGTAAGACTTGAGGCATTAAAATTCAACTATTATTTGTATTAGTTTAACCTATTAAAGGGAACAAGCTTCTTTTTGTTTTTTGTTTTTTTCTTTGTTAATAAGCTCCCAAAGATTTCTCTTTATTGAAGGATGAAGAAAAAATTCCAAAGAGCTGAAAAATGAGCTTCTGAGTTGGAAGGGAAACAGAAATTCTCTAATAACAAGCCAGTTAAGGTCAAAAAGACAATTCAGATCTGTCCGCCTGTTTTAAACTGGAAATATTTTTGGTTTATGCTGCTGACACCGTTTGCTTTATCGCATGGGAAGAATAGATATTATTTTCTTGGAAGATTACAGAAACTATTGAAGGGGCTTTTGAGGCATGGAGGAAAGAAACATATTGTGTTCATGCTTGTGGATGGTATATTGAACTCATACAATTCAGAAATATCTTAGGTCTCAGACCTACTACATCACGACTGGAGAATTCACCATATTGAGTGTAGTGTAAGTATGCTTTATTTTTTATTTTTGTTTTTATATTTACGTTAACATTCCAATATGTATTTTTTCATTCCTTCCTAGAACTGCATATGAGTAACATTTTATAGTAGCAGATGTGGTATCACATGAAAAAAAATTCCCAAATCTTTACATGAAAATCACATCTGCCAGTACCCACTATAATTTTAACTGTAGTTATATGGTTTACTTCCCTGTCTATGCCAGAGGAGACAGCTTTGCATGAAAGCTGTCCCACGAAATTGTGTCTTCTGGCCTAGCTAGTTAAGCAAATTGTGTAACTGCCATTAAAACCCAAATCTATGCCAGCAGACATAATTTCACATGGGGGAAAATTGTACAAAAGTCACAGCTGTTTAACTCTACAGTTTTTTTCTCTTTCTTTTCTTCATTTAAAAGAACTCACATTTTTCTCCTTTTAAGAGTGGTGTTAGTTAGATTTCTGGTTCATATCTGTATGAAAACTTAATCCTTTGATAAGTACTGGACCGCTATCACTTTGATGTAGGCTAGAAAAAAAAATAGACTGCTGTTACATAGACTAGAAACCTGCCCTGACTACCCTTTTTGCAGATCGAGTAAGAAAGGATGTTAATTAGTGGCCATTTAATGGTGAACTTTGTGGGAAAGACACAAAGATATCAGTATTTTGAAAAGAAATGCTGCACTGCTGCTTGTCAACCCCAAGAAAGTCACCCATGGAAAGGACTAGTCTTTTCAGATCTCTTGGTGATGACGATGATGATGGTGATGATGATGAAGAAAACGACTATGACAATGGCTGAGGATTCTGAGATAAAATCTTGTGGCAGGTTGGCCAGTCCCCAGGTTTTTCTCCTGATTGAGGAAGGGTACCCCCTTTTATCTGTGAACATGATATCTGTCTTCAAACATTAAAGAGCTACCATGTGAAAGAGGAAATACTTTTCCTTCTCAGTCTTAGAGGGCAGAACTCAGAAGTAATGGGTAGAAATTTCAAAGAGAACAATTTAGGTTTAATATAAGGAAAAACTTCCTAAGGATCTGAGCTCTCAAAAAGTAGAGCTGGCTGCCCATGGAGGAGGCAGGTTTCCTATCACTGGAAGTCTATAAGCAAAGGCTAGAAGGCTACCTTATTCTTGTAGAACTAGGGGTTGGATTGGATGGCCTCTGAACTCCTTTCAGATTCCATGATACTATAAGAATGAAGCCACCAACCTCTCTTTTTTCTAGGTCCCCACTGCCACTGATGATGAAAGGGAACAAAGGCAGGGACTTTCTGCTTCGCTGTTGGTGGCACCACTAAAAAACACCACACCTGCTCACCTGCTCATCCAGAACACTTTTCAATATTAATGGCATTCTGAGATTCCTGATTTCTAATATACTAAAAAATCACATATTTAATGTTGAACTAACATGGAAGAAAACATATGAATGGGGAAATCCATTCAGTTCTATGGAACTGTATCACCTTTTCTGTTTCACTCATCTAAGACTAGTTCTTTGCTCTCAAGGAATCATAGACTTTCCTTAACTAGATCTTCGATTCTAACCCACCGAACTGACAGATAAGGAAATTGAGGTTATTTCTATCTGCCTGTCAGAGTTGACAGAAAAATTTACCTATGGTACAAGATTGCTTTATAATTGACACACCTTTGCTGGCAACAGAAGACCCATTCTTTTCTTTTCAATTGTCTTTGGCTACTTGTCTGTCGAAAGATAGTCACGCACTACAATGTAATGCCACATTAACTCTTTTCCATTAGAGAAGACATCCAAATTGAAGAGAGATTCCCTAACGAAAGTGAGGCTGATTCATACACACATACACACACACACACACACCACACACACCACACAATTATTACAATGATGCTGTGAGAAATGGTCTGCTACAATCTCCAAAGAATTAGGTTGAGGCTCACCCAAAAGAATAGAAACACTTATGATGGGTGTGAACAGGATGCCATATATAACGTATGAAGAATTGGGTAGGGGAAGCTGTGTAAAGGATGTTATTAGGGAGACAGTTGCCTGAAAAAATAAAGATAGATGGTTAGATAATGAGAATAAGGAATAATTGATAGATAGTCAGTAGGTATCACTATTATCCATGTGATGCCAAGAGAATTAGAGGAAGGCTTCCAGGATCCAGGAGGCTAGGTGGTTCACCTGTGGGTTGATTTATGGGAAGATCTCAACAAGATTTACAAAGGATGGGCCAGCAAGATTGGGGTGTGACTGATATTGTTGGAAGAGAATGTACATATCAATGTTATCAGAGATCTATTAAAGAATCATCAGCCAGAAGAAGTAGGCTGTTTATATGTTTAACAACATCTAGTCTCCTAACAGTACATACAGATCTGCAATGCAGAGTGGATGCTTTTTCCTATCATCATAAAATGGATTGCTGATAAAACTATGGATTTAATACCTTAGATAATACCTTAGATCTATAGTGAACAATACAGGTCATGCTGATTTTTCATGCCAAATGCATATTACAATTACATTAAATGGACAGAACTAGAAAAAATATCCTTTCACAATACTAACCCTACAATAGTAGTAGGAATAATTATTTTTACAGTTGCATGTATACTTGAATATGCACCAAACATTAAATGTAACTGAGTGAAAGTTACTATGGCAACTGTAACTTTTAAGTTTCCAGCTTAGTTTCTATAATTAACTGTAAGGAGTTAGCTGACTTCATTTATCACAAAAATACCCCAAGGCATGAACATTTCAAAAAGTACTCCATATGTATGCATAAAGCTTCTATGAACTGGACTACTATTCAAGTTCAAGATGGTAGCTGGCTCTCATGAAGTTTTTCTCCTGTACTTGGTTACATACACAATAATAATAATAATAATGGAATATGGACAATCCAAATGAATAAATTTTGAATTCTAAGATGAGTTCTTTAATTAGATCACCAATTAAAATGAATACCGATTATACTGATTGGATACCAATAAGACCATCCTTTTGGTTTTACCAAATGGTCTGTGTATATGAAAAGTAAATACATGTAAAATACATGTAATTGATACATGTGAAATAAAAACATGTAAAATAAATTGAAGCATTGTAATCATATGGAAAAATGTCAACCAGAGATGTATCTCTGGTGGAAGCTATTTGTTTTTGTTTGAATTATCTGCATACATGCCTGAAAACTTTACTACACTTTTCATATCTAGATATAATTTCTATTAACAATACAGTAGAATCGTAGAATGGAAATTAAGCCCATAAGGCCATGTACCCTTTGGAAACTAGAAAAGAACCTTGTACATTACAAATGTTCAATAAAAGTTGGCTGAATTGAATAAAACTGCTAAATTCACCTATGCAGCAGTAGATTCAAATGCAACTCATATTATTTCTAAAGAGGAGTGATTTCTATTGACAAGACTAACCTCTGTATTTTGACTTTTATCTTAATCTCTCACACTTGTTTTGGACCTTGTTTTCACAGAACACCCTGCTTCTTCAGCATCCCCCTCTTTACTGACTCCTTTCCTTACATACAAATCTGCTCAAGTCTCCTGTCCTGAAAACAAAACAAAACAACTTTCCCTTAATCATATCTCTTCCTGCAAGCTATCATTTCATTTCTTTTCACTTCTAAACCTCCTTACTACTCACTTTGAAATCCATTGCAATCCGTCTTCTGATCCAGCTTATTTTTTGGAGTGCCAAATGCTGTAGTTTGTCAAAAAAATAAATACCAATAGCCTTTTAATTGCCAAACCCAATGGCTTTTTCTCAGTACTCATTCTCTTTGAACTTTTGGCAGCCCTAGATTCTGTTTACTGTCCTTTTATCTTGCTCCCTTGGTTTCTGTAAGGTTACTCTCCCCTTGTCCTCTTCCTGCCTGTCTGAGTACTCTGTCTCTGTATCCCTTCCTGGTTCATTCCTCCTATTCCCAAGACTGCCATCACCCAAGTCTTTGATCTCAGTTCTCTTCTCTCTTTTCATTTTCTCCCCTAGAGACTCCCATTGCATCAAACGTTCCCTCTGTAGAGGTGATTTCTAAATCTTTATTCCTATCCCAACATATTTTTTTGCTCTAAATCTATATTTCCAGTTGCCTGCTGGAGGCTTCCATTTGGATACTTGCTCATACCCCAGATCAACATGTCCCCAAATGAACTCATCACTTTTCCTTTCTCACAACTTTCCTCTTTCTATTGATGCACTGCTGTATTTCCACTCACTTAAGCTTTAAGCTTCAAAGTAATTTTTTTTCTTTGCTTTACATCACTCAGCCCACCTTGTTTTCTTCATTTGTAAAAGAGGGCAAGTCATGCTGGCAGCACTTATCTTAAAGGTGTTATCATGAGATATGGAAAGCATTTTGAAAACTTTAAAGTACTGTAAAAATGCCATCTGTTACTGCTATTATCATTATATAGTTATTATTATTATTATTATAATCAGTTGTCAAGGTTTGCTAATACTTCTCCGTTACTAGTGGACAATTTCTAATCCATATTCCACATGCCCACCAAAATATGAATCCACAGGTTTGATTGCATCATTTCCAAATTAACAAATCTTCAAAAATCTACATTCCAGAGGATAAATTACAAAATCCTTGCTTTGACATTTAAGGCCTTTCACATTTCTGTTCTTGTCGACAGGTTTAGACTGATTTCACAACCATTGCTTTCATGTGCCGTACTGGACTACTTACCCATTTTCCGATCTGCTCTTGCCACCACCTTGCATTCAAACAGGCCATTCCCTATGCCCAGCATGAATCCTCTCTATATCTCTCCAACTGCTGAAATTCTTCTTTCATTTTAAGGCTTTAATCAGGTGCTGCCTTCTTCAGAAAGTTTTCCTTCATCCTTTCCCTCTCTCAAATTTCTTGCAATATATTGTTTAGATCTCTCCTTTGATCTTATCTCATTATATTCTGTACCAAAATTAGGCATGTATGTCACTATTCCTCTAATGAATTGTAAAGTCAGGGGATATGTTTTATTTTATATTTGAAGCACCTAGCATAGTGCCTCATAAACAGTAAGTGCTCAGTAAATGCTTATTGAACTGAATGGCTCTTTTGGATTTATAGCTAAGATCTAATGCAGAATTGTTGAGCTAAATTTGACTTAGTACATTTGGTTCCACACCTCTCCCCACCAGCTCCCACCCTACTCTCCCCATATCAGAAGTAACCATGGCTCTTTCAGCCTTATATCACTATACACACATGTGCATTTTACACCATTAGTCATACAAAAAAAGGTATGTCAATTTCCTGAGCAGACCTTTCTCCCAGGCATGCATACAAAATTAAATGAAAAATTGGGGCATTCTAGAAGCCAAGCCAAAAATGAGTCTATGGTTGTTAATATGACAAGAACATGAGGCAGTAAACTTGGGTGCAGGGAGTGGTGCTGTTGTTGAATTTTATGAATTCTTGTCTCCCACATTTCAGATGTGTAGATATAGCCAAGGTCTAATTCAGTAAATGATATTTAGGAAGCCTGTAAGTAGTACTAAGTTCTTTGCTATGGAACAAAAAAAGCTTACATTTAGGATCAAAAAAAGATTACATTAAGGATCAAAAGAAAGAAAGGCACTTTCTACAAAAAGTTGGGTGCAGTAGGACTCTTGCCCTTTGGCCACTTTATATGCCAGAACTGAGAAATGTAGAGAAGGATCTCCCTGTTGGGAAACAGATTGGAAAGTGCTGACTAGGTATGAGAGAGTGATTAACAGATTTATACCAGGGGGAAAGTTTTTATTCAGTGTACTTGGCAAGCAAATGCAATAAAGATCACATCTTGTAAGTCTCACATCTGTTCTCTTTCTTTTGTAGAGTAGAAGTGCCTTGGGTTTCAGCTAAAATAGTTGCAGGCACTTTCAATCAAATGCATTGAATTGAATAGAAGTACATTTGTTGGATAGTTTTTATGATGAGAGATTAATACAGGAACATTGAATGTATTGAACTATAGTGAATGGATTGCACATTGAATGTATATTTAAGTAGTACACACAGACACACATAAACATACACACACAATACACCAGGATTAACTGGCAAGTAAGTGGTACTTAGTGGTCCCCAAACTATTTTACTTATGGCACCCAGATATTTTTATCACTGAAAACACATCTTCATTTTCATCTTTGTCGTCTTTATCTTATGAAGGCTTTGAAATCCCCAGCTCAGGTATGTATTACTGCCTGTGTGACCTCAAATGTTACTTGCTCATCCTGGGCTTCAATTTTCTTTTAGGAAAAAAGACAGGTGTGGCCTTTGTGACATATACACTCCTTTCTAAGTCTACATCTGATGAACACTTAGTGGGCACAGCATCAAGAGAATTCATCATTGCATTTGAAAACAGGGAGTGGTACCACAGAACTAGAAGGGGACAAATGTATCTATTTTCAAAAAAGGTAAAATAATGTATTCAAGAAATTATGGATCAATTGCTTAGCTTTGACTACTGATGCAAAACTCTAGAATGTATTATGAAAAGAATGGTTTGTTAACATTTAGAAAAAGAAGTGCGAATGACAAAGAACCAGTATAGTTTCATCAGGAATGGGTCATGCCGTTGTAAGTTCATTACCTTTTTGGAAAGCATTACTAGGCTCTTAGATTAGCGGAATGCTATAGGTCAGATGTGACTCAACCAGGTTTAAGTGCATCTGGGAAATATCTAACAAAATAAGTAAAAATATGATAGAACATAAATAATACTAATATTGTTTTTCTAAGTCAATATGCAGCCTGCAGAGATCTTAATGTACTGTTTAGTTTCTCCTTTTCTATTTGAGTTTGACATCACTATTGTAGGTATAGTTAACCTTGATTTTAGTAAAGCATTTGATAAAATGTGTCATGCTATTCGGGGCATTTGGGTGGTACAGTGGGTACCCCAGGCCTGGAGTCAGGAAGACTCATCTTCCTGAATTCAAATCTGGCCTCAGACACTTATTAGTCATTTGACCCTGGGCAAGTCACTTAACTACTTACCTCAGTTTCCTCATCTGTAAAATAAGTTGGAGAATGAAATGGCAAACCACTTCAGCATCTTTGCCAAGAAAACCCCCAAAAGGGTCATGAACAGTCAGACATGACTGAAACGACTCAACAACATCGTGCTGTTCATGTAGGAAAGAAGCCCACAAATTAACTACAGCGTTAGATGGATTCTGAACTGATTAATTGGCCAGTGCTAAAAAAGTAATTATTAATGGCTTGATGTTAACTTGGAAGAAAGTCTCTAGTGGGGTTTTCCAGGGATTTGTGCCTCACTCAGCACTCTTTGACATCATTATCAGTGACTTGGAGAAAGACATTCAGGTAGAATATGTGTTTCTTGAGTCCAGGAATTACTTCTGTTTTTTTTCTTTGTATCACCAGTACTGTCCATGTAATAGGCTCTTAATAAATGTCAAATTGAATTGATGCCAGATGTGCAGATAAATCAAAGGTAGGAGGGATAGTTAAGTCTTTGAATGGTAGTCAGGAACCAGAAAGATATGGATACAGGACAATGTAACACAATAAATTTAATAGGAATAAATATGAAGTCTTGTCCCTGGATATTTAAAAAAAGTGATTTCAGAATTACAAGATATATGAGGGGTAGCTAGAGAGAAGTTGGTATTAAAAACATCTGGGAGTTTTAGTGGACAAGTTCCAGATGAGTAAAAAGTGTGATATAATAGTTAAAAGAGCCAATGCAAAAGAAAGGTACTTTAAGAGAAACATAGAGGTCAGGAATAGGAAAGTAATAATCTTATACTACCTGCTCAGACCGTATCTATAGTACTACGGGCACTATGACTCTTATAGTGAAAACTAGATTTGATCTCAGGAGAGACCTGGGTTCGGATTCTGCCTTTTATATCTAGTAGCACAATCATAAGCAAGTTATATGAGTCTAAATTTCATCTATTAAATGGAAATGAATATACCTGTAGTAACTTCTTCACAGGGCTGTTGTGAGGTAATCTATATAAAGAACTTTTCTTAAAACATCATATGAATGGTAGTGGTAGTGGTGGTAGTAGTAGTAGTAGTAGTAGTGGTGGTGGTGGTGGTGGTAGTAGTAGTATACAATGACTAGAGGGTGTCCTGAGGAAGGTGATTAGATGAATCATAACACAGGTGGCTAGACTAAAGGAAAGGGAAAAGTCGAGGAGAAGGGAAGACTAAGGTGGGACAGTATAGCTGTTTTCAAGTATTTGAAGGGCCATTGTGGATAAGGGGCAGTCAGCACAGCGGAGGGAGTGCCAGACCTGGAATCAGGAAGACTCATCTTCCTGAGTTCAAATCTGGCCTCAGATACTTACTAGCTGTGTGACCCTGGGTAAGTTACTTAACCCTATTTGCCTCAGTTTTCTCATTTATAAAATGAGTTAGAGAAAGAATTGGCAAATCACCAAGTAAACCCCAAATGGGTTCACAAAGACTCAGACACAACTGAAAAGTGACTGAACAACAATATTGTGTAGAAGAGAAAATAGATTTGTTCTGCTTGGCCTTAGAGGACACAACGAGGAGAAGAGTGTAGAAGTTGCAAGGAAACAAATTTAGTTTTGATTAAAAACAAAACAAAACACATCAACTCCTCTCCCATCTACTTGCTTTTCCACAAGACATGTTGCATGCCTGGCAAACACTGCCTGAAAACTCTTAGGTTGCTTCAAGATTCCGTTTAGATACCACTTCTTCCAGGAAGTCTCCCCTGATTCCCTTTTCCCACTTCACCGGTTGGTTCTCTTTTCTCTTTTTAACTTACCTTCTACTTATTATTCATATATATACTTGTTTTAATGTCCTAGTAGAGTGTTTTTTCTTTGTATCACCAGCACTGTCCATATAATAGGCTCTTAATAAATGCCGAAATGAATTGATGCCAGATTTGCAGATAAAGGTATAGGAGGGCAGGAAAAGTCTTCCTTTTTTCCTCTCTCTCTCTCTTTATATTCCCAAACCCACCATAGTATCTTGCACATAGCAGACAATTAAAATTTGTTACACTGAACTGATAATTGAGACATGAGAAGTGAGGACAAATGGTGATAGAGCAGGAGGGGAGAGAAATAAAGGTGGGTTATTGGAAGAGGTGAAAATGAATATCTTGAAATCATTTTAAAAATCACTTAAGTTCACCATAGATTTAGAATTGAAAGGGGCATTATAGATCATCTAGCATCATCTCCTCATTTTACATGGGAGGAAACTGAGGAAAAATGGTTAGGTGACTTGTTGATAGAGCCATAACTATGGCAGGGCCCCTAGGGCCTTGTACCAAGGCACTATAGTATTCGCACTCCTTGTTCAGATGGAAACAACCGAGTTTGGCAGCTGAGTGAGCAAGAATAATTAGTTTAAAAAGGAAGCTATATAAATAGGCTTCTTTTCTCCTACCCTGGGTCCCAAGGCTTAAGGTCTCTCCTGCTTCCCTGCACTTCAAACCCAATGTGCCTTGCTACAGAAGCATTTCTGGCACTTGCCTCAGATGCCAGTATTGCCTCTGGCAGCAGAGGCCAAATGAGAACTCATGTCTTTTGGCCCTTTCCAGTACAAGTCTTTTCCTCTCTTGCTATAAAGATGTCTGAAGAGTGGGCACTAATGAACAAGGTTATTGTGACTGACTTCCACCCTTCTTACTTATTGGGATGTTCACTTCTGTTACGAAGTGGACAGACTTGTTTACTTATCATCTTTACACCTTTGGTTGTTCCAAGCAAACCTGAGAAATAACATGAACTCCTTGAGTGAAGGGGAGCATTTCAGAAAAATGTAATCATGTAAACAGCCAAAATCTTTACTGATGTTGAATTTAGTTCCCCAAGGAATATCCATAACTACAAACTGTCTTCTTGCCCTTATTAAAGAAAGAAAATGACTAAGTAGGGCAAACTTTGTGCTGAGGTAAATTGGAGCAATGTACCTCCATCTCTTAATGTATGACATAAAAAACTGTATCAACAGAGAGAGTACCATCAATTTTCAATGGGTTTTAGTAAGCAAAAAAAATCAATTTTTACTTTATTCTTCATCTGGAAGGCACACACACCTCAATTAATTAATTTGAAAATATAGCTCAGTTCCATAGACTATCGTGTTTGCAAAATCAGGTGCTTCCAACACTGTGATGGGAAAGCAAGTGATATTTACTTTGATTTCCTTAATTATCCCCCATTTGAACAGCATAGTTTAAAAACCCACTTTTGGACTTGGTACTTTAAAATTGATCCTCAAAGGAAAGAAGTAACAAATGAGCCAACTTGGGAAGAAAGGAAAAAGCCAGTGTGGCTATGCTGTAGGCAGATTATTTGTTGAGACTTCAGAGAAAGATGAAATGGAAATAAAAGGAACTTTAAGCCACATATGCTCAATATATGAGAAACAAATATAGTTTTAGAACATATTAATAGCAAATTAATCAGATTTCAAGACTTACTCAACATAATAAGTGCCATATATGGGATCATCAATTTTCTCCCAGCCATATGGAAGCTCTGAAAAATAAAGCACAGAAATCACATCTTACGATAAAAAAAGATATCATTTTGGTGTAGAGTGACTGAAGATACCATACAAATACTTGATATAGTACTCAAAGGCAGTGCCAATTTTCAGATCCATATCATAGCATCTGCAAGAAGTACAGGCTTGAAAATTGGCAGTTAAACAGAATCCTGGTCTCTAGAATAATACTTTTGGGTCTAGCTGGTTGCGCTGTGCCAAACAGCAAGGGAAGCATTATTGTGGAATATATTATGAAATTCCACATATTATGAAAATGCTTAAGAGGGGAAAGGGAAGAATTGCTTCCTAAAAGTCATATAAGTCAGTATAGCTAGACATTATCAAAAGAAACATTGTCTAATAAAGTTCATGTTTTCAAAATACATTCCTAAGGCGAGGAAATCATAAATGCTTATATAAACTAGACATTATTATATACCTAGACTGATTTCTCTCTATTTGGAATAACAAACTTATAATTCATTTTATTATATAGTAGACAAATCAATGTCAAGCTCTGATTTATAACACCTGCAAAATATAGCATATTCCATCCACTATGGAGGAGTCGCATATCTGTGGATCTGAATTATACAGAGAATACTCACACCAATGAAATTCTGTATCAACCAAAGTATCATTTTATTAAAATTTAAATGCCACCAAAAGTCTTGTCTAATCAGAAAATTTAAATAAATAAAATTATGGATATACATCCCTTGACAATATTGTTCACATATTCACATTTTAGCGCTTAATATTCATATTAGCATCTCAGAAAGAGCCATGCATTCAATTAGACACAGAAATATGATATTCAGTAGGCAAACTTGAAAACTGACTTTTAATAATTTTTCTTAATAAGCCTTTAGAATGAATTCTCCTCCAGACACAGAAGATAAGAGGTGACTATAATGAAAATATAAAGATTGTTTACTTGCTAAGTATTTATTTATGGATAATAATGTTTAAACCCTAATGAGATGCATTGAAAAATGCTCCTCTATGTAAAATACTTTTTTTGGGCTGTTCCAAACTCTATAAGTTAAATATTGAAGAATTAAAAAATATGTAAATCATGCTTATGCTTCATTGTTTGGGTATAATGTCTTGACTCTGTGATTACTTTCTAAATTATTCATGTTTGAAGGTTCTTTAATATACATTTAAACCTCAAGTACCCCTCAAACATATATCTAGACTCAAGATAATTAACCTTTTTATGGAAAAAAGCCTTTTGAAGATAACAGTCCATAGACCTAGAATATTACCTTTTTGAAGAATCACATATTTTACATCTATTCAATTGATGGCATTTTATACAACTTAACTGTACTTACACATGTATTTTTATTATTTTATTTGATTCATATAGTTTAGGTTAGGGGATAGGGACAGAGCTTTTGATTTCATTGGTCTATACCAATGGCATCTTCCTTGGGTGGTTAGGTGGCATAGTGGATAAGGGGTCAGGCTTGGAGTCAGGAAAACCTGAGTTCAATCCAGCCTGAAACACTTATTAGCTATGTGACCCTAGGCAAGTGACTTAACCTCGTTTGTCTCAGCTTCCTCATCTATACAATGAGCTGGAGAAGGAAGTGGCAAACCACTTCAGTATCTTTGCTAAAAAAAAACCCCAAAAGGGTCACAAAGAGTTAGACACCACTGAAAAAAAGACCAAAGAACAAAATCATCTTTCCTTCTATGCCCTGTATAGTCAGCTGACTTACTTATGTAAACTGAAGATGATAGGGCATAGGACAAGACACTGTACCCTTAGGATTTCTGGGACTTTCTATGTGCCCTGGTAGCTGAACGTTCTTTTATGGATTGTCTTCCCCAATTACATCATGAGCTCCTTGAGAATAGGAACTATCTTGCTTTTCTGTTTGTATCCAAACTTAGTAGTGTGCTGGCATATGATAAGTGGTTAATAACTGCTTTATCATTCACTTCGTTCATTCATACTTAGGTGAGGAAATTTCCTTTAGCAATGAAGGCCATCACCTTCTCTATAACTATAGTCTAGAGAATTATCCAGGAGCCACTGAGAGATTAAATAAGGCCCAAGGTCAGCCAGCCAGATATCTCAGAGCTAGGACTTTGACCCAGGTCTTCCATTACATCACACTGCCCATTGAGCTAATGCAATAACACAGAAAAGTCTAACAACATTATTTGGTCTCCAGACAGCTATGGGTTATGATACACATGGCAGACCCAAGAACAGAAGGAATGGTCTTGAAGAATTCCTAGAAAATTTTCTCAGGCCACTAAAATGATTTTAGACTAGGTAATTATTACTATATGTAAGACAGAAGAGTATAGTCCTAACCAGACTAAGCATAGAATAGTGGAAGTAAAAAAATGGTGACAGCAATCATGGGAGAAATTGTGGATTGAAGACAATGACCAAGGAGAGGTTATTTAAAAAAGAACATTTCAATCAGGCCTCTGTGATGTGGATAGTAGGAATATCTATTAGGTGTTAGTTGCAGTCTACTTACCACCAAGATTTATGACAGGTAAACCATATAAGTACTAATAAGTTAAAGAAAGTCATAGGAACTCAATTTATTTAGATTAAAAGAGGCACTTACATGTACTTCAAGAACCTCCTATGGATTTAAAATTACCAGATATCAATCCAATAAATAAAACCATTCCAGGATAATGAAGGACTAGAAACAGAGTTTAATACGTCAGGTGGAATTGATCATTTTGTGGTAGGGCTAGAAGTCCTTTCTACCATTCAAAGGGTTTTAGAGTGAGCGGGGAAGAAGATAAAGAAAGAAAAGAGCCAGAGAATATGGCAGAGATTTTATTTTCTGTAATCTATTTGAATCCTGGAGTATCTGATAATTTTAACAGTCATCCATCCATCTATCTATCTATCTATCTATCTATCTATCTATCTATCTATCTATGTATCTAACAACGAATCATATATAATCCCAATTATTTTGTGTATAGTAATGAGCATGCCTAAACTACTTATCCTACAACAAATATTTACACTAACAGTTAAAAAAAAAAGCATGGTTAGCCTAGTAATATGAAAGTCAGTCTTCTCCATCAATGACGGTATTATATTGGAATTTTGCCACAAAGACATAGTCAAATTCAGTCCTAAAATTGTCAAAAAACCATTAAACATTTACTTTTTAAATTATTTTCTGTTTTGTCTCATTATCTTCTTTTAAAAAAAACCTTATGGATAGACATCCTTAATTTTTTCAGTATGTATAAGGATATAATAAATGCATCGAGAGCACCTAGCAATATTTTATTACAAGTAGTTGAGTATTTTTCTAATCTTTTTGGTTCATGGACTACTTAAAGCAGGAAAAAGATCACACATATCACCTCTTCTTCTACATTGCCTTTGCAAAAAAAATAATCCTCACTAAATTTATGGGAAGACTGGCTTAGCTTTGGCTTTTTTTTCTGTATATTGATCACATAATGAATATCTTTTTTTTTAAAAATCAACATCTTAAGTACAGTATTAATTCATGTCTGAAACAAAAGCACATAATACAAGCATTAATTCTACAAGAAACCAGGCTACCAAACATCAGTGACCTTTGAACCACAGTTTTGAGAATTGAGGTAACTACCACTTCTATCATATCATTATTCATTTCTTTGACTTCTCTTCAAGTGAATCTTGTGTGACACAGCAAGAAATTATCAATACATATAACAACCCAAACTATATATGTGACAGAATAGATGCACACAGGTTTCATCTGAAATGATACTATATAAAAACATGTCACTTATGTAAGAATGATCCATGATGACATTTTTCTTCCTAAGCAAAAACACAGGACTTCTAGATTGGAAATGGGTACTGGGAAAAATATAGATTCTAAGGTGTTGACCCATTTTGTTTCACTTCACAAAGAGACAAATCATATCACGAAGTACACACTGAAATACCTCACTCTTGTAGAAGGTGTAAAGCTTCTATCATAATGCAATACACAGATACTTGGGAGTCTTGCTTAGTAAAGAAAACAAAGCTCTATTTTAAAAGTACAGTGTTTGTACAAGGAAAACTAAGAAATTGGAAAAAAGAATTATTAATTTCTTAATGCCTAATTTTGTTAGCTAAGCAAGACATTTGGAATATCTGAGCCCCAAGTTATTTTTAATGTTATATCATCAAAGTTTCAAATTTCAGGATAATAAAGGTCAAATTGGTAAATCTGATTCTAGTATTACATTTTTATTATATAGATCCTATAACGGAAAATTGCATGTAAATTGCTATTCTGCTGTGCTATTTTATCTATTTTTGTGACACTATATGGCCATGTATCATGGAACACCAAAATATCTAAAAAACTGTGGATAGCCCAAAAGGCTACAGAGAGATGTATGGTATGGTAGGTTTAAGCAGACTCTAGTATAATACTAACAATGATTAAATTTGAGAAGTGACAAAAAAAAGATATGCAGTGAATGTAAGATCAGCATAGGAAGTGTGTCAGTCAAGCAGAAAAAGCTTAAGTGCTACATTAAGACCAAGAGCAAGGCCTCCTCTATGGAGGCTTTATGGAAAGATATTGATATGATCCATAGAGGATAAAAATATGTTTAGACAGCTATCTACTCCGATAGGAAGGGGTGGCACCATCATCTGTGCAATAACATATCCACAAAACTACTGAAATATTTGTGCTATGCCTTTAATAATTTTTAAATTTTTTTCAGTTAACAAAAATCAATTTTCTTTCCCTCTCAGCTTCCCCCAATTGGGAAGCAACAGAAACAACAATAGAAATAACAATACTTTTGGAACAAATATGCATGGTCAAGCAAAACAAATTTTCTCATTGGCCATGTCCAAAATAGATGTCTCATTCTGCCCCGTGAGTCCATTATCTCTCTCTCCGGTAGTATACTTTATCACTTGTGCCCTGGAATCATTGTTGGTCAGTGCATTGATCAAAGTCTATTATTGTCTTCTTCCAATTACTCAGTTATTCTTTCTGTCGTTATTATTGAGTTTTTCAGTAGTGTCTGACACTGTGGGACCCAATGGATTTGTCCATGAAGTTTTCTTGGCAAAGATACTAGAGTGGTTTGCCATTTCCTTCTCCATTGTGTCCCCATTTTACAGATAATGAACTGAGGCAAATAGGGCCTAAGTATTTGAACTCAGATCTTCCCGACTCCAGGCCCACTGCTCCATCCACTGCACCACCGAGGTGCCTTCTGCTAATCAACAAAACTAAATACATTATTCATAATTAAGCATCACACACCAGAAATAGCTTTATTTCTTTAGCAATCTTTTCCCAGTTGGAATCTCACTATAGTGATAACTAAATTCTTTCCTGAAAAAGTATTCCCTCATCTGCATGCTAGCTTTTTCTGTAAATGGCATCATAAAATGGGCAATAAGATTGGAGTTTCCCAGGAAAGCCATCAAAAGAAAGTGTCTTACACCTTCTTAGGTAGGGCTTTATTCTAGATATTTCCCTGGGATACATTTCTATCATTAAACAGAAAGAGAAGAAAAAGGATGACAAGAGATATACTGACATTAAAATATAGCTACTACTGACCTTTGGATTCTTTATAAAATCATGATAAATCTCTATTCTGTTCGTACTATGAGGAGCTTGGGTCCCAAACGATTACATGAATATATTGAGTTGTTTTTACAACTGGGCACTGGGTGCATGGGTCTTGCTCTTTTTACAATGCTAAAAAATGTGAACAGTGAACTGGGTGCATAGACTGTGTTTTATAGTGTGATGTCCAGTTCACTATATCCCACAGTTGTAACTTTAAAATTTTATTACTACAGTAATGCTAAGCATTCTATTTCATAGAGGCCCATGGTTTTTACAGGCTCATTGTTGAGAAAATTTCAAATGCAATGAAGAAATCAATCACCTCTGAATAATACAATACTTTATGGTATCTCTACTGTGTTATGGTCAAAATATGCCAGGTTTTTCTGACAATTTTGGGAGCAGGTATTCCAATTCTTCAAGTGTTCTGTGGGTAGGTTTGGAAATGCCAAGTTTCAAGAGGGTTCAGCAAGCAATCACATATGTGCTGATAAATACGGATGAGATAATGGGTAAGGGGGAAAAAGATGCCTACCCCATTTGGGTTGGTAGAAAGCAGTACAACCATGACTAACAGGGCTTCTTAACTTGGGGTCTGTGAATCTGTTTGTTAAACTATTTTTATAATTCTATTTCAATATTATTGGTTTCCTTTGTAATCTCACATGTTTTATTTTATGCATTTAAAACATCATTCTGAGAGGCGGTCCATATGCTTCATGAGGAAAGAGAAGAAGAAGAGCATTTATAAGTACCTACTATGTACCAGCCCCTGTACTAAGGGCTTTACCTAATTTTATCTCATTGTTCCTCACACAACCCTGTGAGATAGATGCTATTACTACCCTCATTTAACAGTTGAAGAAACTGAGGCAGGCAGAGATTAAGGGATTTTTTCAGGGTCATTCAAAGTCATACCTACATAATGCCTGAGTCCAAATTGGAGCTCATGTCTTTCTGATTTCACGGGTAGGTATCAACCACTGTACCACCTGAAGCCACCAAAGGGGTCCATGATACACAAAAAGGTTAACAAACCAGAGATTAGAAGAAAGGATAGTAAAAATAAACTTGAGAATAGGGAATAGCAGCTAAGAAGAGTCCCTCCATTTAGAGAGAAAGGAACCAAGGGCAGGACACTTGCTGAAGAGGTCTGGAAGGAATCCAGAGACCAATACCACAGCCAGATTTGGCTTCAGAAAGTGAAGATCTGACTGAAAACCAGGAGGGAAAAGGGACCCAGAGCCTTGCAAGAAAGACAAACTGTCACTTAAGCCTGGGATGAAGAGTAAGTAGAACAGCCTGGGGACAAAATGGAAAAGGATACCATAAAAGCCTTATCATTTTTGTTATCATGTCAAGCTGGTTAAGGAAGCTTACTTTCTGCTTAGGGGCTACAACACTGTAACCAGTAACTCCAACTCAGGCTGGTGCCCTGTTAGATAAGTTTCATTTTTGAAGGAAAGGAGAATATCATAGGACGTTTAAAAGAATTTTAAATTCTTAAAAGAAAATAAAGAATGTTTATTCAAAAAGGATACTGTAGCATGTAGCTTAGGTAGACTGGTTCCCCTTGCTTCCATATGGAAACCCATCTGGCAATAATGCAGGATATATGTTCCTCTGGTGCTGAATACTTTGGAGTCTAAAGAACCTGACTCGATGTGGGTGGGCCCGTCTATGCCCTTAGGTGACCAGAAATCCAAGTCAATATGGGCCGAGGCTACTAAGAAGTTGTGTCTGGGAGAAGGAGCATGGGCCTTAGTCCCAGGAGCCAATCAAATTCTGGGAACAACTTTGCATTTTAGAGCACTTTCAATAGCAGACTGAAGAGTTTGTTTTTTGTCCTTGAGGCAATAAGGAACCACCAATGATTTTGAGGAGATGAATGACATGGTTTGCTCTATCCTTAAAAAGATTATTCTGGCAACAGTGTGGAACATAGGTGGAAGAGGAGGGATACTAGAAATGGACAGACCAATTAGGAGGCTATTAGAATACTTCAGGTGAAAGGTGATGAGGTTCTGAAATAAGTTCTGATTGTATGAGTGGAGAGGGGATACATTTTACAATTATTATGGAAGTAAAACTGAAATATTTTGTTCACAAAACTATCTAAGGCATATAGCTTAAGTGTTATTATACTCATCTTATCTATGAGGAAGTCAAGACATAAAATTTCAGTGACTTGCCATGCTTACCCATTGAGTAAATGGGTTGAGCCATAACTTATGCCCAATTACTCCTAGAACCAAGTCCAGTACTTTTCCTGCCATGCTATGTCATCACAATAAGGTGGTATATCCTAAGTGTCAAATGGTAAGTGCTACAGAAAATCATAGTTGAAAATAAAGAGTTTGGGGAAGCTTCATAGAAGAGATGAAACTTAAGCTGGACTCTGAAAAGTCTTTGCCTCGAGACAAATAGAAACGCATGAGAAGGGAGGAGGTAATAGCAGGAGCAGTTCAGGAAAGAACAAGTAACCCAATTTCCTGGACCTCTGTGTTGGTGGGTATTCAAAGTTAAGGCTGGAGAGATTGGTAAGGGCTTAGTTGTGAAGAACCTTGAATGCCAAGGTCAGAAAATTATAACTTATCCTTTAGGCAAGTAGGGAATGGCAGAAGATTTGAAACCAAAGCTGATGTGTAGAACAGTAACAACAAACATGCTTCAGGACAACTGAGGTCCAAATGGGGTGTTGGGGAAGCTGCAAAGGGGAGTGCCCAGTGCTGAACACTGAGAGATGATTGATCAAGTTCTAGATGTTAGGTATGGAGAAGTTGTGCTAGGTTTGTGTCAGTGAGAATAGAACTGGAAGGAAAGATATTATGAAAGACGGATCAATGTAATTGTGCAGATGATAGCCTAATGGATAAGAAGGAAATGGAAGAAGTTAAGAATGGCATTAAAATTATCAGCGTTACCGATAGAATGGTAGCATCACTGACAGAAAGGAGAAAGTTAGAAGGAGGACCTTATGATGGTGTGCAACATTTAAGTAGTGGTACCAAAGACAGTTGACAGCATAGGGTTGAATTTTAGGAGAGTTGCCAGGATCAAAGACATAGACTGGAGTCATTTTTCCAAGTAATAGTTGAAGGTACGATAGTGGATAAAATTTCTGGGGAGAGAGTATAAAGCAAGGAACCCTAAGGACAGAACAGTGGGAGTAGATTAACATTTAAAATTCTAATATTAGTCGTGAGGAGAGAAAATAGTGCTTACAACTATCATTTAAGTTCTTGATTCGATAGCATTTGAGCTGTGTCAAAACTGGTTCTCAACAGGGGCATAAGCCAGATTGGGAAAGGCTGGGGCTGAAATTCCAGGCAGACTAGCAGAGTTGTGTGAAGGCCATGTGTTTAAATATTGGAGAAGGGAAGAAGTGGTTTTTGAGAAAAGCCACAAACATAAGTCTAAAACTGGGAGATTGATCTATGCACTACAGCAATTTTGAGGAGAGATGAAAATTAGAATTTTGGGGAGGGCTTCAGGTAGGATACTAGTGATGAAGTTTAGATTGTGGGAGCCCCCTTGGACTCTCCTTGAATCTTCCCACTAGATGAGGCATTTGCCTGAGGCTGCTAAGCCTTACATTATTCTAGGCCCAATCTCTAGGCTAGGTTACTCTTAATACAGCCTAGCCCTCTATTGTCTGGCTAGTTTCCAACTTGATCCTATGGAAGTGTCTATGCCTAAATCTGTTACCCTTAAACTAGCCTAGCCCTACATTGGTCTGTTATCACCAGGTAGCCTTCAGCTACTTCCCACCCTTAATCCATTCTCTTGGATCCTGAAGTCTGACCTCATCCCAATCCCATCAAGCTCCTCTTTAGATTCCTCATCAAGACCGTCCCTAAACCCCTCCTCCCATCACCCTAGGACTACCCTAGGTCCCTCCTACAATCTTTGTGTATATAAGTTTCATCTTGTCTCCATGAAGGTCCTCAGATTCCATCTACCTCAGATGGAATCTGGCTCGCTTGTGAAAATGAGCATCACAAAGGGTGAGATTTCTTAAGACAACCCATTATGGCTAATTGAGTTGAATTCTTTCGAGCAGGTCTCGACATGCTGGTATTTTGGGGTCTCAAGCACCCCTAAAAGCATATAGTTCCCTGACCTCTTCACTAGGACATCTTTCCAAAGTGTCCAAACTGAATCTAATATCCAGAGCATTTATCTAAGCAGACCGCGATGGATGATTGCTGGAAGTCCAAGCAGTATGAAACCAGTGGATGTCTGGAAAGGCAAAGAGAGTTGTCACTGAGAGGGCTGGTAGCAAGTAGCAGGCACCCATTCAGGGGAGGCTGCTCAAGCATAAGTATGTAAGATTAATTTGGTAAAGTCTTCCCTGATGTTACCATTTGAATGGGGTAGTAGCTGGAACTCAGTCACTAGGAAGTTGGGGCTATCACATCAGTGGAGGGATAGCAACAAGACTGAATTGATGTCAACTTTGGATAATTCAGAACAAAAGAAAGGTTTTGTTTGAATTATCTGGCTAATTTTCTGTTTTGCTTTGCCAATGAGATAGTCTTTCCCAATAAGCTTCCTTACATTCTGATAGAAATAGGATTAGTAGATAGAGATAAGATTAGTACTCTACAAGTAGGAGTTAAGTGATTCTATCTGAGAAGGTTCTGAAAATTCATAGGATAAGCTATGTAGGGCTTATTTCAAACCTGTGTTTTTTTGTTTTTGTTTTCAGAATTTAAACTTTCAATTTTTGCCCTGGATTTTATAGCTATATATCCTCATTTTTTGTTTCCAAAGTCAATTCAAAAAAAGTCCATGACTCATATGTATCATAAGTGGCATTATCAATTTCAACTCTTTTTAAACTTACTACACAGATACTGATCTAGTTGTGGAAGAGAATGAAATCTTAGGCTTTTGGAGGTGGAAGGGCCAGTGTTATCAACATTTTCAGATAAGAGGAAAATGAAGGACTTGTGAAAAATGACTGGTAAGGGCTCCTCCAGTCTAAATGTTACTATCACATTCTAGTGAACACCTCAAACATATAGGAATATCACATCAGGCAATTTCTGCAAGGTTCTGAAGGCTAAATTAAATTTATCACCAAAGTCTGTTATAACTGATCTACACGTTCTTAATGTCATTAGTCAGGATGACATCTGTCATTTGGATAAGTTTCAGTGAATTCACATTATAACCCAGTAGATAAATATTTTAAAATGCAATGAAACTTGATGTAGAAGGTGCCCCTAAAGTCTTGGTACAATTTAAAAGACTTCTGGGACACTATTACAATGAGAACATCTTACCATTTAAAGCATCGACCTAGGAGATGCTTCTAAATATCTCACAAAATAATATTGGAAAAATGAAATAGTTACCTTTGTTCCTCATACTGGACAAAATGAATCCTATGTAAGAATTCACTTTATTAATTTTTCCATTTAAGATGAAGCCTTTGAGCTATATTTAATGTTGATTAAAAATCCCACTTAGCCTAGTCAAACGGAACTGCCACAATGAAAACCCTGGGCTGCTCAAGCATAAGTATATAAGATCAGTTTGGTAAAGTCTTCCTTGATGGTACCATTTGAAAGATCTTCTGCTATGCTGGGTTTAAGGAGCATTGTTGCTGATTTATATACCATTCAATAAGAAGCATCCATTTTGTTTGGGCCATGAAAATCACAACTCTAAGAGATGGGCATATTTGTATAAATAAGCAAGCTGGGCATTTGAGGAACGGGGGCTGGGGGGGATGTAGCTGTGTCACGGATTCTATATGTTTTCTGGTCTGCTGAGCTTAGCATGCTCCTGTCAGGGTGAAGAAGCAGCTGGAAGCAATTCTGAAAAGAATGCTTGAAAAACAAATAAAAACGCCAGCTGTCAACATCATTGTGTTGTGAGGAGAGGACAGGCACTTTTTCCAAACTTTCCATTTGTGATGTGAAGTGGTTTTTAAAAGTACCATATATACACAACACACTCGGCTTAATGAGCAAGGTGACAGAGAGAATTATACTATGTCAAGGCTCCTAGTGCTGAATTTTTCCTCAGGCTGGACAAAAATTACGCATTATTCTGACTAGGGCAGAAAGTGGCTGGGATTTCACAGAATTTTATATCTACTCCATTTGAGGGCCAGACTAGATGACATGGAGGTATGAAGTGTGAGGTATGAGGCATATTGACTGGTACCCTTTTCTTTGTAGGATAATGTAATTTATATTGGATATTTCATCTCATGCTTTACCTATTGGTGAAGAGCAGAGACTGTATTTTTGCTTTTCTTTGTATTCCCAGAATTTAGCACAGTGCTTGTCACATAGTAAGCGTTTAATGAGTGTTGGTATGAATTAAAATACTAATAGTAATATCTAAAGTGGCAAACATAGATAATATTGTGGAGCCTAAATGTATGTATGCCTGTAAGAGCCATCCCCAAATAATTTCCAGAGAATCTTAAATGTATCCATCATCATCATCATCATCACCACCACCAATCATCATCATCGGCAGCAACAGCAAAGTTAGGAAACATCTGCTGTGTGGAAAGGACTGTGCTTAAGGGTGTGGTATATGAAGAAAAGCAAAAACATGGTCCCTGATCTCAGGGAGCACCCATTTTAATGGAAGAGAGAAGATGCAAACAACTCTAGATAGTATAAAATGGGAAATGAGCTCAAAGGAAAGGCATTAAGAGTGTGGATGAGAAGTCAATTGAGTTTTAATGGAAGCTAGGAAAGACAGGAGATGGACATGAGGAGGTTAGCATTCCAGATATAGAGGACAGTCAGAGAAAAGATAGAGTTATGGAGATGGAGTGTCCTCAAGGGAGAATTTTGGCAATTACACTCTTAGATATTGGCAATGTGTTTCAAGGGACTACTTTCTTAAAAGGACTATAATTTTCCATGACCCAGAGAGATAATAGTTGTCCTTCGCTCTTTATAGGTGAAGAAGTAGAATCTCAGAGAAGTTAAGTGACTTGCCTAGGGTATCGCAGCTACTAAGGATTGATACAGGATTCAAGTCCAGGTTTTTCTGACTAAAAGTCAAGTATATCTCCCAATGTTACAATGTAACATGCTGAACTATCTATATTATAAGCAAAAGAGAATATAAAAAATATCTATAATGTTTGGCATCGTTCTTAGTATCTGAATAGCACTTAAAAACACTATGCTAATTGAAGAAGACAGCATTACAATTTTTAGCAAAAATTCTGAACAACCTCTCTTAGCAAATGCTTGAGGAAGGAGTAAATAAATGACAAAAGACAACAGGAGGATCTGGATCTACTGTTTATGTTAATTTTATTTTTCCTGTTCAGTCTTCATGCACGATAATGGCAGAATTTTCAAGAGTTAAGAGAAGTGTCTTGGATCATTTTATACTGGGAGTAGGCGAGCGTGCTCTTACCCTGATTAAAAAAAAAGTCATTTTGCTACTTCATGGAATGGAGCTGTGGGATACAGGGGGAGAGATATATAACAACCTCATAGGATTCAGAAGAGAGAACCAGACTCTATCACATTTCTGCCTATCTTTATGGTGGCAAGTAAATAAAGGAACATGGAAACAAGCCGAGAAAGGGATTTCCTTACATTCACCACAGTGAGTGTATTTGTACAACATGAAAGATGCTAGAATAGAAAAACATCATGCCTGCTGTGACTGCAAAGTATCCTGGTGCCTAATACATTGGAGAAATTCTTGGAGAATACTTCATCCCTGTGAAAAATATTACCCATATAAAGCTGTCAAAGTCAGTGTCAGTTTGGGTACCTGCCATGGAAAAAGCCAACCAGTCCCACAAATTAGGCTACCCTGAAGGCCTGTCTAGTTTATATGCCAGACTTTCAGGACATATTCAAGGCCCAAATGGAGCTGTGATTTGTACCCAAGGTAGCAACTGGGATGGGTGTAAATTGTACTGAGGAGTGACACTGAACATTTTTATGCAGGCATTATCAACCATCTGTGACCCTAAGGTTAAGTTTATTGGTCAACAATTCAAACCACTGAATAAAAGGAAATTAGACAAATCAGACAGGAAAGTACACACAACAATCTCTTTGGACCAAACTGGTTTTTGAGAGTATTTTGTGGGAAATAAAGAAATCAATAAAAACATATTATTAATGAGTGTATGTACACATACACATAAGTGTGTGCATGAGTATGTGTGTCTATAGCTATGGTTTTGTGAAACAGTTTAAGCAGTTAAAATATGTGTATAGTGTATAGTGGCTAGAACAGTGAGCCTGGAGTCGAGAAGACTTAAGTTCAAAACTGGCCTCAGATACTTACTAACTGTGTGATCCTGGGCAAGTCACTTGACCCTGTTTGCCTCAGTTTCCTCCTCAGTAAAATGAGTTGGAGAAAGAAATGGCAAACCACTCCAGTATCTTTGCCAAGAATACCCCAAATGGGGTTACAAAGAGCCTGAAATGACTGAAGAACAACACTGTTAAAGAAGTCATATATTTCAAATGAAGTGATGAATGCTAAGGAACTTGTGGGAATTGCACATTTCAATAGGCTGTAATCTGAAGAAAACAACACTTCACCTTGCCTAGCTGGAAGGAACTACTTAGATTTTCAAAAAGAAAAGCTTAGTAAACTGAGGACTGAAGGTGTGTTCATATTAACACCCTACGTTCTTGTAGATTAGTTTGGGAACTCAACATGGTGCAATGGAAACAATATGGAATTAGAGTCGCAGCCTCTCAGTTTAGATCCCTAGTTCTATTATTTATTACCTGTGCAGCTTGGGTAAGACTTTCATATCTCTGGGCCTCAATTTCTTTGTAAGTAAAATTGAACTGTTAGATAACAGTACCTTAAGTATCCCTTCTAGCTTCAAATCTAATATTCTATAACTTCTGCAAAACTATAAATTTAATTTTAGCTACATGACTAACCCCTAAAATGATATAAAAATGTTAATTCAGAATAGATGAGGGGGCCGTAATCTATTTTTTATCATTTTTATTTAATATTTTAGTTTTCAACACCGATTTCCACAAGATTTTGAGTTACAAATTTTCTACCCATTTCTACCCTCCTCCCACTCCAAGATGGCATATATTCTGATTGCCTTATTCTCCAGTCAGCCCTCCCTTCTGCAACTCCACTCCCCACCCCCATCCCCTTTCCCCTTACTTCTTGTAGGGCAGGATAGATTTCTATGCCCCATTCCTATATGTCTTGCTTCCCAGCTGCATGTAAAAAAACCCAACTTTTTTTTTTGAGCATCTGCTTTTAAAAATTTGAGTTCCAAATTCTCTCCCCTCTTCCCTTCCCACCCGCCCTCCCTAGGAAGGCAAGCAATTCAACATAGGTCACACATGTATCATTATGTAAACACTTCCACAATACTCATGTTGTGAAAGACTAACTATATTTCCTTCCATCCTATCCTGTCTTCCTTTATTCAGTTTTCTCCCTTGACCCTGTTCCTTTTCAAAAGTGTTTGCTTTTGATCACCTCCTCCCCCCATCTTCCCTCCCTTCTATCACCGCCCCCTTTTTATCCCCTTCCCTTTACTTTCCTGTGGAGTAAGATACCCAATTGAGTGTGTCTGTTATTCCCTCCTCAAGTCAAATCCAATGAGAGTAAGATTTACTCATTCCCCCTCACCTGCCCCCTTTTCCCTTCCCACAGAACTGCTTTTTTCTTGCCATTTTAGGTGAGATAATTTATCCCATTCTATCTCTCCCTTTCTCCCTCTCTCAATATATTCCTCTCTCACCCCTTAATTTTATTTTTTTTTAGATATCATCCCTTCATATTCAACTCACTCTGTACCCTCTATCTATATATGTGTATATTCCCTTCAACTACCCTAATACTGAGAAATGTCCCATGAATTGCACACATCATCTTTCCACGTAGGAATGTAAACAAAACAGTTCAACTTTAGTAAGTCCCTTATGATTTCTCTTTCTTGTTTACCTTTTCATGTTTCTCTTGATTCTTGTGTTTGAAAGTCAGATTTTCTATTCAGCTCTGGTCTTTTCACTGAGAAAGCTTGAAAGTCCTCTATTTTACTGAAAATCTATATTTTGCCTTGTAGCATTATACTCACTTTTGCTGGGTAGGTGATTCTTGGATTTAATCCTAACTCTTTGACCTCTGGAATATTATATTCCAAGCCCTTTGATCCCTTAATGTAGAAGCTGCTAGATCTTGTGTTATCCTGATTGTGGTTTCCACAATACTCAAATTATTTCTTTCTGGCTGCTTGCAGTATTTTCTCCTTGAGCTGGAAACTCTGGAATTTGGTGACAATATTCCTAGGAGTTTTCTTTTTGGGATCTTTTCCAAGGGGCGATTGGTGTAGTCATTCAATTTCTATTTTGTTTGTTTTTGTTTTTTGGGGGGGGCAGGGCAATTGGGGTTAAGTGACTTGCCCAAGGTCACACAGCTAGTATATGTCAAGTATCTGAGGCTGGATTTGAACTCAGATCCTCCTGACTCCAGGGCTGGTGCTCTACTCACTGCACCACCTAGTTGCCCCCTTCAATTTCTATTTTACCCTCTGGTTCTAGAATACCAGGGCAGTTTTCCTTGTTAATTTCTTAAAAGATGCTATCTAGGCTCTTTTTATGATCATGGCTTTCAGGTAGTCCAATAATTTTTAAATTATCTCTCCTGGATCTGTTCTCCAGGTCAGTGGTTTTTCCAATGAGATATTTCACATTGTCTTCACTTTTTCGTTCTTTGGTTCTGTTTTATAATATCTTGATTTCTCATCAAGTCACTAGCTTCCACTTGCTCCAGTCTAATTTTTAAGGTAGTATTTTCTTCAGTGGTCTTTTGGACCTCCTTTCCATTTCTCTAATTCTGCCTTTTAAGGCATTCTTTTCCTCATTGGCTTTTTGGAGCTTTTTTGACATTTGGGTTAGTCTATTCTTTAAGGTGTTATTCTCTTCAGTATTTTTTGGGTCTCCTTTAGCAAGTCATTGACTTGTTTTTTCATGATATTCTTGCATCACTCTCATTTCTCTTCCCAATTTTTCCTCTACTTCTCTTAATTGCTTTACCAAATGCTTTTTGAGCTCTTCCACGGCCTGAGACCAATTCATATTTTTCTTGGAGGCTTTGATGTAGGCTCTTTGACTTTTTTGACTTCTTCTGGCTGTATCTTTTGATCTTCTTTGTCACCAAAAAAGGAATCTAGAGTTTGAGTTTGAGTCTTAGTTTGTTTTCTCTGCCTTTTCATGTTCCCAGCCAACTACTTAACCCTTGAGCTTTTTGTCAGGGTATGACTGCTTGTAGAGTAGAGAGGACTTTGTCCCAAGCTTTAGGGTCCAAGGGCTGCTGTTTTCAGAGCTACTTCTACTCTACTATCACCCTAGGCTCTGTCCCAAGCAGCACTCCTCCTTCCCCAAGAACTGCCAACCAGAACCGCAATCCAGATACAAGCCAGATACAGCAAGAGAATCTGCCTCTGTGCCCACAAAATGCTCCTTGCACTCTTGCTCTGATGGGCTGCTACATTCCTCCCACTGTGTGTGCCAGGGACTTGGGAAGCAGCTGATGCTGGAGCTCTGGAAGCAGCCTCAGGAGCTTCCTGCTGCTGCCACCACCACCGATGCACCACCTCTGGCCACCCCCAGGGATGGGGCTGGACCGCTATAAACTCGATTCCACAGTTTCCCCCTAACCTGCTCTTTGGTGTTTGTAGGTTGAGAAGTCTTGTAACTGCTACAGCTCAATGATTCATGGCCCTAAGGCCTGTTCCAGCCGGCTGACTCCAGGTATGGTCTGTCCTGGAGCAGCCATGCTGGGCTGTGCTACGCTCCCAGCACCATGGGATAGACCCTTCCCAGCAACCATCCAGGCTCTCCTGCTGGAGACTTGGTTTCCTCTGCTATTTCGTGGGTTCCGCAGATCTAGAATTTGTTCAGGGCCATTTTTTACAAGTTTTTGGAGGGATTTGGGGGAGAGCTTAAGCAAGTTGAGGGGGCCATAAGCTAAACCTAAAAACAAACAACCTGAAAACAGAATGCAAATGAAAAAGGGTATTTCCTAGTAAGTTGGTCTGGCTATCTCTCCCTAACGAAGGTGAAGAGATAGCCACCCATTTTTTTTTCTTCCAAAATTGTCATGGCATAGGCAGTTCAAAGAAGACTATGAGGAATTTAAAAAATATTATCTTTAGCCATAGACCCAAATTATATCAATATTGACAAATATAAAGCTTGAAATAAGAAATGTAACTAAGGTGATGATGATGTTTTCATCTGATTCCACTCTATTTTCATAGAGAAATTTGGCTTTTGTGAAAATTTCAGTGATTAAAAAAAACAATTTTATTTGTAGTGAGAGCAAAAGCCAATCCTATGCAGTTAGGCTAGTTTGTCCTTAAATTTTATTAAACATATTTGGACATTTATTTGTTTCAAGGGATTATGGCTAAGGTTGTGTCTTCCCTTCCTGGTGACTTCAGTCCAAAATGCTTCATAGAGCTCCAGCTGGCCCCTGGTGATAGATTGGTGGACCACCATGGGGCAACAGAGAGACAGAAGACTTGAATTCAATGCATCCTCGGTGAACACCCTGCTCCTGCAGTGGCTAAGTAATCTATCTTTCTTAACTGTCAGATCTTCACAATATTACATTTTGTTCTGTTATTGAACCTGGACTACCAGGGGACTGGCCTGAGTCAGACCTTGCCTCCAGCCTTCTAAAGGTGAACCTATAACTGGGTGAGAAAAATACAGCTGGAGGATGGGGAAAAATGTCAAGGAGCTTAACTTGCAATGCTATTGTTTTAGTTCCAACAATAATTTTTTAAAATGCAGATGTTAACAATTAGAAGCGGTAATGATAATCATAACTAATATTTATATAGTGCTTACTTAGTGCCAAGCACTGTACTAAGTGCTTTACAATTATTATATGATTTGATCTTCACAACAAACCTGGGTGATAAGTGCTATTATTAGCCTCATTTCATAGATGAAGAAAGTGAGGAAGACAGAGGTTAGGTGAGTTGCCCAGGGGTCCCAGGTTGTAAGTGTCCAAGGCTGGATTTGAACTCAGTTCTTTCTGACTCCAGGCTTAGCACCCTATCTACTGTATAACCTAGAAGCTTTCTGTTAGTGCAGGAAAGCAGAAGTATTTGGATTAAATAAATCTTTTGTGAGCATTTGGGGATTTAGTTATATTATGGCTGGTGACATATATAGGACTTCCTTGCTTTCTCCTTAAGCAGAAACTCACAGTACTGACGTTACGAGATATTTTGAGGAATAGACATTTAACATTCCTTAACAGCTGCCACTGGGTAGCTAGGTTGTGCAGTGGAGATAGTAGTTCTTCCTGACACATCTTCCTGAGTTCAAATCTGTCCTCAGACACTTACTAGCTGTGGATTTACTACCCTGGGTGCTAGAGAAGGAAATGGCAAACCACTCCTGTACCTTTGCCAAGAAAACCCCAAATAGTGCCTGAAAAACTGCTGAACAATACCCGATTTCCCCAAACTAGAAGTATTCTCTCGTTTCTGAGCCAACCCCAATTGCACTTTTTAGGTACCAAATTTCACTAGTAATATTTGTTCATCTTTGCAGACTAAGATTTCGCGTAGCTCTCCTTCACATACTTTTACATCCCCAATTACATTTTATATATTTGAATTTACATATCTATGCACACTCTATATTTACGTGATAAAATGTAAAGGTCTTTGAAATCAATAACTGTTTAATTTTTGGCTTTAGATTTCCATTGCCTAGTACCCACTAAGCCCTTACTACATGTTTACTGAATTGAATTTTGCCTTTTAACCTGTTTTACAGTTATTTATATCTCCCCTACTAGATTATAAAATATGATTTTGTTGTTGTTGAGTTGTTTTCAGTCTTAGCTGACTCTTCATAACCCCATTTGGGTTTTGTTTTGGTTTTTGGCAAAGATACTGGAGTAGTTTGCCATTTTCTTCTCTAGCTTTTTTTTTTAAAGATAAGGAAACTGAGGCAACATGGTTAAGTGAATGCCCCAGGGTCACAGAGCTAGTGGTGTCTGAGGCAAGATTTGAACTCAGGATGTTGAGTGTTCCTGACTCTAGGCTTGACACCCTATCCACTGCACCATTTAGCTGCCCAAAATAAAGAAATGTCTAGCCCCTGTGTGTGTACTGCCCAGTTTTTGTTCAATTGTGTCCGAATCTTTGTGACCTGGTGGACCATACTGTCCCTGGAGGTTTCTTGGCAAAGACACTGGAGTGAGTTCTTATTTCTTTTTTTTACATTAGATTAAGGCAAACAAGGTTAAGTGCCTTGTTCAGGGTCACACAGCTAGTAAGTGTTCAAGGTCAGATTTAAATTCAGGTCTTCCTGACTCCAGACCCAGTGCTTTAACCACTGAGTTACCTAGCTGTCTATAGGGGGATTAGAGTATGTCATGATTAATAATTACCACCATCCCTACTGCTAAGTTCAACTTTTTTGGAAAGGCTGCTGAGCCTAAAGAGTTTAATCCATAGCAGTAAGGAGGGAAGTTAACATGGAATACCAAGATAATTGGGTCATTGGGACACAGCTATGCTGATTTAAATGTTGATATGGAATCCCACCGACAGGTGATGGAGCTAGAGACCATGCCATTTGTCATCAGTTTGCATTTTCCTGTTGCTTAAGAGAGAACCCAGTGTCTTCTTTTGCTTTCTTTGTATAATGGGTGACTGGCCATTGAAGACCCAGTCTTTAGAACACATCTGAATTTCCTTTCTTAGTGGTAACAGACAGCATAAATAACAGGTCTTGCCTACTTCCAACCCAATAGTTGAGGTAAGGTGAGCTCACTTCTGACCAGGAATGAATGAAGTACTAGTAGATAATAGAGAATGAGAAAGAGTCTTCTATTTGGCTGAGGACTCTGCAGTGAGGATGTATATGAAAGGTTTAAGTAAATGATCTTTCACATTCTTCCCTGGAAGTTTTTGAGTGAGGAAGATTACTGCAAATTCCCAGGTAGGAGAAGGGCAGTTGACCAACCTCCTACCTGGCCACCATGTCTTGAATCAAATGAAGACTGTTTCTTTTCTGTTTATTCCTACCTGATCTTGGATATGTGAGTATCTAGAGGCAGAAGGAACGATAATAAATTTTGGAGCCTCCAAAGGTCAGGGAGCCATCAGTGGTTCCCATCATGAACTAGAATCAGTAACAGAGGCCATCAGAGGTGGGAGTCAGCCCTGAGGAGTGATTTGCTTGACTCAGTCTAGCAGTGGATTGACTTGTTACCCCAAACACCATGACTTACTCATAGGTAGCCTAGCTGAGCAAGGGGGTGACTAGACCATTGTCAACACGACACCCTGAAGTAAACTTGGTGAAGACTTCCCAAAAAGAGAAAAGGTCTCCCAGAGTCCGGAATCTCAATGGCTCTGTCAGTCCCATATGTTTCCCATGTATATGCCATGCTTATTCCTTTGTGCTTCAAGTTTGATATCCTCTCCGCAGGGCCCTTTTGTGTGGGGAGGGAGTATTTTTTTTATTAATCTTTTTTTTGGAGGGGAGAAGTCAGGGAAGTTGGGGTTAAGTGACTTGCCCAAGATCACACAGTTAGTAAAGTGTGTCAAGTGTCTGAGGCCCGATTTGAACTCAGGTCCTCCTGACTCCAGGGCTGGTGCTCTACTCACTGTGCCACCTAGCTGCCCCAGAGAATGTTTTTATGCTTCTGTTCTGGGTATACTTTATTAGTAAATATCCTTTTGTAAAAGATAACTGTTATCAATGTTGGTTAATCAATGCTGGGGGTGGGGGAACACCACATGGGTGATTATGGGTAATGATATTAGAAATCCTAAACCCTCAGAGTTACCACTATTAGTTAGCCACTGTCTGAGGACTCCATCTGAAATCTGAGTGGGAGAATAAGGGATTGTTCTACTTGTTTGGTTTTTTCTTTGGACTGCCTACTTTTTGCCCCTTAGGAACCAGGTTCTTACAAAGCAGATAACAGAGGAAAGCTGTGGGAAGGGAATGGAATGAAAAGCATAGTTGTTCTTACCTTCATATTTACTAGTCATAAGGGATGCCATCTGGGAGTACTATGAAATCTCTAGTCATAGGGAAAACTGTCTAAATTGACTACTCCCAATTGTCTTCTGTACCCATTCTCCCACCTGATAATTCCCAACCTGCTGATACTTCAATCAGTAAGAATCTAAAAGTTTTTTTTCCCTTTGTTTTTTCTCCTAAAAGGGATATATAATAACTCAAAAGCAATTTAGTCTGTTTATCCACACAGTAAAGACCAAGTGAAAAAAGAGTGTGTATATATATATGTATATATAATATATGTATGTATGCATGTATGTGTATGTGTGTTAATGTATGTGTGTATATATACTATGCTATATATAACATACAATGCATATATATATATATATATATATATATATATATATATATATATATATATATATATATATATATATACAGAGAGAGAGAGAGAGAGAGAGAGAGAGAGGAGAGAGAGAGAGAGAGAGAGAGAGAGAACATCTTCAATATGCATTTGGAAGGAAACCCTATAGAGCCTGTGCAACTTTACAAATATCTGAGATTATAGATGGACAATGTTAGAGCCCCAAATTTAAAGAGGAGTTGGGGAGCAAGTTGGATGTTTTTGGGAAACTACAAAGCTTTTTTACTAAGTCCAAGTTTCCTCTGAAAGCAAAAGCCCATCCTTTCAAAACTAACTTTTTATCAGTGTTGTTATCTGGGATATAGATGTGGAACACTGCCATCTCCCAAGAACTAAAGATGAATATCACAGTGAGGTCAATGGAGAGGCAGATGGTGGCTTGTGAGCCGGCTGCAGCATAAAACCACTCTTAAGAGGAACAGGAAGAAGGGAAATAAGCATTTATTAAGCACCTACTATGTGTATATATATGTATATATACATACATGTAACACACACATGCATACACACATATTTGCCCTTGAATTGAATGCCTTGCAAATTATGCCCATTCATTCATTCAACAAGTATTTATTCAATGCTTATAATCCTCCAGGCATTATGGTAAGTGCTAAGGACATAAAGACAAAACAACAAAAACAGCAAAACAAAACAAAACTACATCTCTACCCTCAGGGAGTTCATGTTGTATTGAAGAGAAACAAAATTAACACAAGTATTTACCAAATATATGCATATATATTTTGTTGTTGTTGCTGCTGTTGAATCATTTCATTTGTGTCTGACTCTTTGTGACCCCATTTGGGATTTTCTTGGCAAAGACACTGGAGTGATTTGCCATTTCCTTCTGCAGCTAATTTTACAGATGAGGAACTGAAGCAAACAGGGTTAAGTGAGTTACCATGGTTCACACAGCTAGTAAGTGTCTCAAGCCAGTTTTGAACTCATGAAAATGGGTATTCCTGACTCCAGGCTTGGCTCTATGTATACACAGCATGCATGGGCACACACACACACACACACACACACACACACACACACACCCACCCCTTTATATGTAAATAAAAAGCATTTGGGGGAGCAATAAGAAATTATGGGGGGATAAGGATAAGCTTTTTCTAAGAGTTTGCATTTGAGCTGAGCTTTGCTAGGAATTCTATGATGAAGAGATGTGGCAGTAATACATTCCAAGGGACAGTCTTTTCAAAGGGCGTGGAGATAAGACATGAGCTGAATTGACTAAGAAGTGGTAAATTTACCAATTTAAGCAGATTGTAGAATGGCTGAAAGACAGTAATATACTATACTACAGGAAAGGTAGACTGAAACCTGATTATGAAGGGCTTTGACTTGCAAACTGAGAAGTTTGTATATTATCCTAGAGGCAAATGGGACCCACTGGAGCTTCTTGAACATGGGAGTTTTGTAGTGAGAATCACGCTTTTGGAAAATTAATTTGGCAGCGTCTGTAACCCTATGATAGAGAGCCACAAAATTCGGAATCCCTCTACCTCATTGCCCTTAGGTAGGAGAAGCCTAGGTCGAAGATTTTCCATCCTTTTGTGCTCAATTTGTCTTTGTTGCACAATAGGTCTAGTAAATATCGGCTTCAGCTCTGCTGCTGAATATAACAACATACAGTATACTAGCTTACATCCTAGTCACAACTTACCCTTCAGTGTTTATGCAATAACACAGGTTATATTTATGAGGACACTCAAAGAGAGACATTAGAAACTTTAAAAATTCCCCTGGCATTCACACGACAAGGAAATATGTATGCATTTGGAAGCCTATTTCCTTTTATTTGAATTGTAATGCCATCTGCCAAAATTCACTCTCTCAAAAAGTGTCTCTTCTGACAGCATCAGAAAGGAACTTTGCATGAGAAACAGACATCTGTTCTTTACTTAATATACAAATGACACATTTTGTTTGCATTCACAAGGGCATTTTGCAAATTTACTGCCCAATTAATATGCCAGTTTGTGACAGTGACAAAATAATCAGATTCTTAACTGTGTCCCATTTCTTTTACAGTTTTAGCTATGAAAGGCATGGCAGGAATACCTAGTGCGGAACACCAACCCCCTCTTTCAAGCAAATATAAGTCTTTATATCCTATGTGAAGATGGCATTAATCACCCCAGTGGGACACTCACTTTGAAGTTCCAGTAATGGTAATGGATTTGTGGTAAGTCTCTGAAACACTAACATCCCCTCCCCCAAAAGTACAGATACTGGTAAGCAGAAGCCTGTGATCTGGGGTCTTAGAAAAGGTAGTCCAGTCAGTCAATAAATCTTTATTAAGTGCCTACTATGTGCCAGGTATTGTGTTAAGTGCTAGGGATAACAAGAACAGCAAAAGACAGTCCTTGCCCTCATGGAGCTCACAGTTTAATGAAAGAAGTCTACACAAAAGGAAAGGCAGGATGGGTGTGATGGAGAAGTCCAGAGGAGCATAGCCAAGTGGGGAATGAAGAGATAACTAGCCTGGGTACCCTCCCAAAGTGGAGGTTCTGGAAAGAGCCCTCTGCTGGCCAGCCTCCAGTCAGACCCAGGGAAGGGCTCCCAGGGCAGAGGATGCTGACAAGATACGAGTTCCAGGGCTGAAGTGATGTTGCAAGACGAAGAGGTTCTTGGCAGAATAACAGAGAAGTCTAGAAGAGGCTAGTCAGAAGAGTGGGGCTAAGCTTGAGATGCAGCATTGTACAGTGGAAAGAGCATGGCACTTGGAATCAGAAGGATTTGGGTTCAAATTACATCTCTGGCTATATTACTTACTGGCTATATTACCCTTCAATTTCCTTATCTATAAAGTGATGATAACAAAACTTGGGAAGAGAAGAATACAGACAGTTCTTGTTTTATGTAAATTTACATTATGTAAATTTGACTTTACATAAAGAATGCTGAAAGTCATGGGGAGATGTAATAGAAACATGTATGAAGAGAGTTTGGGGGGGGAAAAAGTATGCCTACAGTTTGTTCCCAATTTTTGTGGATTTGACAAAAATAGAAGATTTTAAGAAGTAACAAGACTGTAAATTTAGCCCAAAAATTGGAACTAGAAGTGGAAGAGAACAATGTGGAGGAGTTGATTGAGTCTCATGGAGAACTGTCGAATGAGGATCTGATTGAGCTACTAGCAGCAAAGATTGTGGAAGAAAGGGAAGCTTTGGAACCCAAGGTCAAACCAAAAAGGTCCACAATGAAACAGTTGGCAGAAGCATTTCATCCTTTCAGTAAATTTTTTTTCTCATATTGAATAGATGGATCCAAATATTTCAAAATTTTTAAAAGTTCAAAGACTAGATGAGTATAAGATTGCTTACTATCATCAGATATTTGAGGAAAAAAAAAGAGTCACTGTCCAAACACTTCTCAATAGATTCATAAAAACCAAGTTGTGCGGTCAACCACCTGTGATAAAGGTTGTGTACAGTGTGTGGGGAAAGGGAACACATGCATACCTACATTAACTTTACTGTATGTAACTGTGAAGATATTATCATTGACTTTACCTTTCATTTTAAATTCTGTTTATTTTTATAGTACAGTCTTCAATGCGTTTGCATTTCAGTACATTTTGTGACGTGTAAAGGTATTATTTTGTGTGTGCTTTTGTTATAGAGGCTAAGCAAACTGAGTGGGTAGGGGCAATTCACATTACGTTAACATGGCTTTACAGAGAGGGCTGCACAATGATCTTCTTACATAAAGAGAGAATTATCTTTAGTGGATAGACAGCTGAGTTTGGAGTCAAAAAAAGCTCTGGACTCAGGTCCAGCCTTTGTCACATACTACCTACCTATCTGACCCTGGACAAGTAACTTAATTTCTTAGGCTCTAGACAACTCCTTAAGATTACAAATTGCAGAAAAGCTGTTGACCTGCGTTGACAGAGGGAGTTTTCTCATCTGGGAGTTTCCTATGCCAATGAAATCATGTGTTCCATCCCTATTACTATCCTTAAAACATTCTACCTCACCAGATTATTGCAAGACACAAATTAGATAACATGTGTGCTTTGCCAAACTTAAAGTGTTATGGAAATATCAATTATTATTTTCCCAAGGGAAACCAATCTCTATAACCTTGAAATCTCTATGACCTCTATGATGTAAGGACTACACCCTTGAGCAGAGGTGGATGGAATAGGCTACTAACCTCATCTTAGTTAACAAGTGGACAAAAGCTCTCTCTGCTACCACAGGCAAGAAGTGGTGGTAGTGGGATATTAGTTCCCCTTATATTTCCCAATGTGTTAAAGGATACAGCTTTGGCATACGAGTGGAAAGGGGAAATGACAGCACTATTTACTTCCAATCCTTTTCTAATTTATAGACAGTTGAAGGCTATGATATTCCCTTCAGGAAATAGAAGAGAATAGCATTCAAACCAAAAGTGAAATCTGGCCTGTGAAAATGTGAAGATTTAATTGCATATCAAAGAATAAATCAGTGCCTGTAGTCTGTCCCATAATTCTCCCCTGCAGCCCTATTTTTTTTAAGCGAAAAAGATGGGATTAGGAATTGGCCATCTATATATTGTAATCAGGCAGAAATTTCTTCAAACAAATGTCACATTGAATCACTAATTTATGATCAAAGACAGGCCATGAGCCCAAACAGCAGTACTGACTCAGGTATTAAGAGAAGAAGACTTGATGTGGCTTGAGGGTGAATTTCTTTTGCCGTCATTCCTGGACCCAAAATGTGGGCTAAAATTCTGCACCTGAACTTGACTTTAACCTTGAATTAATACCGCCTTACATTATCACTCAACTAGAAAACCCATTGTCAGCTCTCAGCACTTTATCTGCTTTTAGATGTGCCCTGTCCTTTCTTAGTATAAGTGACAGATTGAATTTCAACTTCTTTCTACATTCAAGTGCCTCTACTATAATCACAATTACATCAGGGGATCTCATATTCTTTCCTGTTTCCTAATGTTCAGGTTTTTGCCAAGTTTAGGGCTGTCTGACTTTTGATATACATGAATAGAAATGGATGTTCCAGACATATTAAGGAGTCACATAGAGAAAAGGAGTAAAATAAATAGAAACTCAGAGGAAGGAAAAAGAAAATTTAAGTCATGTCACAGTACGAATCAATGAGGAGCAAAAGTATTATGGCCATCTCCACATTTCTTTTAAACAGTGGGCAAAAGTGAAAATTCAATCATAGGATCATCGATTCAAAGAATCTTTTGATAGAATCCATAAGACACGATGAAGGGGATGGTTTCAGAGAAACCTGGGAAGACTTTGGTGAGAAGGGATCTTAAGTTATCTAGCCCAGTGTCCTCAAACATTTATTTGCACAGTCTTCCTTGTGAGGAGTCACAAGCACTGCAGGAGTCGAGGAACTTGCACAAATACTTCAATAGGAGCAGCAGTTTTTTTGATTTTTAAAAATGAATTCAAGTTCTGATGCTTTCTGAGATGAGTGTGTATATGTAATGAGGAGTCTTATTTTACTTAGCACAGTACCTTGGATATGGTGACTGTTTAATAAATTACAGTTGATTGATAACACACTTATTAGGTATGTTGGGTAAATAAAATTGCATTAAAATTATTTATAAATTTTCTACAATAACATAACATGAAGAATTTTGCAGAACACCAAAGAAATCATGGGGCATGCTGGGTATGCCATGACACACACTTTGACACTGATCTTGTTGGACATGGATCTAGGCTAACCTCCCACTGAAAGTAGGAAAACCATTTTTAACAGCTCTAACAGGGCTGTCTATAAAATGCCAAGTAATTAACCTACTTTTGAGGTATGGTGGTACATTAGAGTCAAGAAGGTCAGGGCTCAAAAAAACCTCTGATATTAGCTGTGTGACTGTAGGTAAATGGCAATTTCTCTAAGACTTACTTTCCTTATCTATAAAATGGGGATAATAATACCTGTTGTACCCACCTCACCAAATAGTTGTGAAGCTCAAATCAGATAATGCAGAGTGTTTAAAGCTTAAGTAGCTTCAAATTGCTCTAAGACTTTTGAAACATTCTGTATATGTAAAGTGTTTGGCAAACTTTAATATGTTACATGTCATTTACTATAATTATGTGACATTTTAGCTGAATTTGCTAAATCAATGCATTTGCAATAATCACAGATTTAGGCATTGTACACCACACCAAGCCAACATTTGGTCACCGACTCCTTCTTCAGGATAAGTTTACAAAGAAATGCAAGACAAATTCTCTGCCCTCCAGGAGCTTATGATTTAATTATGTTTAAAATAGTAATATCCATTTGCATGTAAATAATGAGCTGAAGCCCTTAAAACAATGTATTTTCTCATGCACATAAAAAATGACTCATCATATATTTTTAGAGATAAAATTATGATAGTCTAATTTTCAATTGACAAATAAATATGGGTTATAAATGCATAAAATCAAGACTATAAGTTTTCATATTCTTGAAAATGTGCTACTGTCTATATAATGGGAAACATATAAACCATTATATAAGCATTCATAGCATGCAAGGCCTGATGCAACATCCCCATTTCTTTTTGATTGGTTTCTGAGCCAGAATATACAAAGTCTCCAACTACTCAACCATATACTCTCTCCCTGGCTGCATTCAAGTGAGGAGGTTGTGGACTTTTGGTGGGGAAGAAAGGTAGCAACAGCAACCGTGTCCTACTCTCCCCTCTTAGGTTGATGTGAAGCCATGGACACACAGCCTATTATGTACTATCTTATTGTATCTATTCTTTCCTGTCGTAGATGAAAAAAATTTGGACACAGAAGAGACTAGGCTGCAATATTTTGAGCTTCAAAAGGTTGGGAAAACACCAGGGATAGAGGAACTCTTCAATCAACTTGGTCATGTCCAGATGTAAATGTGGTAGGGCTAATGCTTTATAGCATCCACTTCAAGAATAAGCCCATTCTCCCCAGGGACTGAGGTGGTAAGGAGAAGAGCATGCCTAGATTTAGGGTTGGGAGGGGAATATGTTTACACTTCTTGTTGTATCTTCTCAGTAAATATCTCTGTTTTACAGTCTAATTGATGTTAATTGGTTAATAATATTGGCTGGTTGGAGACTAGGGTAAAACAGGAGAAAAATTGCCTGTCTAAAACCTGCATTTTTAACATTATACTGTCACATAAGAACACACTAACAGGTATATTTTAGTTGCCTTCTCAGCTAAGCCTCAGCTAAGGTGATATAGACTACCCTTACATGTGGGGAGTCAGGCTCTGATTTTGGAAGCTAAAACTAGGCATGTTATTTGAGGGTGAGATGTGCTTGCATAGGACTACAATAAATGGGGCTGGAACCGTGGGAAAAAATCTGGCTGGCCTGAATAAAATAGTGAAGGGCTTTCAAGCGTTCGTGAATATGATAATATAATATGATATAACACAACATGATATAATGCAACATGATATAATATATGATTAATATAACTTAACATAATGAAATTATTAATTGGATATTAAAAGAATGCTGAACGTCGTGGTGGTACATAGAAAGTTCTGCTTTAAAGAAAAGGGCTGAGACCAGAGGTACATTTTATAGGAAATCTCATACATTGCAAAGAATATTTATTCAAAGGAGGAATGAAAAAGTTTTTACTCTTGCTCCTAATTTCCAAATGTGATGGCCCTTTCACAATCCTCATCCCTTTTGACCTCTCCACAGAACATGATACTGTTGCCCTGACTCTCCTTCCTCGATTACTCTCTCCTCTCTGGGTTTCCAAGGCTTATTCACTTCTTTGGTTCTCCTCCCACCCGAGTGCTTCTTCTTATTCTCCTTTGCTGGTTGATCATTCACACCTCACCTTTGATATACTCCAACATTCTTTATTCTCTTTTGTTTCTACAATCTCTCTCAGTGTACTCCTCAGCTGCCTTGAGTTCAATCATCATCTCTAGGCAGATGAGTCCTGTACATCCAGCCCAATAGCTACCTGTTGCATTAAATAGATTCTCAAATCAAATATGTCTGAAACAATATTACCTTTACCCCCAAACCCAGTCTTGTGAACTTGCCAACTTCTGTTTAGGGCACCAGCATCCTTCTAGGCACCTAACCCAGGTTCACAATCTTTGTGCCATCCTTAACTCCTCACTCTCACTCATCCCAAATACCCAATCACTTACAATGACTTATCACTTCTACCTATACAATACCTCTCTCATCCTTTCCTTATCTCTATCTATATAACTACCAACCTAGTTCAGGTACTCATCACCTCTTGTCTGAACTATTTCAATAGCCTCTTAATTGGTCTCCTGGCTCAAATCTCTCTTCTCTTTCTCTAAACCATCCTACACACAGCTGCCAAAGTGATTATTTTTATGTGAAGATTTGGGCCCATCCTTCTCTTAATCAATGAACTACACAGTGTGTCCCTATTAATTTTAAGTTCCAATATAAAATGTTCTCTTTAGCCTTTAAAGCCCTTAGTAACCTGGCCCCAACCTATCTTTCCAACTTACATATGTTACATATTACTCTCCTTCACACATTCTTTGATCCATTCTTTGATGACCTTTTTCATTCTTCCCTATGAAAGCTACCCATTTGCCATCTCTAGGCCTTTCTACTGGTTGTACCCCATGTGTGGAATGTTCTTCATTCTCACCTATGGTTCTTTGAATTCCTAGCTCCCTTTAAGGCTCAGTACAAGCTCTACCTCCTATATGAAGCCTTTCTTGAACCCAAGCTCTCTCCCCTCCCTCACTTTAATACATCTACTCACCAAATTACTTTGAATTTATTTTGTAGATATTTTATATATACATACACACATACATACACCCACTTACATATGTATATATTTCTATTATGTGTATATACATGTATATTTACATACATGTACGCATTACATACATGTTATCTCCCCCACCCCCTCCATAACATAAGGTCTTGATGACAGGAACTGTTTCACTTCAAAAGTGATTTTTCTAAAGCCTCAATCTAACCATGTAACCCACTACTCAATAGACACCAGTGAGTTCCTATCACCTAGAGGATCAAATACAGAATCTCTGTTTGGTGTTCAAGGTCCTTCATTTCCCAGCCCCGCTCATACCTTTCAAGTCTTCTTATACCTTACTCCTCACCACATACTCTTTGATCTAGTGGCATTGGTCTCATTGCTGTTCCATGAATAAGACACTCCATCTTGCAGCTCTGGGCATTTTCTCTGGCTGCTACCAAGGCCTGTAATTCTCTCCCTCCTTATGTCCTCCACCTGTCTTTCCTGAAGTGTGAACTCAAATCTCACATTCTACAGGAAGTTTTTTTTCCAGTCCCTCTTCTGGTGCCTTCCCTCTTTTAATTATTTCCTATTTATCCTATATCTAGCTTGTTTGTTCATATTTGTTTGCTTGTGGTCTCCCCCATTGGATAGCAAGTTCCTTGAGGACAGGGATTATCTTTTTTCTCTTTTTGTACTGCCAGCATTTAGTACAGTGCCTGGCACATAGTGGTAAGTATTTGCTAAATGCTTATTGACCAACAGGCTTTTGTCTTTTTTATCCTTAGCACCTCATTCATTACCAGGGAAATAGTTCATGCATAATGAATATTTGTTCATTGAATGGTTAAATAATCAAATATAAGTTTAAGTTAAATAGCCATAAGGGCAAAAAAATATATAGGAACAATTTGTGGGTGGGTCCACTTTCCTTCAGATTGGAGAAACTCAAAAGTCCAAATCTGTTCACAAAAGGTCACTTACCTCCTTTCAGATTGCTCAGATTTCTAAACAATTGTTGCTGTTCTGATTTTATTAACTTATCAATGTCAGATGAGCTAAAATACCTTGCAAAGAATCAGCACTCTTGAAATTTTATTTAGTGACAGTGGCTTGTCTAAGACTCTCCAGAGAAAAGCTCTCACTTCTTTTTCTTGTTTTTAACAAGGGCAATTAGAAACATAATGGTCCGTTGTCACTGTGATCTTTCTAGTTAAAATACCCCAGCAGCAAGCTGAAAATCAAATTACCTGGAATCCTGCTAGGGTTTTTCCTTTAGCATGGAAAAGAAAAAGCTACCATAACACTTCATCTACTTACCTCCCCTTACCTAAATTCAGAGACTTCCTCATCCGTAATAGAAGAGATATAAAAATCTTTATTTTGGGGGGGGGAGTGGGGGTGGGAGAGCATAACATTGTGAAAATTTTGAATCCATCTGTTGGGCACTTAAACTTGATTTTTGAGTCTCAGTTTTTATTGGGAATGAAAATAATTCCATCAAATTACACCCCTTCCAAAATGCTTATATATAATATACATATATACACATACATAGGTGTGTATACACACACACACACACACACATATACACTGAGACACTGCTTTTCTAATCATATACTTTTTTCATGAAAGGTGAAAAAATCCAGGTATAGTCAATAAATTTCATGAAGCAAGATTTATTAAATCACTGGGAAAGTCAGAAAATTCTGTGCTCAATTCCTTAAGAGTTCCTTTTTCAAAAATTTTACATAGCTCTAGAGTTAGCCAAAAATAACATTTGAAGGCATCATCCTTTCAGGATTAAGAGAACTCTATCCATTATAGTAGAACAGAATTAACGGCATTTGAGCTAAAATATCTTTCAATTCTTTCTCTGGTTTAGAAAAACAAGATTGAAGTTGATACTATTTCCTTCCCTGTCTCATCTCCCATCTTCAACACTCTCTGACATACATTGCTGATTAAAATGATGCATGTGCAATATCTCTTTATAGCATCTTATCTTTACTACTATCATAACCAGGTGAACATAGCATGAGATGGAAGAAAAACAGACTTCTTTCCACTCTATATTCATTCCCATGACAAGCATTCCCTGCTGTAGGACCCCCTCACTGCTCTTCTATCAGCCTTCTTTTAAAAGAGTGAAGCACTTATGCTAACTGAAAGCCCTACATTCAGAGGCAAGAAGACCAGGGTTCCATTCTGATCTCCAAAACTCACTAAGGTTTCTTCAACAGCAAAATGGGGATAATTACAACACTTTAAGGTTTTATTACAGCACCTACCTCAAAAAGCTATTATGAGAGACAAATGTGATAATATTTGTAAAATGATATGTAAACAATCATCATTATTATTATAGTTTCCAATTTCCATTTATTTGTCGCAAGCCACTTTTTCTATTAGACCAGAGCCCTGGTTTTGTGCCCTTACGAGAGATTTTTCAATTGTCTAAGAGATAAGGAAAAATTCTCAAAATTAAATTAAATAATTTTTCTTTTCTTTTTAAAATAAATACATGTGATATAGCACTTTGATGAGGGAGTAGTGGAATAAGTCATTAAAATATCAAATAAAGGAGCTCCTGCGAGGTTGGGGATCAAAATCTAAGATGTTAGATCATGATGAAATCATCTATTTCTTAAACTGGGTGTCAGTCAATTTTCAGAATAGACATGTTCCTGCAAAATTGAATTTTGGTAAATCAAAACATTTTTAATGTGAAAGGAGAGACTGTTACATACAGAAATAGATACTTTTGGGAAATTGAATTTGGAAAGTACATAATTCTTTTGTGAGGAACATAGTGATCACATTTAAACCACTGTGTCTTAGTGTTCTCATCTGAAAAATGTGGTAAATAATATACACCTAATTCACGGGGTTGTGTTGAAGATCAAATGAGTTAACACATGGGTAATATACTTTGTAGATCTTTAAATGCTATATAAATACTAGCTATTATTATTTTTAAAACATCCAGATTTTCATGTGTCTGTTTTGTTTTTAAAAAGCTACACTTCTATATTAGTTAATTTTATAATCCTCTCTGGAGTCGATTATTACATTTTAGTAAATTTAGTAAATTACAAATTTAGTAAAATTTATATTTTAGTAAATATATCTGGGATCATTAAATCCAAATACCCTACCTGTAGAACTTTTTATACATTTTTTTCTACAAGTAACATAGTTTTCACTAATTCTTAATAGATACATATTCTTTTTTTCCCTCTGAGATTTACTTCTAGTCTGTTTTTTTTTTCAGATAAGATATATTCATCACTAGGAAATGTTGGAAAAAGTTTTTCTGCATCTGGGGTTGAGTTCTACCCCTAAATTTGGGATTTTGTTTGGGGTCCAGAGATCTTAAATTGCATTTCCTTGTCCACATCTAGAAAAGGAGAAGTAGAACAGTGATAGAAAGAAAGAAGAATCAAAAAGAAGGAAGTGGGGTAAGGTAGTTAGAGGCAAAGAGAGTAAGGAGGAAGAAAGGAAAGCAGAGATCAGCAGGGAAGCAGTCTTAATTTCCAGTGTTTGACTATTTGGGGAGTGAATGAAATTGGAAAATGAGCTGGCTTCCATTATTGGGTAAGCAATAGCCAATAGACAATAGCCATTGAGGAAATTTTTTTTAATGTTTAAAAATATAAGAACCCAAGTCAACTAGTTGAATAAAAAAAGCAGAAGGTATAGAAATGCAGCACAAAACTGACAGGATTTAGAGTGCATATAATTTTACAGCAGGATGCATGAACAGGTTCTCTATTTATCCATCTCTCTAAAGCTTTCTTATGTTTACATATATACATATATACACATATATGTTTACATATATACATATATGTGTGTATATGTATTGTACATATATGTCTATATGTGTGTGTCTGTCTATCTTCTCCCCACCCCCATCTTTAGGTGCTAGCACAATTTTCTGCATACAAAAGTCATTTGATACACGTCTGTTGAATTCTATTGTACTTTAGTACTTTCTCTTTAAAGTTTGGTTGAAATTTTTGATGAATAACTTATTGCATATGCTATCTATGTGTTATAACATTGGTTATCAGTTCTCAGCACAGAGGGAAAAAAGCACTAGATATGAAATTTGAGAATTTGGGCTTACATGTTAATTCTATATATACTGATTGTGAAAAAATGGTCAGTCCACTTTCTTTTCTCTCACTTGTTTCAAAATCTATGGGATCTGGCTTCTGACCTCATCAACTGAAATAGCTTCCTTCAAAGTTTTCAATGATCTCCTAATCAACAAATCCAATGGCCTTTTCTCAGGCTTTATCCTTCTTGACCTGTCTGCAGTCTTTATCAAAATACTGTTACTTAATTATCTTCTTGATTGAATTTTCTTTCTAGGTTTTCTTGGTGCTACTCTCCCCTGGCACTCCTTTTGCCTATCTGACTGCTCCTTTTTACTCTCCTTTGCTGGATCTTCACCATGAGACATGCTTGCTAAGCATGGACATCTCACAGGTTTCTGTTCTGGACTTCTTTTTTTCTTCCATACTGTATCAGTTGGTGATCTCAGTAGTGCCTGTGGATTCAATGATCATTTTCATGCTGATGATTCTGAAACCTACTTATCTAGTCCAAACCTTTCTGCTGATCTCCACTCTCCCATCTTCAACTGCCTATTGGACATCTTGAACTGGATATCCCAAGGACATCTTAAACTCAGCATATCCAAAGATGAACTTCTTCTATTTCCCCCCAAATTCCCCTTCCTTGTAAACTTTGCTATTACTGTCAAAAGTGCCACCATTCTCCCAGTCACCCAGGCTCTCAAACTAGTCCCTTTCTAATGAGATTTCCTTCCATTTGCACACATATATCTTCTATTTGTATAGTTATTTACATGTTATCCCTTCCATTAGAAAATGAGTTCCTTGAGGGAGAGGTTCACAGTACAGAGCTCTAGAGCTGGTAGGAACCTGAGAGGCCATATAGTTCAAACCTTCATTTTACCTGAGACAATTGAGGCCCAGAGCAGTTAAGTGACTTGCCAAGAGTAAAGGTATGCTTTAAGTTCCCTTCCAGCTTTTTTTTTCCCTTCCAGCTTTAAGTAGTGTCATCTTCTGATTGGTTTTACTAGCTTGGGACTTCGGAAACTATCTTCCTGCTAGGCACTATTGGATCAATTCAATTAGGGGCCACTATGTTGATGACAGTGCCCCATGGTGATTGTATGGTCTCTCTAGCTAACAAAACCAAGATTAATACATAATCTAGCTAACATGTTTTTTTCTATGAGATAAGACAAAAAAACTTAATTAAAATAAAAACGTTAAAATGAACCAATCATCATTTACTAGGAATATAGAAATAAGATATTATGTGGAAAAAATATAAATAGTATATACTATGTAACATCAGTCAATATTTATTAAGCACCTACTATGTGTCAGACACTGTGCTATGTGGTAAGGATACAAAAATATGCAAAATACAGTCCTTGCCCTGAAAGACCTTACCATTCGATGGCAGAGACAACATGCAAACAAAATATATTAGCAAAATAAGCTATAAACACGATAAGTAGGAAATAATTAACAGTGAGGGCACTAGAATTAGGAGGGGTTGGGTATTATTTTATGTATGTAGGAGGTCCAATTCAGTACCTTCTTCATTAAACTTAAACTGCTATTCATCACTTCTTAATCCAACTCAACTTGGCCCCCAGAGATTGAATAGAAAGTTTGTGCTGAATCGTTTCTAAAATCGAGAAGCCTTCTGGAGCTTATGCTCAGCTACAGTTCTTCAGGCACATTTGACATTTAAAAGGAAAAAAAAGCCTTTGCTCACAGCTTCACTCCATCATTTATTAACTCTCTGCTTACAACTTAGCAGAGAGGAGTTAAAACTTTGTCTCTGAGCTCCCCTTGTTTTGTGGGATCCACTGGTCTCACTGCTTCACTTGTATCTTTGCTGGATACATGACTTTCTGTACCACATGCACATCCCTAAGGAGGGCAAGACAAAGACTCTACCCCTGGGCACTGATATTCAAAGGATATTCAGCACTTGTACAGTCAGCAGCTAAAGAACTTTGAAACAACTGAGCTAAGCAAATGAGTAAGAGAATAAATTAAAATAGGAAGCTATCATTTTTCTTTTTCTTGAGTGACCATGTCCTAGGAGAACTCCTTTCCATCCTAGCCCTGCCTGCTGCACTCTCCCTTTCTCCTCAACCAGCCTCTTTATAGAGAGTCGTAGGATCTCTGTTCATGAGGGCCAGTGTCTTGGGATTGCTCTCACTACAGCTGAATTTGTCTTGGGGTGCACTTTTCATACTGCTTATTTTGGGATGTTTTTGTGATACTTATCAAGGGCACCAAAATATCTAGTTATGGCTCTGTTCACAAGGTCATTTTTTGCCCTTCTTCTCAACTTAAAGCAGAAGAAGTAAAAATGTTCCACCCATATGTGCACTTACAGTTTGAATAAGCTGACTGATTTATCTAGGTCTACACAAAACCCTATGATGGTATCTGTATTTCCCATCAGGAAAACACTGTCTCTTCAACTCAGTTTGTTTTGTTTCTTACCCTTAGAAGCCAAAAGTTGCAACAAAAGTTGGTTTGCTTAAGAAAACGCTTTGACACATAGGCAGATTTCCTGCAGTTTTGGAGCTTATATTCTGCCAGAAATCTTATGTGGGTCATAGATTCAGGTCTAGAAGGGACCTCAAGGCCATTCTGTCCAACTTCCTGATTCACAGATGAGGAAAGACCCAGAGAGATGCAGCTAGTTGCCCAGAGTTCCGCAGCTAGTAAGCATCCAAATCAGGATTCAAATCCTGGTCTTCCTAACTCCTGGTCCAATGCTCTACCCACCACACCACATTGCCATTCTTAGATGAGACCTGCCTTCTCTTTTGAACTTTCAATCAGAATAGAATAATTCTTAAGTAGACACACATGCATACAATGACATCGATGAAATGGAAAAGATAGTGAAATGTTGACATGCTAAATTTATGATGTCATGTGGGAAGTAGGAAAGGTCTTCATCCCTGTAAACTAGAGCCTTAAGAAAATTATGAGAGAAATAACTGTAACCTTTAAAATTCTTAAAGGTTAAGAACACTTTTAGATAGGTCATATTAACTGACTGGTTAAAGTCAAAAGTTCCTGATCTGCTTTGGCATATTAATGGTTCACTCCTATTGACACAGAGAAGTGAAATCCTCACATGCAGTGATCATACTTCCCAGAAACAATTATTTTGGGGTCTCGAGCACAATAATGCTTCCTGATCATCTTTAGGCCTTATCACCCACTGTATCTCCACTCTCTCTATCTGACTAGAACTCAAAATCTCCCCTTAGTAATCCTGAACTTTGATTGGTAAGCATTCACCAAATCTTACCTCATCTCAGGCCTGCTCTTTTTCTCTAGCCTTATAGCTGTACAAAAATCTTTCCTCTTCCTTACCTAGGTAATATAGTGGATAGAGGTCCAGGCCTGGAGTCGGGAAGACCTAAGTTCAAACCCTGCCTCAGACACTTCCTAGCTGTGTGACCCTGGGCAAGTCATTTAACTTCTGTTTGCCTCAGTTTCCTCATCTGTAAAATGGTGATAATGAGAGTGCCCATTTCCCAGGGTTGTTGTGAGGATTAAATAAGATAATAACAATTGTAATTTGCTTAGCTTGGTGCCTGGCACAAAGTAAGCCTTACATATGTTTACTACTGTTTATTATAATTATTAATTACAATAATTTTGTTAACTTCAACATTCTTGGAAAAGACAAGTCAATAATTTACTATATGGCTTCAGTTACCATTTCCTCTTATTTTTCTGTCCAAAATACTTTCCTGCTTTTCCTACTTCCCACATGACATCATAAATTTAGAATATCAAAATTTCACTATCTTTTCTATTCCATTTCCATTCTCCTATAAATGTTATTTTCCTCTGCTAGAATATAAGCTCTTCAAAGTCTGGGATGGTCTTGCTTATACAGTATTGGTATCCCGTCACTTAGAATGGTGCTTGGTCAATAATAAATGCTTAACAAATGCTTTTTCATTGTTTTATTATAAACATATTAATAACACCTCGAGAAAGCACAACTCGAAGTCAGGGAACAGGGGTGAGGATATAAAATATAGCATCTCCCTCATGTCTATTTTTATTTGAGTTTGAGACTACTGCTTCTTTTTTTAACAGCTTTTTGCAAGAATAGATGCTGTTTGAAGCCATATCTGAAACATTTCTACTCCAAACCGTTTCTGAGTTTAATTAAATTTAAATAAATTTAATTAAAAGCTCATTGCTCTTTAAGCCAACAAAAGTATTAGTAATCTAGTTGTTTAGCATAATGTAGACATAGTCTCTAAGGACGATGACAGTGTACAAAGGAGATACTTTGGTTGCTTCAATGAATCTGCAATCTTATCGTTGAAGGTATTCTCTCTGAAGATGCAGTTGGAAACCTATTCATGCGTACATGCCGACACTTGCACAGTAGGCTATGCAAATCTTTCTGATTTCCTCCTATAAGTCCTCCATGAGGTATCCACCCAAAGTTCTTGAAGCCTTCCTCCAGACCTCTTGCCATTGAATATGGATTCCAAGGAAGAAAGTCAGGGGTCCATTGGTAATCCCTTGATTACTGATTGCTTCCACGCTTGAACAATGATGCCATTTTCCATGCATGCCTGTCTCTGATGACAAGCTTCATACCACTTCTGCAAAATTCTTTTTTGGTAATATGGGGTAGCCTACTCACATTTCTCCATTGTCTTTTGGGTGAACCACACCTTTAATTTTTTACTGACTGTGGTATTCTATCTGTGCTATGCCACATGGCATCAATGGAACAGTGGGTAAGATCACTAGGCTTAGAGTTAGGATGACCTGAATTCAAATTCTACCTCAAACACTTATTAGCATGAGGAAAGGTGAGTGCCTCAGAATTGACACTTTTGAATTGTGGTGCTGAGGAAGGCATCTGAGGGTCTGTTGGCCAGCAAGGAGAACAAATGAGTCAAATATTTAAAGAAATTAATGCAGACTATTCACTGGAAGGTCAGATGCTGAAGTTTAGATACTTTGGCCGCATAATTAGAAGATGAGACTCATTAGAAAAGAACCTGATGTTGGGAAAGATTGAAGGCAAAAAGAAAAGGGGATGGCAGAGGATGAGATGGATAGATGGTGCCGATGAAGCAACAAACATGGGGTTGGGCAGACTTTGGGAGACAGTGGAAGACAGAAGGGCCTGGTGTGCTATGGTTTATGGGGTCATGGAGAATCAGACATAACTGAATGACTAACAATGACAAATAAGCCTCACAGGGTAGTTGTATCAAAAGAAATAACATATTTACAATGCTTTGAAAACCTTAAAGTGCTATATAAATTACTATTGTTTTAGAAAGATGGATCTTTGTTTCAGAGAGAAGTATGGGGTCATTAAAATCATCGTGCAGCTAAATGGAACCCGAACTACTTTCTGCCTGTCTTTAATTCTGAATCCACTTTACTGTCCATAATTCTGTCTGTTCAAGACATATAGCCTGATGTGCCAGTGCTATAGGTTAGCTCTTTAACTGCATATCAGAGTCAAGAAAATAAGCATTCTTAAGCCACTCTCCCTCACTATTTCCCCCAATAGAGTCTGGCTGATTTTTAGTGCTAGATGAGATCAGCACAATATCCAATGCAAACAGTAGTTTAGTCCAAGAATCAGTCCTCTTATAAAATTTTGTTTTCTATTACATCTTTTATTTATTTATTTAGTTTTTATTACTCATTAAAATTTTTAAATGCATAAGCATTTTCGTGTCACCATAATTTTTATTGCCACTTTGAAAATTATTTTATTAATGCATCAAAAGCATAACAGTACCCGCATGACATAGTGGCAAAAGAAATGGATCAGGAATCAACAGAATTGGGACTTGGGTTATACAGGTCCTAGCTCTCTCACTCCCTAGATGACCAGGGCAAGTCCGCTTCCCCATCTATAAAACACACTACCTTCCTTACAGTGTCATTTGGAAGAATGTGCTTTATGAATTAAAAAGCTTTATGCAGATATGATCTATTTTTATTAAAACAATGTTAGAGAAACTTTCATTTTTACTGTAACTTGCTCGATTAAAAAATATGCCATCACCTCTCATACTCTGTTATGAGGTCCTGTTGGTTTTTTCTCTGCAACGTCATTCACATTGGTCTCCTTTCTTTCTAATCCCTTGTGCCAGCACCCCAGCAGGACTCTCTCAACAGTTTCCTTACGGTTCATTCCCACCTCCATAGTCTTATCTAATCCATCATTCGTTGGGCTGTCATAATAATCTTTCTTATTCCTAGATTTTTTATGCCACTCTTCTGTTCCCCAAATAGCAGTGGTTCCTTAAAGTCTCCCACCCAAAGTTCAATCCACTCTGCCCGATGTTTATTCTCCTTCCACAATGTGGTGCTACCCAACTTTTCTAGCTCATGTCATATTGTTCCCTTGAAGCTAGCTATCCCTATGCTCCAGCCAAATTGGGCGATTTTCCATACTCCAAACATGTGACTCTCAAGCTTCTATGACTTTCTTTAGAATGTTTCTTTTGCCCTCTCCATCTTTGCCCTTTGCTCTCCTACCTGTTCTTTAAAGCACACCTCCAGATAACCTTCCCTGATCTCCCCCCTTGGTAATGATCTTTTCCTTCAGACATCTAACAGAATCATCTCTTAACAACTCTCTAATGAGTGTCTTGTGTAACACTTTATATTGTGGCTAATAAAATAAATGACCAATAGATAGTATTTGTAGGGCTTTTTAAGGTTTGCAAAATGTTTTCCATATGCTAGATCAGTCTATTATTATCCCCATTTCACAGATGGGGAAATGGAGGTTGAGAGACATGACTTGCCTAGAGTCACACAGATGTTAAGTATCTGAGGTAGCATTTAAACTTAAGTCTTCTTGACTGTGAGTCCAACATGAATCCACTGTGCCACCTATTTTTCTCTATCAGTATTGGTGTTGTATTACCTTAGTCCGTTTAGAATGAAAACCCTCTAAGAGAACAGGAACCACATTTTTCTAAAACTTCCCTCCCCTTCCTCCAGTGCCTAAAAGAAGAGTCTAATGCTCTGCATATGAGAAGTACTTAATAAATGCTACGCTGTATTATAATTTTAAGTTAAATTAATGAAGAATTATATATATTTTCCAACTTGTCTCACCCCAGGACTACTATCTCATTCAACCTATAAAATCATTACCAATTCTTTACAAATATGTTCGAAAGTATTCTGAACAAATCTCTCTAATCACTTTTGAATTTGCAAATCTGTTTCAAAGTGCACAAACATATAAACAGGACCTACAAATCAGCAGTGGCCTTATGTACCCATTAAGTTAATACGTAGATGATAATTTTGATGAACAATTGCTATCCTAGGGGAAATTCTGTTGACTTGCATATATTGTGGCCCGAAGCTTAACATATCCCTGAGGCAGGAATTTTAAAATCAGACTGGAAACCAACCTATGATGCAAAATTTTGAATAATATTGTATATAAGAAATATACTAAATTATGTGCATAATAGCTAATATAATTATGTTTATAAGACAAAATCTGAATGTGGGGTAAAAAAAATGGCTCCTTGAACCAGAGAATGGCTTTGAAAATGCGATGTTATGGATACTATTTACATGCAAAATAAAGATTGAGGATGATGTTCAAATAAGCCTTCTAGGAGTCTTTCATGATGGGTTCAGTACATTGTTCTCTACAACATGTCCCACCCCCTTCCCTTTACTTCAATAAACACAGATTGTGCCTGGCATATGGAGCTGTTCCTGCTATTTAAATTATGCTTTTAGAGTAGTATCTCTGTCGTTGCACTGCAAATTTTCTACTCCTCTCTTAGTGCCCTCAGTCTGCAGATGTGACACATGATATAAGAGTATCGTTCTTTTATGTAAAGAGCATACCATATAAAGCACACATACTTCTTTTCCTTCAAAACATGCAACCACAAATGGGATTTACGTTTTCCCTTTGGGGATGGGAAATCTAGTACATCCAAACAATTTTTGAATTTGTTCTGACAGTTGATTGATAAAACACTATCTGGATTTATGTCTTCTCCCTAGAATGATGAAGAAAGGATTCTGGTCACTTCCTAATGAAACTTAATAGTGCTCATTAATTATCTCTGTTATTATCACTATAATAGTTTGTCTCCTATCTTTGGATCTGGCCGGTGGCCAGTTAACACATAGCCTTTAAGCAGAGTTTTACAAGTAACCAAAGGAAGATTAATGTGTTGGTCTTTTCCCACTCAAAACAGTTGCTCTTTTACATGCCAAACTCTTCTGCACACACATGAGCGGACCACAGCTTGGATAGGGATAAGAGTTTATACTCTGAATATAAGAAACATTTTAAATGTAATTATAGGTATGCAGTATCTCTTTAACATTCATTCCTCCCTGTATGTTCCCACATGTAGGACCATGGATTTAGAACAGAGGGGAAATAAAATATCCTCTAATCCAAGCTCCTCATTTGTAGACAAGAAAGTAGAGGCCCAGAAAGGTGAAATTATTTTTCCAGGGTCACACAAATGTGGGCAGCTAGGTGGTGCAGTGGATAGAGTGCTGGGCTTGGAGTCACCTTCCTGAATTTAGATCTGGCCTCCGACACTTACTAGCTCTGTGACCCTAGGCAAGTCACTTAATTCTATTTGCCTCAGTTTCCTCATCTATAAAACAAGTTGGAGAAGGAGATGGCAAACCACTACAGTATCTTTGCCCAGAAAACCCCAAATGGGGCAAGGAAGAGTCAGACATGACTAAACAATGAGTGAACAACAACATACCGATGTAAGTGGGTAGAACTAGGACCTTACTTTGGGTGTTCTCTGGGTAGCCCTCTTTCAAAAACACCATGTTGCCTCCCATAGTTGTTTTGTAACATAATACAGTTCACAAGTAAAGCAAAGCCTGAAGTTCTTTATTCTGTATTCATAATATCATGATATAATGCCACTGTCAGAAAGACACCTATCTGGAAGTCTTCCCACTACATCCTTGACAAAAGAAAGCAGTGGTGGATTTCTATATTTTTAGATCCAGAAATACTGTTTTAAGGTTGCACATTTTGAAGTAATTTTCATTCTGATGCCTTAGGAGCAACGCTTTTGAAATACTGAAATGTTTCAGGGTCCTTTCCTTCTCCTTCATTCCCAACCTAACCAAACTAATTTTTTTGTCTTCTTCCAGAATCCTAGAGCTGAGGAATCTTGAGAAAGCATTGAGTCTGTTATTCAGCAGGAGACAAGGCTGTGCTTGGGTTGTATCTACATGATGCTGAAATATTAGGTTAACTTAGTGAATTAAATTTTTAAAAAATCTGCCCATGACTTTCTTAAAATTACATGGTACATATCATGGATACCAAGTACTGTGGGAATGAAGAAGCCAAAAGAACATAAAGACAGAAGTTAAATAAGAGTAGCTGCTCCAAGTGTAAGACACCATCTGTGGTGAGTGAAGTAAAGGGTAGGGAGGAAACATGGGGGTTGAGAATGGTTCGCAAAGGAAGTCAAGAAAGTCTGTTGAAACTGTCTGAAGGTTTATATTATATGTTAAATATATATACATACGTACATATATATATATACATATATATATATACATAACCTCCTATTTAAAAAGACTCTTGTTAGTTTGAGGTCCTCTCCTTTTTTTTAACTAAAAACTTTCAGCAAACATTCATTAGTCATAATGGTGGACCTGGATTCAAATACTAGCTTCACCAGTTAACTAGTTGTGTGACTCAGGGCCACTTAACCTCCCTGAGTTCCAGTTCTGTCATCTGTAAAATGGGGATTTCAGTGTTTGCATAACACAGGTCATGGGAGTGCCCTGAAGACATAAATTTATAAATTTTAAATCACTCTATATATGTGGGATAATAGGTCCCATGGTCATAGATTTAATGCTGTGAGGGACCTCAGAGGCCACTGAGTCCATCCTTCAAACGTTATAGATGAAGAAACTGAGGTTCCGAGTGATCATATGCCTTGACTATGGTCACACTACTATTAAGTATCAGAGGTAGGAGTTGATCACAGGCATCTTTTTTACTCCACTTACAACACCCTATCCACTATACCATGGTTGCAAGGCATTATGTGCCCACTATATACAAGGTAAAATGTGCCCTATGTGTGTAAACATTGCTCTGATATGAATCCAAAGATAAAAATGGCAAAAAATTGCTTTTATTTTATATTTATCTCTTTAGAGAAGATCTTAAGATCTCCATATCCAGTTCTCTTCTCTATCATTTCTAGTCCTTTATAACTAACTGTCTAATGGACATTCTCAACTGGATGTTCAACAAAAGAATCTCAAACTTAACATGTCCCAAACTGAAAGTATTTTTTCTTTCCTTCAAACCCACTTCTCTTCCAAACTTGCCAATTACCATCACTGGCACTACCATCCTCCCAGCCACTTGGCCTCAGAACCTTGGTGTTATCCTCAATTCATCACTCTCGCTCATTCCACAATCTAATTTGTTGTCAAACAACATCTCTTTCTCGTCTTCACAACATTGCTCTTATATGTTCCTTTAAGTCCAACTCACAAAGCCAGCATCCTATGTCAGGTCCTCACCATTTGGACTGTTATGATAGAAAATAATTCCCATTTCTATCCATCCTCCACACAGGTGCAAAAGTGATTTTCCTAAAGTCTAAGTCTATGTGATGAGATTTACCACCTTTCCCTACTTAGCTAACTTCAATGGTTCTCAATTATTTTTAGCATCAAATATGTAGTCCTTAGCTCTTCAATGCTCTTCATGTCATTGTCATTCATGTCATTCATGTCATTTTATCAGTCTTCCTGCACATAACTCATCTACATAAACAGCATAGTCCAGATATACTGACGCCCTTGCTATTTTTCACAGATATGATGCTCCATTTTCCATCTCTATGTATTTGAACTGGATATTCTTTATGCTTGGAATGATTTCTCTCTTGACTCCACCTATTAGATCTCTTAAGCATTTTCAAGACAGCCCAAATGCCAGCTTTTGTAGGATGGCCCTCCTGGTTAACAAAATTGTCAGTACTTTTCTCTTATGGTTACCTTCCATTTACTAACATTTATGTATGCAACCCACCTTCTACCCAAGCATGGTGGGTTTTGAATGATGCTATGTATGTAAAGGACATGTGACTCCTGATTGCTGGAGAAAATGCTGAACTTGACACTACAGACCTGCACAAAGGCTTATTGAATTGATTGTGAAGATATTCTTTAGAGAGACATGTGGATGGAGGACACTTCTAGATGTGGTAAAGAAAATGAAAGTCTTTGTATGCATGCAAAAGAAGCCAGACTTACCCATTATGTTCTGGGACTTACATGAAATCCTAGAGACTGATGGGAATAGATCTACTCTAGGTGAGATTGTTCTCTCTTTCCTTGTTTGGGTTGAGATTTGCCTTCCCCCAGCTGAAGAGTTCATTCAGCTTTTATGGATATTTTGGTATACTGTAACCTGTATAATATTTCCTATTTCTGTTTGTTTTTTTGCTTGGATAAATGTGTTTACTCACTATTTACTATTTGTGATGGTCTTTTATGAAACCAAAGTTTAGTGTGGAGGAACTAGGCTAGCAAATTGAAACTAAAGGATACCCTCTCTCTTAAAACTTATTAGGGCATCAGCTTTGTTCTGAATACAAAAATCTTCTACACTACCAGTATTGGAAAGGATGGTGCAGAAACAACCCTTGGCTCTTTACCTCTCCTCAGAGCTTGGTCAGACATTAGATCTTATCTGTCTACCCTCCCCCCCCCAAGAGTCATCTATACATTCAGATAACCCTCACACCTGGTATTTACCACATAAGCCCAGGATTTTATATATCTATCTCATTCCCCCCATCAGAGTGTGAGTTTTTTTAAAATCAGAGACTGTTTTTGTCTTTTTTTGTATCCCCATGGCTTGGCAAAATACCTGATAAACAGTAACTCTTAATAAACACTGGTTGAATTACTGTTTTATTTTCTCCAATTCAATTCTTTATGAAAAATATATCTTTAAATATCTTTCCCAAAGACTCCATAATAAAGAATTGTAGTCAATTCATACATCTTTTTTGACCCTGAAATTCTGCTATAAGAGATAACATAGAGTCCATAGAGATTACATGGTCAGTTTAGTATTAAACAGACACGTACACATGCACATTCCAGAGGTCATGAGCATTAAGTGACCTCTTGATTCAAGTTGTGAACAACAAGTATATTTTGCCCTGGGAAGAAAAGACACCATGGTTTCTAAATGTCTTGTGAAGAAAAATCTTGCATTGAGGAAGGCAGCATTTGGGCAGAGAGTGAGAAATGTCACAATGGACTAGAGGGGATAGATGATAAAAGGAGTAAGTTGATTGGCTCTTAACCTAGCTAAGGGAAAGCATAAGGCTCTATAGATATTCTGATTTTTCACCTCTCTAGTGAATGGTTTCCTTCTACACTGAGTCAGTATGGGAACCTAAAATTGTACACTCTTTGTAAAATGTAATCTATACTTCCTTAGGGACTGTAATGGAGGTGTAGAGATTGGAATCCTTGATAAGTTAATGTGATCCCTTATGTATCGAGTTGCTGATTGATTAACCAGTACTGAAACCCATTACCTGCTTAACCCTGTGGTTGTGCTGGCTAAGGGCGATAGAAAAAAATCTGAGCCCTCAAGGGAGACAATATCTAACACATGTAATAATGAGATGGCAATTACTAACATACGAAGGAATAATCATTCCACATGAAATACCTGAAGAATGTTTAAGCTATGGATATTGGCACTAGCTGTTAAGTACCAGATAAGGAAGACACTAGCGTGGAATGGAATGGTCAGGAGGTATTTCACAGAAGAAATGAGAGACATCAGCTTCTTTTGCCTACATGACTTTCTGCTGTTGTTTTAATCTTTACATGTTTCTCCTCCCTTTCTAATAAATTCTATGACAACACGAGTGGTTTGTTTCTTATTAATATATCTGATCCCCCTATTGGCAATTGCAGGCATTCAATAAATATATGTGGAATTCATAATAATAATGGCTAATAGCATCTAGTATATGGTGATTTGAGGTTTGCCAAGTGCTTTATATATATTATTTCATTTGATTCTTGCAACAACTCTGAGGGTAGGTGGAATTTTTATCCCCACTTTACAGATAAGGAAATGGAGGCAGACATAGGTTAAGTGACTTGTCCAGGGTCACACTGCCAGTAAGAGAATGAATTTTAATGCAGATCTATCCAATTCCATGTACAAGATTCTATCTGCCACACTACCTACTGGCCATAATGAGTAAAGGAATAAGTTGATTTTTTTGTATACAGTGGCCATAGTGGATTCCTCTTCAGGTCTGCTGCTCTTCTTTACAGTGCATGTGCAATTTCCCAGGTTTTGCTGCAAACTCTTACTGGTCTGCAAAATATTTACTACCAAAAATCTGTTCATCTTAAAACCTATAAAACTAAAAAAAAACCCACCAATCTGCTCCTTCTCCCTGGTTTCTGTTTCTCCAGGCCTGAGATAATCTGCTGGTCCTTCCTCAGCCATTGTCATCTAGCACTTATCTCCCTTTGAGGTTCATACTGTCCAAATTTATCACCCAAACCAGATGCTCGTGATTTATTAGCCAAAGACTCTGAGGACATTCTCTTTCCTTCTTAGCTCACAGTCTCTCTCTTCATCTGCTCTCTCATGCTAGAGGACTAACACACTTAATGACATCCTGACAAATAACCTATTGTCCTACTTCCTCACTCTATCCTTTATCTGACCATAAACTTTGATCATTCCATCTTTCCTTATTCCTGGTGATCATTTACCCTGTTCTTCATCCTCATTATGACCTCCATTCCCTCCTCTCCTCAGTCCTTTCTCAGATCATAACCCCAGCATTAGCTGTATTCTCCTGTTTTCCCTATCTTGACCTCTTGGTAAACCAATTCAGCTCATCACTATCTTCCATTGCCTTCTCCCTTGTCGCCTCATACTTTTGCCAGCCATACCCTGAGAAGTCTCAAACCTGGATAGTTCCTACCATCTACCTCCTTCTTGCCTGTTATTGAATTGCTGAATAGAGCTGGAGGAAATCATGAAACCATGCTGGGCCTATCATGGATTTATATGACCAAATCTCAACCAGATCCTAACTGAAACAATGCACACATTCTACACCTTCCTAGTTGATTTACTATCCCAATCTCCACAATGGCTATTCCAAACCTTCTCCTATTTTCTCAAGACTCCCATGACACCCCCCTCCAACCTCTCAGGTGATAACTCTGCTTCATATTTTGCCAAAAAGAATTGAGCCATTCATCAAGACCTCCCCCTTGTTCTCTTCTCTCCATTTCACATTATTTAGACATCTTTCTTCACCAACTCTGGTCTCAGATGAAAACATGGACTTTCTCCTTGTCAAGGCAAACCCTTCAACATGTAGCCCTGATCCTTTAAGTCAGGGTCCTTTTTTTTACTTCTCTGGCAAATTGTCCTCACTATTGTCCCAACCTTTCCTCTTATTTTCAGTTTTTCTCTATATATTGGCTCCTTCCCTGCTACATATAAAAATATCCATGTTTTTGCCAACCTTAAAAAAAACCACACCAACTCTCACTTGATTCTATCTTACCTGTTTCCTATTGTCCTTTATCTCTTCTCTCTTTCTTGGCTAAACTTCTTGAGAAAGCTGTCTTTACTCAGTTCTCCACTTATTCTCCTTTAATTCAGTTCTAAACCCTCTGCAAACTGGATTCCAACACAATTCAACGGAACTGCTCTTTCCAAAGTCATCAATGGTCTTTTGGTTGCCAAAACTAAAGGCCTTTTCTCAATCCTCATCCTTCTGGACCTCTCTGCAGCCTTTGATTTAGTTGATCACCTTTCTCTGAATATTCTGTCCTCTCTAGGTTTTCATCGCTCTCATGGTTGTCCTACCTGCCTTGGTCTCCTTTGCTGGATTTTCACCTGTCATGCCCACTATCCATCCAAGGGTCTGCCTTGAGCCCTCTTCTCTCCCGCTATACTATCTCACTTGATGATATCATCAACTCTCATGGATTCATTTATCATCTCCATGCAGATGATTTCCTAGGTCTATATACACCCAGTCTTAACCTCTCTGCTGATTTCTAATTTCACATCACTAACTTTCTTTTGGACCTGTCATCCTGGATGTACTATGGGAATCATAAACTCTACATGTCTAAAATAGAATAAATATATTTTTCCTCAAACCCTCCCCACTTCCCAAACTTCCTATTATTGTCAAGGGAAACAAAATTGTCGCAGCCATCCAGGCATGCATCCTCAGTATTCTCCTCAGCATATACAAACAGTTTCTGTGTTTCTTCTAGCTTTAAAATATCTCTCATATAAATCTCCCTCTCTCTCCTCACCCTATCACCTCCCCATTGCAGGCTCTCATCATCTCATTCCTAGACTATTGCAATAGCCTTCTGGCTGGTCTCACTGACTCAAGGCTTCAAATCATCCTCCAAACAGCTGCCAAGGTGATTTTTTTTCTAAAGTATAGGTCTGACTATATCATACCCCAGCTCAATAAGCTCCAGTAGGAGTGTGATCTATTTTTAATTAGTAATGAATTTGCAGAGAGTACTTAAGGAGAAGAATAGCAGTGTTTGAAAGAAATTTCATAATGTGACTTTATCCCAGGGGTTCTTAACATCTATTGTGTATCGTGGACCTCTTTAGGAGTTGAGTGAAGCCTGATACCTCAGAATAATATTTCTAAATAGAGCAATTTAAATATAAAATTAAAAATAAACCATTTATGGAAAAATATATTTATAATTTTTTTTAAATCATGGATTCCCATTTAAGAACCCGTACTTGATGCTGACACTTCCTAGTGTAGGATTCCATAGTTTAGTAGGTTCAAAATCGTGAACAAACTACCAACTCAGCGGTGTGCTTTCTAGAAACTGCTCCAGAGCAGCATTTAGCAAAGACAAAGAGGTAATTTACTAAATATGGCCTGGGATGAAATTCATCACCCTAAAGGGGGCAACTTTCTCCCTTTTGATTTGATGAATCAGTTTTAATTCACTCTTGTAATCTGAAACATTTGTTAGGTTGCTATTATGCCTGAGGCCTTGGTACTAAATGCTGGGAATGCCAAAAAACAAAACAAAAATGGCTCCCTTATCCTATGGAGGAGAGGAATACCACACGCTAAACAACAGACATTATAATCTGAGAAAGGCATGAGCACTAATAATAGAAGGAATTAAAAAAAAAAGCATTCCTGAACTGAAAGGGACATGAGTTGAGTCTTGAAGGATTATAGTGAGACAGAGGTAAGAAAAGAATGTATACCACGCATGAAGGATAATTCTTACAAAGGCAGGAGATGGGAGTGCTGAGTTCCAGGAAGAGTAAGTAGTTCATTTTGGCTGGAACACAGCCTTTATCTCTAGGTATATTAGTGTGCATTAGAGGATTATTAAAACCATTCATTCAGTTGCCCTCCTCCCCTCTCTAAACCCAGGCTCTCTCTATACAGCAGGTAATATAACTATTTAGAAAGATTTTATAAGTCATGTTGATTGAAATCTACATGCTATTGGTAGGGATGAAAGGAAATGTGGGCTTGTTTTCAAAAACATATCAACCAACAGATTTGGGCCATTTGAGTTGTCTGAAAACCAATTTTTTTGACCAGTTGAAGAAAGGAAAAATTCAAAGTGAAAAAAGGTTATCCCTTTCCAGAGTCTGCATGAGAAAGTTGACAGTAATGCTCACCAGAAATTCAATCAAGATGAAATAACACACTACAGCACTTTATATAATATAGAGAAATATTATCTGATCGTCTATAAAATTGATACACTTTCAGAAGGCACAGCCAGGTAAAACTATATTACCTAACCTTGAGGAATATCTGACTTTCTCATGGGAATTTCTTCTGTTTTAGAAAACCATGGTAAGAACATACCTTTTTATCATCTTTTCTGAATAGTCATGTAGAGTGTCCTCTCTCTCTCTCTCTCTCTCTCTCTCTCTCTCTCTCTCTCTCTCTCTCCAATTAAAACTATAAATTGTGAGTATATATGTTACCACTAACATTCATTCAACAGTAGACAACAGTACCCTAAGAGGTCTTATATTCGAGTTGTGGGTATTCCATCAATATTTTAACTTTTGTTTTTTTTTTCCTGAAAAATTAAGATACCCTACAATTCACAGGGGATGCTCCTTTTCTTGAATTTATGCCAAGTAATATGCAATTTCTCATACTAATTTTGTATATTGTTGAACCATGATGGAAACATTAGCTCCAATGTGGCTTGGTAAGTGATTATGTAATGCTGTGAGGGGAAAAAGTTCTCAAGGTGAAATTTATAAAATTCTGCATATGCTATCTTCAAGATGAAGCATTTCAAACACTATGTCTGCTTTTTGTCAATTAAAGTACGGTCAAGCTTTTACTACCCAAGGTTAAATCAAGCTTTCTCACAATAACCATAAAATGTAGGCTGTGAATTACTATGCTTCCCACCCCCTTTTACAATATAAAGTACTTTCCTGAGGCTTTGGCAACTGAAAACTATTTACTTTTTTTTAAAAAAAATATAATGCATACTCAAGCTTATCTTGTCAAACGACTATAATGGTACAGCATTCAGAAGGCCAAAATTAGGGCTTTGATTATTAAATATAAATTACGCATACATATATTTTTACTCATAGTCATCTAAGTGATAGTGGGAATTATAGTAAAACTACAAAAACTGAGTTTCACTAGGGTAGTGGGAAGATCCTAACATTGTTTGGAATTGACTAGAAAAGGATTGGTTAATGAAAGTCTAGGCAGAAATTCCTGATTATGAGGCTAGCTCTCTATCTATAAAGATATCTATCTATCTATCTATCTATCTACATACGTATACATGTATATATAACATATATGTAACAAACATTGCTGTTATATATTAATATATAATTTTATTGTATATATAGTATGTATACATATATATTAGGCACACACACACACACACACACATATATATATATATACATATATACGTATTCATATATAGTCATATATTTGGAATTTTGAGAGTTTGGATACGCATTAGGCTTGTTTACCTTGGCATTATTTCTGAAAAAGAAAAGGACTTACTATGCAAATTCAAATACTATCACCTCTGACTTTTCCAGCATGCCCAGGAAGCTTATTATTGGGAGAACATCATCATCCTGTAAGATGTCATCAGCTTTGATAATCTGCCTCATCACTACCCTCTGCCTTTCTGGTTCCAGGGTTGGGTGTGTGTGTGTGTGTGTGTGTGTGTGTGTGTGTGTGTGTGAAGTCATGAACTCCAAACCTCCAGTTAAGGAGAGAGCTCAGCTTCAGAACATCTCACCTAGATACACCTTTGGGACTTTCTTGACTTTTCCATTATGCCCACACATAGTCTTCCAACTCTCCCTTTTCATCTTCCTTTTGTGAGTTGTTAGATTTTGCATGTTGTTAGTAATGTTATTATATTAGATCGTGATATCCTTGAGGACAGGGATTGTATTTTTCTAATTTGTATCCTAGCACTTAGCACAGTGTATGGCATATATAGTAGGCATTTAATAAATACTTGTTGGCTATTTATAGATTGGCTTGTAGAATCCCTATGTTCCTTGAGCATTCTACTTAAGTATCATCTATGTGAGGTCTTTCCTGATTCCCTCAGAAACTAGTACATTGCCTTCTTCAACTGATTCTCTCTATATCTTTCATTGATACAGATATATCTATATTGAAATACTTATATCTGTTGATATATACTTTGAAAAATGGAATACAACATCACAGAATGAGCTCCATGATGATAGTCAGGCCTCAACATGGAACTGATACTCTCTTTACTCTTTTCCCTTGGACCAGCAGGCTCAGGTGGATAGCCAAAACGTACTTCTGTCTGGACAGGAATTATAATAGAGGTCTGGGGGCAAATAGCCTTTGGCCATATTGTAAAGGGCTTAAAAAGCCAAAAGGAGGATTTGATATGTGATCCTGGAGATAACAGGGAACCACTGGAGTTTACTGAATATATGATGGTGCCTGACAACCTGAAATCAGGCTCACTTATGTGTTTTCTGCAAGAAAAGATGTCAGGGTTAAAGATGCTGTCTGAATAATCATCTGAGCTGAAGTGATAGATGAAGCCATCAGAGTGAATGAAGTTGTCAAAGGAGGGAGAAAGCATGGAAGATATGAGGGCTGAACACAGAGCACTGGAGCATATCCCCCTTAAATAGTGTAGAAGAGGATGAGGAGTCCATGAAGGAGAGAGAAGGGTTATTAGGAAGGTATCAGAAGACCAGGAGAGTCTGGTTTCTTTAGTCTAAAGCCAAGGGAAAGAACATTCAGGTGCACCAAGGGATTAACTGTGTCAAAGACCTTACATCACTTGGTCTTAGACTTTTAGCTTGTTCCAGCCACAAAAAAGGAATAGCTCCTGTTCCTGACCTTGAGATCCTGGGTCTCAGACCCTTATATACCTGCCTGACCAGTCCTTTAGAACTGTTTCCAATGCTTCCACAATACCATAAAAGATATTTAAGGTCTCACTTCCCCCATGGATCACATCGTTCCTTATTGCCAATTGAAGTAAAAATATGTTCCCAAGGAAGTGAAAGAGCAATAAAAATGTACTCTTTGTTACTACTATCCCATGAATGAGTCATTTAATCTCTCCTAGGCCTAAATTTTCTCATCTCAAATGAGGAGGTCGGACTAAATAATCATTAAATTATTTCTCAAAGTTCTCTGATTCTTTTATGTATGAGGAAGAAAACATGAAAATATATAGACAAAATGTGCCATTCTATTCTTCTGTAAAAATAATACTGATGATACCATCTACTACCAGCAATTAATTTTGCACTTTTTTCAGAAGTACTCAAATCAATTTGTGCTTTATTTATATCAATGCACTCCATAATATACCTGGAGAGAATAATTCACAATGGCCTCCTTCAACCTCTAGTACCTTTGTATAACATTCTTAGTCCCTTCCCTAGTCTTACTAATGACTGAGTCTCACCTTAAGATGGGGGATTAGCAAAGGCTTTTTAATTACATCAATATTTGACCACAGGGACTGATTTATTCTACAACTTTCTGCTTATTTGATACTTCCCATACCTTGTGGCTAGCAAATTTCAACGTCTTACTTCACTAATCTCTGTCATTTGGAACTGCTAACTATTTAGAAGAAAAAAAATCAATCGATTGACGAGCATTGTGCTAAGCAAGGATACAGTGAAGAAGTAGCAAAAACAATCCCTGCCCCAAAGAATTTACATACTAATGTACATGAGTAAATATATACAAGATATAAGCAGAAGGATGGAAGTAAATCTTAACAGGCAAGAAAGTAGCAGCTGGGGGAAACCAACCAGACATCCTGCTAGAAGGTGGTCGTTGAACAGAATCTTAAAGGAAGCCAGAGTCTAAGAATCGGAAGAGAGAATTCCCAGGCATTGGGAGACAGCTGGTACCAAGGCAAAGTTATTAGATGGAGATGGAGGAGGATACAGTGAAGAATAGCAGGTAGGTCAGTATGACTAGACTGTAGTGTGTCTGGAGGGGAGTAAAGAAAAAGAAGACAAGAAAAATAGGAAGTGGCTGGGTGGTGAAGAGCTTTAATTGTCAAATACAGAAGTCTAGATTTGATCCTCAAGGCAAAAGGGAGCCAGGGGAATTTAAAGGGGTCAAGGTGGTCAGACCTACACTTTAGTTGTATGGAGAATAGACTGGAGCAGGGAGACCAATAGAAAGCTGTTGCAATAGGCAAGGTGAAAGCCACCACCTATATTCAAATTTTTCCTCCTTTTAAGCCTCCAATTATACAGCCATCCCTTCTCTCTGCAGATGATCTCATTAACTTGGCAGAGAATATTGAGGACATTAACCAGGATCTCTCTCATCTCTTCTTTTCCACACTTCAAAATCTCCCTATGCTCTCATTCATGGTCTCTTCTATTGATACAGACTCAACACAATCAGAGACAAAGCTCCAATGATGCTCTTGATCCCATCATCCTCTGTTCTCTGTGAGACTTTGGGTCATCAATCATTCCCCTTATTTTACTCATTTTCTTTTCCTTTTCTTGCACTCATTTAAAATGGTTTTTTTTCCTTTTTATTTTTTAAATTTTTTATTTTTAAATTTTAAGTTCCCAAACTCCCTCCCTCCTGCTCCCTTCCCCACTGACCTAAGCAAACAAAATGATATCAATTATACATGTGAAATCATGCAAAACATATTTCCGTATTAGCCATGTTGCAAAAAAAGAAAGAGGGAAAGGAAGGAAGGAAGGGAGAAATTATATTTCAATTCGTACTCAAGTTCATCAGTTATCTCTCTGGAAGTGGATAGCATCTTTTCATCATGAGTCCTTTGGATTTATTGACAAGTATCACTCCCAAGACAGTCGTCTTGGATCATTGTGTTGTTCAGAGTAGTCAGGACTTTCACAGCTGATCATCATTATAATACTGCTGTTCCTGTGCACAATGATCTGGTTCTTCTTAGTTCATTTGTATCATTTCATACAAATCTTGCCGTGTTTATTTTTTCTGAAAACATTTCCCTCATCATTTCTTATAGCACAATAATACTCCATCATAATCATATGCCACAACTTGTTTAGTCATTCCACAACTGACGAACATCCCTTCAATTTCAAAGAGCTGCTATACATATTTTTGTATCTTTTTTCCTCTAATCTCTTTGGGGTACAGACCTAGTAGAGGTATTGTTAACTCAAAGGGTAAGTACAGTTTTATAAACATTTGGGAATAGTTTCAAATAGTTCTCCAGAATGGTTTGACCAGTCCACAATTCAACAGTTAATAAACTCAAGTTTATGAGTGTACCATTTTTCCCTCAGCCCCTCCAGCACTTCCCATTTCTGATTGGTGTGAGGTGGTACCCCAAAATTGTTTTAATTTGCACTTCTTGAATCAAAAGTGATTTAGAGCATTTTTTCATATGACTATAGATACTGGAACTGCCTATTTATATCCTTTATCAGTTGGGGAAGCCTCTTGTTTTTATAAATTTGACTCAGTTTCCTATAAAATTGAGAAATGAGGCCTTTACCAGAGAAACTTGCTGTAGAAGTTAGTGATATGACTTCATTGTCTATGTACCTTTTATCAAAATGTAGTTTCCTTGATTATCTTTTTTAATTAGGTCTAATTTTGCTTTTGCTTTGTGTGAGATCAGTATTGCTACCTCTGCCTCTTTTACTTCAGCTAAAGCATAATAGACTCTACTCCAGTCCTTTATTTTAACTCAGCGTGTGTCTTTTTGTTTGAAATGCATCTCTTGTTTTTTTTTAATTTATTTATTTAACATATTTGGCCTTCAGCATTGATTTTCACAACAGTTCGAATTACAAATTTTCTCCCTATCTCCACCCTCCCCCCCACTCCAAGATGGCACACATTCTGGTTGCCCTGTTCCCCAGTCAGCCCTCCCCTCCATCACTCCCCTCCCCTCTCATCCCCTTTTCCCTTCCTTTCTTGTAGGACAAGATAAATTTCTACACTCCATTGCCTGTGCATCCTACTTTTTAGTTGCATGCAAAAACTTTTTTTGTTGTTTTTGAACATCTGTTTTTAAAACCCTGAGTTCCAAATTCTCTTCCCTCTTCCCCTTCCACCCACCCTCCCCAAGAAGTCAAGCAATCCAACCTAGGCCACATGCGTTTCATTATGTATAACCCCTCCACAATACTCATGTTGTGAAAGACTAACTACATTTTGCTCCTTCCCATCCCATCCCGCTTTATTGAATTTTCTCCTTTGACCCTGTCCCCTTTCCAAAGTGTTTGTTTTGATTACCTCCACCCCCATCTGCTCTCCCCTCCATCATCCCCCCACCTTTTATTTTTTTTATCTTCCTCCCTCTTCTTTCCTGTGGGGTAAAATACCCAACTGAGTATGTATGGTATTCCCTCCTCAGGCCAAATCTGATGAGAGCAAGGTTCACTCATTCCCCCCTCACCTGCCCTCTCCCCTCCTCCCACAGAACTGCTTCCTCTTGCCACCTTTATGCGAGATAATCCACCCCATTCTATCTCTCCCTATCTCCCTCTCTCAGTATGTTGCTCTCTCATCCCTTAATTTCATTTTATTTCTTTTAGATATCTTCCCTTCATCTTCAACTCACCCTGTGTCTGCTCTCTTTCTTTTACATACACACACACACACACACACACACACATATATATATACATACATACATACACATTCACTTCTATATATACATAAACACACACACACACACATATATATATATATGTATATATATATATATATATATATATAATATGCATATTCCTTTCAGCTACTATGATACTGAGGTCTTATGAATCATACACATCATCTTTCCATGTAGGAATGTAAACAAAACAGTTCAACTTTAGTAAGTCCCTTGCAATTTCTGTTTCTTGATTACCTTTTCATGCTTCTCTTGATACTTGTGTTTGAAAGTCAAATTTTCTATTCAGTTCTGGTCTTTTCACTGAGAAAGCTTGAAAGTCCTCTATTTTATTGAAAATCCATATTTTGCCTTGGAACATGATACTCAGTTTTGCTCGGTAGGTGATTCTAGATTTTAATCCTAGCTCCATTGACCTCCGGAATATCGCATTCCAAGCCCTTCGATCTCTTAATGTAGAAGCTGCCAGATCTTGGGTTATTCTGATTGGGTTTCCACAATACTCAAATTGTTTCTTTCTGGCTGCTTGCAGTATTTTCTCCTTGATCTGGGAGCTCTGGAATTTGGCGACAATATTCGTAGGAGATTTCTTTTTGGGATCTATTTGAGGAGGTGATCGATGGATTCTTTCAATTTCTATTTTGCCCTGTGGCTCTAGAATATCAGGGCAGTTCTCCTAGATAATTTCTTGAAAGATGGTATCTAGACTCTTTTTGTTGATCATGGCTTTCAGGTAGTCCAATAATTTTTAAATTATCTCTCCTGGATCTATTTTCCAGGTCAGTGGTTTTTCCAAGGAGATATTTCACATTGTCTTCCATTTTTTCATTCCTTTGGTTCTGTTTTCAAAATCCTGATTTCTCATAAAGTAACTAGCTTCCACTTGCTCCAATCTAATTTTTAAAGTAGTATTTTCTTCAGTGGTCTTTTGGACCTCCTTTTCCATTTGGCTAATTCTGCCTTTCAAGGCATTCTTCTCCTCATTGGCTTTTTGGAGCTCTTTTGCCATTTGAGTTAATCTATTTTTTAATGTGTTGTTTTCTTCAGTGTATTTTTCAGTATTTTTTTGGGTCTCCTTTAGCAAGTCGTTGACTTGTTTTTCATGGTTTTCTCGCATCCTTCTCATTTCTCTTCCCAATTTTTCCTCTACTTCTCTAACTTGCTTTTCCAAATCCTTTTTGAGTTCTTCCATGGCCTGGTACCAGTTCATGTTTTTCTTGGAGGCTTTTGTTGTAGGCTCTATGACTTTGTTGTCTTCTTTGTCACCAAAGAAAGAATCCAAAGTCTGAGACTGAATCTGGGTGTGCTTTCGCTGCCTGGCCATATTCCCAACCAACTAACTTGACCCTTGAGTTTTTCAGTGGGGTATGACTGCTTGTAGACTAGAGAGTTCTATGTTCCACGTTTGGGGGGGAGGTGCCAGCTCTGTCACACCCACACTTCCCCTTCCCCAAGAACCCCCAGTCCGGACTGGGCTTAGATCTTCAACAGGCTGTGCACTCCTGCTCTGATCTGCCACTTTATTCCTCCCACCAGGTGGGCCTGGGGCCAGAAGCAGCAGCAACTGTAGCTGCCCCACCTCCGCTGCCCCCGGGGCTGGAAGCCGAACCGCGAACTCCTTCCACTCCCGCAACTTTTCCCACTAACCTTCTCTGCAGTCTTTGGTGTTTGTGGGTCGAGGGGTCTGGTAATTGCCGCAGCTCACTGATCCAGGGCGCTAGGGCCCTCTCCGCCCGGCTTCTGGTCTGGATGTTCCACGCCGCTCAGGCTGGGCTCTGCTCCACTCCGTTCCCAGCTCCCAGCTCCGTGTGGGATAGACCTCACCCAGAGACCATCCAGGCTGTCCTGGGCTGGAGCCCTGCTTCCCTCTTCTGTTCTGTGGGTTCTGCCGTTCTAGAATTGGTTCAGAGCCATTTTTTATAGGTTTTTGGAGGGGCTCAGTGCGGAGCTCATTCTAGTCCCTGATTACCCGCTGCCATCTTGGCTCCGCCCCGAAATGCATCTCTTGTAAACAGCATATTGTTGGATTCTGGTTTCTATGCACTTCCATTTCTCTTTCACAGGTTGCCTATTTGATTGTTCTTCTGAGTAATATTTCCTGGTTTATCTTACTCCTACCAACCAAATTTGGGTGTTCTCTAAGATTCTGTTATTGGCCCTCTTTTGTCTTTCTTGAAATTCTCTTCTTAAAAGAATTCTTATCCACACTTATGACATCAATTGTCACTACTGTGAAGATGCGCCCCAAGCCTATATATCTAGCCCCAAACTCATCTCATTGCTCTTGACTCACATTTCCAACTCCCAGCTAGATGACTTCAAACCCAAATTATCCAAAACTGAACTCATTATCTTCACCCCTAAAATTGATCCTCCATGAAACCTCTTTTTTTCTGTTTAGGGTACAAACATTTCCCAGTGAGTCATGCTTGAAACCACAGTTATTTTTGACTGTTTTCTCATATTGACACTGGTCCCCTTAAGCCCTCCCCCTTCATTGTTGGTGTTCCTTTCAGGCATGTTTGACTCTTTGTGATTTCATTTGGGGTTTACTTGGCAAAGATGCTGAAATAATTTGCCATCTCCTTCTCCAGCTTGTTTTACAGATGAGGAAACAGGCCAACAGAGTTAAGTGACTTGCCCAGGGTCACACAGCTAGTAAGTGTCTGAGGCTCAATTTGAACTCAGGAAGATGAGTCTTCCTGACTTGAGGCCTGGGGCTCTGTCTATGGCACCTAGGTTCCCAATACAAGTCGCAATTTCTATCCGTTCTTTCTTGGCAACATAATGTTAATAATAATAATATCTAAGATTTATATAGTGCTTATTATGTAACACTGTGCTAAGCACTTTAAAATTATTAACTCATCTGATCCTCAGCAACCCTGAGAGGTAGGTGCTACCGTTATCCCCATTTTACAGATGAGGAAACTGAGGTAAACAGGGTGAAGTGACCTGCCCAGGGTCACACAGCTAGTCTGAAGCCACATTTGAACACAGGTCTTCCTGATTCCAAGCCCAGCGCTCTATCCACTGCACCACTAGCCACTTACATCACTTTCTCCTCATCCCCCTCCCCACCTTTACATTGCTACCTCAGTAGTTTAGGCCCTGATTACTTCTCATGTAGATTATTAGAATAACCTCCCAGCTGGCCTTCCTTCCATCCTACTAGCACGTCGGCTTTAGAACAGTTTGTTGTTATTGTTGTCATCATCTCTTCATCCCTGAATCTTGTAGGAATTTAATTAATTCATTTGGATCAAATTCCTCAATTTTTCCCCTCCTTAATCCAGCCTCTCCTGTTCAAAATACTCCAGTGGGTTCCCTATTTTTTCTAATGGTGGTTTCCAAAATGGCAGCTGGGGCTCTTCTAAGGCACCATGGTCTGGGAGGGGAGTGGGGACTTGATCACAAGAAGTATGCGATCAACTAATCAGAGGCTAGGAAGACCCGCTGCAATCCACCCTTTCTGTGGTAGCCAATCCTGGGGTTTGTCTCCCCAATAATTCCAGCTATTGTCCTCCTTCTTAGCATCCTGCCAATTTAGCATCTCCCTTTCTCTGCGGTACAAGCTCCCAGACTCCTTTAGTCTGAGCCAAATGCGGTCCCCTTTGGGTGGTCATTACCTAAACTAACTCCTGTCTTCAGTAGTTGTGCAGGTGCAGTTGGAAAAATCCGACCCCCATCTCCTGCCCCATAGGTCATCTCCTGGATATTCCTTCACATGTCTCACATCTGTCATATTCTCTCAACTCCTATAGCTACCATCTCGTTCAGGCTTCAGTAATTCTCACCTAGACTGTTGCAATAGCCATCTAATTGGACTCCCTGCCTCAAGTGTCTTCCCACTTCAGTCCATTTTCTACCAAGATGACAAAGTGGATTTCCTAAAGTAAAGGTCTTTACTCAATAAACTCAAGTGATTCTTGCTGATGCTAAGATCAAATAATATTTTATCTTTATCTCATATTTTACAAATTAACAATTTTTGTATATTTTATAATGTAGATAATAACTTATTTACTTATTAAAATTGTATAAAAAATGTAATATACACATATGGAATTCACGCTCATTTTTTTTAAACTGACATAAGGGATGCAAGAACATAAAAATTTGGAGATTAGTGGTCTAAAAGATAAAGTATAAAACTTTTTAGCCTGGCATTCAAAACCTTCTATGACCTGGCTCTAATCTATTTATCTAGCTTTATTTTACATTACTCCCCCTTACACATTCTTTGTTCCAGCACAACCATATCAGCAGCTATTATCCAGTTTCCTATAGCATTTTCCCACCTCCATGTATTTGTGCAGATTTCCCCATGTCTGGAATACACTCTCCCTTTTCAAAATTCTGCCTGTTGTAACATTTCTCTTGTTTTAATGTTTAATAGAGGTACAGTCTCCTCTCTGAAGCTTCTAGCTTAGCAATTTTCAGACGTTTTAGTCTCAGGACTCATTTACATACTTAAAAATGATCAAGAACCCTCCTAAAGAACTTTTGTTTGCTTGAATATTATCTATCAATATTTATTGGTAGCACAAATTAAAATGTTTTAGTATTATTATGAAAACAATTTTGATTTCATGGACCCCTTGAAAGGATTTTAGGTTTCCATAGTTTGAGAAACACTCTTTAGTTGAAAGTGAGATCTCTCTCTCTCTCTCTCTCTCTCTCTCCCCCACCCCCTTCATTTTTCCTAATGATGTGTTATCTACTCTCGCTACTTCAGTGTCATCTACCAACACAGTCGACGTGCTTTCTGTTTCACCATCTAATTATTGATGACAATCTGTCCAGAACTCTGCCATTCCAACGGTATTAATCTCTATGGGAAATCTATGTCATCCTAGGTTGTCAATGTTCCTCTGACAACGATTATCGCTGTCACACCCTTTATCCAATTGCACAAATACCTACCACTTCTTTCTTCCCCCATCTTCCTGTTGATGAATACAAGGTACTGAACAAAATCAAAAGCCTTTCAAGGCATATCTGTGTGTGTGTGTGTGTGTGTGTGTATACACATATATATATATACACATACATATATATAAAATCTATATCATCTCTATCTAGGTATATAACATAGCTTCCTCTCTACTGTACAACTTTTCATAAGATTTCAAGCTCAAAGGGAACTTGATAGTCAACTAACTCACAGGCTCTTAGGACCATGAAATGAAAGCTAAAAGATCTTAGAGGTCACCCAGTCCGACTGCCTTTTTAGAGATCAAACTGAGAGGAGCTGAGTAACTTACCCAAGGTCACAGACATGGTTTGTGATAGAACCAGGAACTAAACCCAAAACCTCTAAGTCCAGACTTCGAACACTTCTCATGGCCTCACAATGCCTCCCTTTCAATTCCCTCATTTTATAGATGAGGAAACCCGAGACTCAGAGGTGAAGTTAACTGGCAAGAGTCACAAAAGGAATAACTAGGTTTGAAGGAAAAAATCTCATGTCGGCTTTTACCTATTCCCCCCCCCTTTCAACAAGTATTAATAGTTTATCTGTGTCATAATAGCAATATTATGCATTTTCTGAGTCACTAATAGCACACTGCAAACAACTTCCTTATGAAACAGGCAAAAAAAACCTATAAAAAGCAAAAAAGACAAGATGACAGATACACCTTTCCCCCTTTTTCTTAAATGAGCGAAAGTATTCACCCACACACACACACACACACACACACTCAATTTTCTCTGTTTTAGGAGAAGTAACATCTTGTCTTTAGGTTCCTCTAGGTCTTAAGGAAGTCAATCCCAAAACAACACTGGCAGCCTCAGCTCTTAAATTGGAAATTACTTAACAAACATTCAGAGTCGTACCAAAAAGTTAAATATGTTTGATCACTACTTTGAAATTTGCTAATGTGGCTTAAATATGTTTTTAATAGAGCTGCACTGCAAAGTACAAGAAATAGGTAAATACAAGGAAGAGTTGGTGAAATAATCTCTCTTCAGAGATTCCAACTGATAATTAAGTTAGACATTCAAATAATGAGGTTTCACTAAGTCTATTATCTGAGGAATACATAAGCTAATGTGACCTATGTGAGACAGTGATAGAGGAGGAAAATAATGAATTTCATACTATGAGCCCCCTCAGGAAACTATGAAGCTACCCAGTATTTTAAAAAAGCTGATTGGTACAATTACTATTTAAGTCACCCTAGGAGTTAATCATTTCACTGTTTCCTTTTTAACTCATGCCTTTCCTTTCCTCTAGATTTTTTCCCACCAGTGATAAACATGAATCCCCTTAACTAATTATGTAGTATTTGAGATGTATGATAATAATTTCTAAATATTAACAAGGCTCAAGGTGAGCAGTTAGCTATTCACCCCAGTGACATGTAAATGACAGTGTTCCTGTCTGGCTTTGAAAAGGGACTAAGGCAGAATGGTTTTATCTAAGATGGAAAAATTTTTAAGCAAGCAAGGGAAAGGTACAAATTCAAATACAACTAAAAAGCAGCCATATTTTGCATCATTTTTATAAACCTTTACTTAGAGTTGTTGGGTTGCTCTCTAAGAATTGACTGATGAGGTATTATATTAGCAAGGGCCACACCTGAACAAAAAAGAGCTTAAGATGCTATATAGAGGCCAGCTATCATCATCATCATCATCATCATCATCATCACCACAACTACAGTTTACTGGAGAGAGCGCCTGATTTGGAGGGCCTGGCTACTTATGTGACTTTGGGTAAGTTAGTTAAGTTCTCTGTGTACACTTCTCATGTGCCTCACTGGTAAAATCAGAAGTTGGACAGGTTAACCTCAGAGGTCTCATTTTTTTTCAGTTGTATCAGTTTTGTGTGACTCTTTGTGATCCCATTTGGGGTTTCCTTGGCAAAAATACTGGAGTGGTTTACTACTTCCTTCTCCAAATTAATTTACAGATGAGGAAACTGAGGCAAACAGGGTTAAGTGATTTGCCCAGGGTCACACAGTTAGTGAATAAGATTTGAACTCAAAAGTCTTCCTGATTCTAAGCCCAGCGCTTTATCTAGCGTACCACCTAGTTATCTCTGTGAGGTCCCTTCCAGCTCTAAATCTAAAATCCTTTGATGACTATAATAAATAACTGTGAAAATGATTATGCTATATTTGAAAAAAAGTTTTTTGGAATCCAACCATATAGAAAAGGCAATCACATTTGATGTTGATCATTTCAGTTGTCTCCAACTCTTCATGACCCCATGGACACAGCACACCACGCCCTTCTACCCTCCACTATCTCTTAAAGTCTGTCCAACTTCATATTCTTTGTTTCCATGACACTATCTATACATCTACTCCTCTGCTGTCTCCTTTTCCTTTTGCCTTCCATCTTTTCCAACATTAGGATCTTTTCCAAAAAGTCCTGTCTTCTCATTATGCGGCCAAAGTATTTAAGCTCTATCTTCAGTATTTGACCTTCTAGCGAATAGCCTGAATTAATTTCTTTAAGGAATGACTGATTTGATCTCCTTGCTGTCCAAGGGACTGTCAAGTGAGATTAACACATGCATATATATCAAGCTCACATTATTTGTATACTTGCATAAGTATATGTACATACACTTACATATACATTGTTTTAAAAGTTTTAGTAGTTTAAAGCTATTAAAGTTTAAAATGTCATTAAAATTTTTGGAATATCTTGTATGTTATATATACATACATATATATATATACATATATATATATATACATTCAAATATAGATATATGTATTCCAAAATGCCTTAAACTTCAAAATAAAACTGTATTTGTACAAGGCAAGCATTGCATATAACTCCAGATATGTATGCTCGGCTCAGATTTCCTGTCTGCACAAAAGAAAACAGGGCCAGATACCCAAGGGTGTTCTCCCAAAGCACTGCTCACTGCTCAGAGGCCATCCTCATCTCTACCCCATAGAGTTCTGAATGGCTCCCAGGGTGAGTAAGTTCAACTATTGGGCATACTTAGCAGCTGAGTTTCCTCAAGATTTTGACATTAACAGCCATTTGACTGGGAGAGTTGCTATATCCTAAAGAGAACTAAATTCACTCATACCCAATGAGAATCTTTAGAACCTTTGTCATATAGATCATTTCAAGATTGTACTTTTCAGGGAAAGGAGGCAGATCGGTTCAACAGAAAGGGTTGCTTATGGAGAAACACTCAGAACCTGGGTTCAAATCCTCTCTTTGAAACTTACTATCATTATGACCTAAGGCAAGTCACTTAGGTTAGTTTTTTTTTTCATATGTTAAAGAAAGGAATTTAATTAGATAGTTTCTGAGATCCCTTCTGGTCCTGAATCTACGATCCCATGAGAATTTTTGTCATGTTACACATGCCATTGGGGGGCAGTACAGGCACAAGGTAATGAGTTCAAAATCCTGACGCCTTAAAAGATACTGGGCATATTGCCTAATCTCTATGTGCCTCAGACACATATCTAAGTCATCGGGGGTAGAATGCCTTGTAATAATGAAACCCATCGATTCTTCCTTTGTCAACTGTGATATAAGTATTCTTATAAAAATTGTAACTAAAAAAGTATACTCCTTTAAATCTATGAGATACGTAAAACACTATGCAAACTGCTTATGTGAAATTGAAATGACTTAATCCACCATCTGAATAAAGTCTCTCCAGGGGCCTCAACAGTGGCAATTATAAAACAGTGAATACCAATAGCTCCTGGCAAGAAACTGAAGAACTGCTCACCCAGCTGAAAATTTGGAGGAGGTTTTCGATGTAAATATATCCATTTAGAGATTTGGAATGCAAATAATTAAAAGTAATATTGGGGGAAAGAATAAAATGATAAATATTATAAGATATACAAATACTTTTATTAGCAAAAAGAGTTAGGAGGTCATAAGGAGATGCTTATTTCCTTTATGGTATTTACTTTTTACCTTGACTATGCACATACACACACACATATATGTGTGTGTACATAGATATAGTACACATATATACAGTATACACACACACATATAGATAGATAGACAGACAGATAGATAGATAGTATGTGTACACGCTTTTCTTTGAGACTAAGACTCCACATTTTACCCAGTCTGGCAATGTAGGAACCACACTGACTGGCATGGATTCTTTGACCTGCTCCATTTCTGACCTAGGCCTGTTCACACCTCCTATGGCAACCTAGCAGCCTCCCATTCCCAAGGCCTCTGCGTATTAATGCTGAACTTCATGAAGACATCCAATTGGCTTAGCCCACTTTGTTTGGAACTCCAAAACTTAAGGGATCCTTTAACAGGGATTATAGACATGCACTACTACATATGTTTAAATGCACCATGGGTATATATTTTCCCTTGCCTGAAAAAGGGCAAAACTATAAAACAATTGTGGTTCCCCAATGCTGCCATGCTCCTTGGAAAGGTCAGCTATTACGGTCATAAGATAAGCCTTGGGGTCCTTATTTTCTTGCAACCTGAGATCTAGGGGCACGGTTTTCATTTCTATGGGTATGAAAAGTTCACAGGGAGGCCATATTTATTTAGGCTATGTAATTTTCGAGATGAAGACAAAACAAAGCAGTTCTAAAAAGAAATAACACTCAACCTCAACACTGGAAAACTTTCATCCAGGATTATGGTGCTTGTATACTGAACTAGCCTGGAAGGAAGAGAGGGGATGAAGGAAAGTTAATATCCTACATATCACAGGTATTAGATCAAAGAGTGGTAAGTGCACAGGGCATTCTAGATGTAATTGACAAATTGGACTTAAATAAATCACTGGGACCAGATGGCATCCACCCAAGAGTTTTGAAGGAACTCAAGGGTGAAATTGTGAAACTGTTGGCTAAATATGTAAACTGCTGTTATAAACAGCTACCATGCCAGAGGATTGGAGGGTTGCCAGTATGATTTCTACCCATGAGGAAAGACTTTAGAGGAGACCCTGGGAATTACAGACCAGTGCATTTGGATTTCCTAGCTGAAGGACTAGCAGAAACTAGTTTTTAAAAAGAAAAGAAATGCTGAATACGTTGTTATAGTGTGAGAAAGGCAATATGATTTTCCTAACAGAAAGTAATGCCTCCCTAGCCTACTAATTTTTGGGGAGGGGAGTGGAGAAAAGAGAGTAGTTTATAAATAAAGTATGATTAGCAGTAATAATTTGTTTAGATTACTTCAAAGCCAATGTCACGATTCTATAGTTATAGGCTCCTGAAAGAGGAGAGCTTGATTTACCATGACTGGTAGAATTACCTTTTTTTTGTCACAACTTGGAAACTGACTTGAACAAAGAAAACAAAAGGTAGGGTCAAGATTGAAATGTTTCTTAATGATTAATAGTTAACAGGAAGATTTGGGGGGTGGTGCCTAATGTAGGAACAAGCTTTTGCTTCCATAAATGTTCTGGAGTACATAGTGATGTCTTCAAGTCTGACACACTGAGCGCTTCTGGGTGGTGAAATGTCCAATTAACGGGAACAAACAGCCAGACCATGACTAAGTTTAGCTAATGCCAATATAGCATTTTATGTTTTAGAAAGCAGAAATCAAACAAGTTTGGCAGAAAAATGAGAGATGTGCTTCAATATGAGTAAGTGAAAAGTAGTGTAATTGGGAAAAAGTAATCTGAAGTGTAATTATAAAGTCACTCAGGAAGAAATTTGTTGGGGAAGTATTATCTATTATTAATCTGATTGGCATCAACCAATTGTAGTAGGCCCTTTTGAGATGAATGGAAGGTCCCTGGCACTTAGCTGAGTTTTGCTCTAAAATAAAAAACAAAAACCAGCCCCTAGTTAGACACTTAACTAGTTAGAGACTTAGCTAAAGTTTGAATTACTGACGTCATAGAGTAAATATTCCCTTCTTATCAGAACTATCTTGACAACTGTGGAGAGATGAGGGGAACTATGTCCAACTGAATCAATGCTATATCTTTCTGAATGTCCCTCCAATACTCCTCTTGAATAAACTTCCTCTTATTAAATGTTATGTTTTCTAGATGACATTCTACATCATTTTGTTCCAATCTCAAGCCAGAACTACCAAATGAACCTGTCAGGTCCAGACCAAAACAGAGCTCTATGTCCCATTGGCTGAAAATATTTAAAATGAAGTATAGAACATCATGGAAGGAAATGGCAGCAAAACATCAAGGTTTATCTCATTGTATTGGTAATTAGGGTGGGACTATTTTTTTTTTTTTACTGTTTTCTCTTTTACAATGTTAAAGTAATCAAGTGCCTTCATTAAGTCTTACTAGGTGCACAGCCCCAGGCCCACACCCTTTTGCTAATTAGGTGTGAAACCCCAGGCCCACACCCTTTTGCTGATTAGGTGTGGAGCTCTCAGGCCCAAAGAAGGGTATATAAACTAAGAAGTTAGCATTTTGTTTGGGGCTGTCACTCACTGGAAGAGTGTCTTGTGATTTGTCTAGATGAGACTCTGGGCAGCCCTTGTTAAGAGCTCCCCCACAACCTTGCTTTAAAGAAACCCAGATGTTGGTGCTTCTCTTGTAACTATGTATTGCTATGGACAGACTGCTTTGTGTTGTTTGCTTTGTTTATATTGTCTCTGTAATTTGTATTTGCTCTGAAGTTCAGGGTGCCAGCTTTTCCCCCTGAACTAAGTGAGTGATATATGTATGTTTGATTAAAGTGAGATTGTTAACCCCTTAAGGTTGCTTTCCTTAGAAAAGCAGATCAAAGAACATGTGCAGGCAGCTCTTCTGTGTGCTGGTGTTATTGGCCTTATATCTCCACAGTAGCTGCAAGTAACGTTGTTACACTCATATAGTGCCTTGAACATAATAGGTGCTCAACAATTATGATTTTCACACAACTAGAACTACTTTGCACCAAAACCAACTGCCTTGCCTGACTTTACTTTTTTCTTTCAAAATTATCGCCCTTCTCTCTTCTGTACTCAAAATATTGAAGTCAACTGTATTTCCTCTCACTTTATTGCCTCTCAGAAGTACTTAGTCATTAACTCTTATTGGTTCTTCCTCTGTAATATGTTTTAGATCTGTCCCCCTTAACTTTCAGCCTCCTTCTCCAGGCCCTTATTATCTCCTATTAGGATTGCAATCGACATCTTCAAGGCATCCTTCTTCACTCTACTGCCACTCCAAGACATCCTTCATAGCAATGACAGATTTCTTGTTCTTCAAGTCCTACTTTCATCATTTCATCCTTCCACTTAAAGCTATGACTCACTACTATTTGTTTGATATAGTGTGATGACTGTTTACTTTCCTAAACTTATCTTCCACTCTCCAGACAGGATGGTGTGCCAATCATGCCTTCCTCACTTTCACCTTTGACCCTTTGCTGCACTTTTTTCTTTTAAAATATAAAACCATCTAACTCTTCAGCAAACAATTGAAACTCTACCTTTATAAAGCCTTTTCTTGGTTTTTCCCGCCTCTAAACTCTGGCAGCCTTTATTGTCTATACCAGTCATATGTCATTTAACATTAAAAACGAGAGGATTGCAAGACTCTAGCTGCTAGGATAAAGACTCAGTATTTGAAAAAATTCTGGAAAAATTAAACATCAATGTGGCAGAAATTAGGTATAGACCATAATCTTATAATGTATACCAAGATTAACTCCAGATGGAAATGTGACAGATAAAAAAGGTCACATAATAAACAAAATAGAGGAAGAATGAGGAGCTTTCCTTTAGGACCTATGGATAAGGGAAAATATTTCATGACTAAAAGTAGGATAGAGAAGATCAAAGAAAGTATAATGGACAATTTTGATTACATTAAATTGAAAAGTTTTATACAAATAAAACCAATGTTGTTTAAATGAGAAGAGAAATAGATAACTGGGGAAAATTTTTGTAGCAAGTTTTTCTCTTAAAAGTCTCATTTCCAAAATATATACTGCTTGTAGTATTTTCTCTTTGGCTTGTGTGCTCTGAGATTTGGCTACAATATTTCTGGTAATTTTCATTTTGGGATCTCAGGAGGTTATTATTGTTCTATGACATCTAAGCAGGTTTCCTTTATAATTTCTTGAAACATGACGTCGAGGCCCTTTTTTGGATCATAGCTTTCAAGTAGGCCAATAGTTCTTAAATTATCTCTCTTCCATATATTTTCTAGGTCAGTGGTTTTTCTGGTGAGATATTTCACAATTGCTGCTATTTTTTTTTAGTCTCTTGACTTAATTTTACTGTTTCTTGATGCCTTATGGAGTTATTAGCTTCTACTTGACCAATTCTAATTTTAAGCAGTTATTTTCTTCAGTGAGGTTTGTTTAGTCAAGATGTTAATTCTTTTTATAATTTTCTTGCCTTGCTCTAATTTCTTTTCCTAATTTTTCCTCTACTGTTATTTTTTGATTTTTAATTTTTTTTTTGCTCTTTTTATTCCTCTCTTTTTAGCTCTTCTAGGAATTTATGTTGGGCTTTTGTTCAACCTGCATTTTGCTTTGAGACTTTGCATGCAGAAGTTTTCAAGTCATCTTCTGAGCTTCCCTTTCTCCATACACACATTTTATGGTCAGGTTCTTTTTTTTTGCTCATTTTTTAGCCAATTTCTTGACTTTGGACTTTATGTCAGAGTTGGGCTCTGCTCACCTCTGTGGGGCATGATCAGCCTGAGCTTCTACGGCTACATCTGGGGCACTATAGGTTTTCAATACCTCTTAGAGGGTGTGATCTGGGGAGAGTTCTGATCACTAACCTCCTCATCAGTGCTCTGGTCCGTATCCAGGTAGGGCCTCTGCTCCCTTGCAACCATATAACCACTCCTCTTTGCCCTTAGAACTGTGACCTGGAACTGGGTAATGGATGAAGGAGCAGCCAAGTGCTGAATTCATGCTAGCACAAGGGTCCTCTGGAATATCTTTCAGACCAGTCATTTATTTCCCTCATTTCCTTTGTGCTGCCACTGCTTCTACTACCCTCCAGGCCTCACAGCTGGTGCTGCTTCTTTCACGTGCACTTCTGGCCTGCTCCAATGCCAGTGTCCACAGGTAGAACTCCCTTTTGGTCCTTCTAATCCGTCCAGGGCTGGAAAAAGGAAGTGCTGTGATTTTTTTTTCATTATCCTGCTCAGAATTTGATTTGAGGTGATTTTTAAAAGTCGTTTAGAGGGTTGGGTTGACAGAACTCAGCAAAAATATTCAATTCCCTTGGCTCTCGTGGCTCGGCCCCTCAGAATTGGCAATTCTCAAAGGCAAACATCTAAGGTATCAACAGCCATATTAAAAATATGTTCCAAATAACTTATAATTAGAGAAATGGAAATTAAAGTGACTCTGAAATTTTACCTCACACCCATTTGATTGGCAAAGGTGGCAAAAAGGAAAAATGACAAATGTTGGAGGTGCTACAGGAAAATAGGCCCTTTTTTGTGACAAAGAACTACAAACAAAAGGGTTATCCATCAACTGGGGAATGACCAAACAAATTATGCAATGGAATATTATAGTGCTGTAAGAAATGATGAAAAGGATGAATTCAAAGAAACCTGGGAAGACTTGTATGAACCGATACAGAATGGAGCAGAGCCAGAAGATAACAACATTATGATAAAGACAGATAATTCTGAAAGACCTAAGATCTCTGATCAGTGTAATAACCAATCATAATTCCAGAGGTCTAATATTATCTGTGCTACCTATCTTCTTACAAGGAAGTGATGGATTCAGGATAAAGAATGAGACATATATTTTTGGATGTAGACATTGTGGGATTTTTTTTTTTTGACTATACAATTTTTTTTTACAAAGTCTTTGTATTTCTCTTTTAAGAGTGGTGATGGGATGAAGAGAAAATGAATGTTTGCTAAATGAAAAAAAATTGAATGAAAGCATTATTTAAATGAGATTCTTGGACTAGGTGATCTCTTGAGCTCCTTTTAGTTGGAAAATTTAATCACTGCATGACTTTCATACTACTTTGAATACTCATTTGACTTTTTACACGTGCATGTCTTATTAATGGAACTATGGATTTATTGAGGATGGGAAGTACAGGCAGCATGACTTGGATTAGACACCAGAGTTCTTAGAGTCAGGAAGACAGGTTCAAATCTCGCCTCAGACACTGAATAGCTGTGTGATCACGAACAAGGCATTTAATCTTTGTAAAACTTAGTTTCTTCATCTATAAAATGAGGAACTTGAATTCAGCTTCTAAACTACCTTCTGGCTCTAATCCATGAACCTATGATTCTTGAGCATGAATCCATGATCTGATTAATTGAATCTTTCAATAAACCATAGGTCAGTGCTCTGTACAAAGAAGGTAGAGAGGTGCAATAAATATTGCTTGAGTGAATAACACTATAGATACTGTGTGTTTTTGAGGTTGAGGACTTCTTACTTTTGTTTTTGTATCTTCAATGACTTTCATACACAGTGGATGCTTAATAAATGCTTACTGATTGGTGAAACTTACAGTTTCATGTACAATCTTCTTCCATCCTACAATGTATTTGGAAATAAAAATTCTCTTTGATTGTTAAGTTTAGGCAAAAGGGCACAAAGGTAGAGAAAGTTCCAAGAAGGGCAACCCGTATCACTACTGTCAAGCCAAGAATTTTTATAGGCAGTGCATCTTTTAAAAAATATCCCCTTTATTCATTAAATACTTACTTGGACATTATTCTAACACTGATATTATTATATTTCAAAAAAAGAATGACATTTATAAAAAAGTTAGGTATACCATACATACAGTTTCCTTCTAATAGTAATTTTAAACTGTAACATAAATGTTTCCTCTGAAATCCCAGATATGAGGTAGCTTGCACAAGATGCATAAACTCACTGGTGAAATGTAAGCTCTCAGGCAACCTCCTGGTACTAATGTTCTCAGTTCTTTGGTATTTCAATCTGGAATGTTCTATTCTGCCGAGGCTCTGTAGTTCTCTTCTTAGGAAACTAATTTTATTTGAATTTAATCTTTAATCTCTTTGTGAATAAAGATCACATCTTAGGGAAAAAACCTTAAATTTAATACTTTTTGGTGGGAAAAAAGGTAAGGGTTTAAAATCCACACTTATCAGAGCAGAGAGGACATGTACCATTCTTTGCCCATGGATAATGGGAAAATCACAAGACATTTCAACTGAACATCTTCTTTGGGAGACCATGGACTTTTTAAAAAGCATTTAAAAAATTAAATGAGCAACCTGTGTAATTAAGTTCTGTGAGCACAATGTTATGGTACTTTTTGCTCCCTATTAGAAACCATGAAAAGGAGACTTTGGTTAGAAAAGATATACATTTTTACAAAACCATGTGTGGAGTAAAATTAACCTGGCCAACTGCGGCTCATCATATTTTTTTTTTTGGTCTGTATGCATGATTTCATCACAGTGGGGAACTCAGCGCAGATCAGCAATCTCTCTCCGTTTTAGTACCTTCTTATTTATTTGGAATGCAGCTTGTCTGTATATATTTGTTTGCTTGTTGGCTCATCCATCGGACTGCAAGCTCCTTGAGGAAAGGGGCAGTCTCTCCCTTTGTATCCTCCTTGCTTAGAACAGTGCCCAGCACATAGTAAATGCTTAATGAATCCTTTTTGACTCACTTTACAATCTGAAAGAATTGCCTGGGTCACTGAGAACTCCAGTGATTTGCTCAAGGGTCACAGACCCAGCATAATTCAAAGGTAGGACTTGATTTCAATTCTTCTTGATTTGCTCTATTCTCTGTCTACCTAACCAAGCATACTCCTCTGTATCTTATCCTTGCAACCTGCATCTTGGCTTAATTTCAATGTGAATTGACCTCACTTATTCTTCTCTGCTTAAAATCATTTCCACTTCATGTTCCTAGGATAATAGCATTGTAGAGTCAGAACTGCTTAGATAAGTGGTCTTATATGTGTGATCTTCTGGTTTGCCAGGTGACGAAAGTAAGACTTTGAAAAATTAAGTGACCTGACTCTTAAGTCCCAGATGTGATAAACAGCAGAAATAGCATTTAGACCCAATCCAGTTCTTTCTGCACTCTTCTCACATTGGCAACATATGTTGAAGTGAAAATTGAACAAAGCAACAAATATGTGCAGAGAAACTCCTGTCTACTCTTCTGGATCATAATGCAATTTCTTTGAGAAATAGGACTTTTTGCATTTTGACTACAAGTTAAAATCCAGAGTTGACATTACCCACCAAAAAATTCCATATGATTAACCTGGCAAAGATACAAAGCCAACATTTAGAGTTCATTTCAATTAATATGATCCTAATATTTAGGGAGCAAAATATGACTTTGATTTTATGAATATTTATTTGAATTATGACTTGATTTTTATAGTGAATGTTCATTATAATACTATTTATTGGCAGAATGCTAAACTCCTGAGCTCAGGAACATAGTTGGGAATAGCATCACTAATAGTGTTCAAATTGGAATTAGGAGGACCTTTAATTGACTCTAATATAGGGTGTTTACTATCCTGGTTACCCTCCTTTGCATGCACTCCAGCTTTTTAATTTGCTTCCTAAAATTTAGCACACTGCAACATCCCCCCAATCCCCATCCCAATCCCAAATACACAAATAAATATGTGGTATGCAGAACTGGGCACAATGCTCCTGGTGCAGTCATGTCTGGATAGGTTATAATAAACACAGGGAGGATGTAAAGGATTGAACTTATCTCTTGGCTCCACTCCTGACTTTCTGGGCTTTTCTACCTCCTTGCCAACAGCAGAAAGTTCTGCACACTATAGGTGGCATAATGTTTTGCACAGAGTAGACATTTAATGAGTGGTTACAGATTGAATGAGGTATTTAACTAAAAATAAAATCTAGGTTAACATGGCAAAACTATAATGATATCACAGGTGAAAATGTTTGATAAATATATGATTATTTTTTATAGTGCCACATTTTTATAGGCTCATAAATCTTTGTAACCTCAATCTAGCTAACAGCTACTGTGGTTGTGTAAGGCCAACAACAACCAGCACACAGAAGGCGGCTAACACAGCTTCTTTGATCTGCTTTTCTAAGAAAAGCAACTTTAAGGGGTTAACAATCTCAGTTTAATTAAACATACATATATCATTCACTTAGTTCAGAGGGAAAAGATCAGCTCCCTGAACTTCAAGGCAAATGCAAACAGAAATTACAAACATCAACAGACCTTGTCTGATTCAAATCACAATTCATAGTTACCAGAGAAGCACCAACATCTATCTGTCTGGGTTATGAAGCTGGGGGACAGGTTCAATGGTTTGTCCAGAGTCTCATCACCCACATTCTTTCAGTGAGTGTACCCCACAAAAGTCAAATGCCGACCTCAGATGTTATATACCTATCTCAGGGCCCTGGGGCACTTGAGGCTCACCATTTAGAGTGTGAGAAATCAGTGTGGGAAAGCTCCCACCACCAGCACCACATCATATACAATTCAATGACTCTTGATTGTCTTAGTGCTGAGAACCATTCCAAAGCAAAAGATCCCACTATACCTGCTCCATTCAAACCAAGGCCAGTGAAAAGTCCTCTTTTTCTTGCCATTACAATCTTGACTTCCCCATGCTGCTGCTTTATAATAACAGCAATGCCTCACGTTTATCTAGTGATTCAAGGTTTGTAAAGAATTTCATTATTACTTTTTTTTGATCCTTGTAACAAGTATCTAAAGTAAATTCTCTTAATATACCCATTTCACAGATGAAGAAATTGAGTCTCCCAGAGGCTCAGCAACTTATTGTTAAATATTTAGATAGTATATAAAGTTATATTTGAACCTGGGTCTTGACTCTACCCACTGTGCTACACCATCTCTCTGCTCTTATTTAGAATCTTTAAGGCTGTATATTTCATTTAAAAAGTTTTTTAAAAAGACTTAGTCTAGGTTAGCCCAATTAAGCAAATAGCAACAACTTCATTTTAACAGTCTAACGAATAAGCAGCTTAGCATTGTGTTTTGTATGGAGCAGGTATATAAATATTTCTTGAATTGAATGGAGTATGTAGCAAACTGAAAGAAAACTGTATTATATCCTAGGTGAAAAAAAATCTTGATAGAAAACATTCAGACATATGCTCCAATCTAAGGGGTACAAAGAAACATTCAAGGACACTAGGGAGTCAAAAACTGCTTCTAAAATCAGAGAAGGAAAGAAATGACAGACTGCCGTGACAGTTCACTGCAAAAAAGGATGGATGGAAATAGAGAGGGCAGCTGGTTAATTGGCTTGGATAGCTGCCTTTGAAGTGGGGACCAGAAACATTTCATTTCCAAGTCTCAGGGGTCTGTTTCTTTTACTCTAGGGACAGCAATGACAAGTTCATTTCAAGTATGTGGGAGGGGAAGGTAAGGGAGGACTGAACCTAAGCTCATTCTGTCTCATAAATCCTCTTCCTTTCCTCCTGTTGGGAGACAATGGTGCCAGGAGTGATGAAATGAAGGTTGTATAGCAAAAGGGCATTACAGAAAGGTGGAGAACAGTGGAGGATCAGGACTCGGGACTGGAGATACAGAGAAATAAGGAAAAGAGATGAAAGACAGATGCCAAAATCCCTTAAGAGGGAGAGGTAAATAAAAATTAGAAACAGGAGAGAGAGTAAATCTAAAAGAACACTCCTGAAAAGTGATGGAAAGAAGAGCTAGGGGCACATAATCTGCCAAAATGGGTCCAGTTTGTCGCTCCAGAAATGGTCATACATGGTTAGACAGATGTGTGTTGAATGGTAGTTATTTAACAAGCTTTCCTACTTACTTTCCTTGTGTGACCTTATGAAAGTTCCTTGGACTCTGTGGATCTATTTTCTCGTATGTAAAATGAGAGATTTAGAATAGATTAGGTTTAAAATCCCTTCTAGTTTTAAATTTTAGGATCCAATTAAATGCCTGCCTACTACGTGCAAGTCACCATCCAGGTGCTAAAATAAAAAAAAAAGATAATGGCAATGAGTTCACATAGAGTTTACCATTTAACAGAGGAAAAGTCAGGTACAGAGATAGTAATGACACAAAGGGAAGTGAGGGTGACTGTAAAGATCTCTAGGAAAGGTACAAGGAATTGGAGGAGGTAGAGATTCCTTTCAGGGTAAGACCTCTGGTATAGTGTGACTCATGGCACCTTCGAAGATGGTATCTTGCAATGGAAAGAACACTGAATCAGCATTAAAGGACCTGCATATGAATCCTGGCTCTATCCCTTACTACCTGTGTGACCTGGGCTAAGTTATTTTACGTTCCTGCACCTCAGTTTCCTCATCTATAAAAATAAAGGGATTGGACTATATGGCTTTTAAGGGTCTTCCAATGCAATGTCTATAATGTCATGATTCATCAGTACCATGAATAGAAATAGAGAAGTTAGGGGAGGTGTATGTTTTGGGAAGAAGATAACGAGTTTGATTTTAGATATGTTCACTTAGAGGTATTGGAGGGACACCTGGGTGGAACCAACCAGCAGGCTGAAGGAAATGTGTCCAAAACTCTGGGGAGACAGGCATGGAGATAAAATTTGAAATTCATATAGGTGATAATTGAAACCGTGGGAGTGGATGAGATCACCAAAGGACCAAGCATGGAGTGCCAAAAATAAAATCTTGAGCATATCCCTATATAAGAGGTAAGACGAGGATGAGGAGCTAGCAAGGGAGACAGAGAAGAGGAAGTCAGAGAGGTAGGACGAGAACCACAAAACTGCTATATCATGGAAGCCAGGGAGGGAGAAGATATCGAGAAAGGGGTGAGGAACATGGTACCAAATGTAATAATAGAGAGGTCAATGAGGATTAGAAAAGGAGAAAAACCAGAAAAGAAATCAGTAATCTCGCAACAGAATACCCATCTGTCCTCTGCCCTCAAGATAACACTGAATTTTTTCAAAGCTAAACAGATGATTACTGTATACCTATTAGATGCATTTGGGCTTATTGAATTTGCAAAAGGAACAAAACACCGTGAGTTTTTCCTATCTAGAAATATCTGTCACACAAGCACTTGGCCTTAACTTCGAGCTGTTGGCTTCACTGCTAGATTTCCTCCATGCTGTTACTGCCCTCCTCTTTGTTCTATGATTATTAAATCAAAGAGACTCAAACATGTCCCCATTGTCTATGCCTTTCACCAATGAACAGCTCCAGGCCAATTTCCCCTGGATTTTCTTTTAGTCACCTCCAGCTGAGTCCATCCCAGTACATTCTGTGCTAGTTTTAAAACACTCAAAGCCAAGAAAACAAAGTACACACAAGTGAGTCCACAAATTAAGAACTGCAGGCAAAAGGCAATCATAGCCCGATATTTGCAGACACTAAAGCTGCAGGCTCAGCCTTCTTCTAAAGTGGCACCTGAGGTCACATAAGGGCCCTATAAGGGGACATTCAAACTTGGTTACCTAAGAAGACTTTAGCACTTAAAAATATGCTTAAGCATTTTACAGATGCAATTATACTAATTTACTGTTTATTTACATTCTTGGTACCCAAAACAATTAAAAAAAAAGAACACCCTTCTTGCCTCTTTTGGTTGGCAAAATAAACAGATTTCCAACAGAAAGCAGTTCTTTTCCTCACATGGACCCTTCTGCTGGGAAAGCCACATATACTCCCATGTGACCTCAACAGGGCCATGTAGCTAAGTACTACTGACAGATGTAAACATACTTTCCTCAAGGGCTTTGTACCTTCTCAAAATAGAGAACAAGGTGAGGATGAAAGGGATGGAATGTCATTTAGATTGGGGTCTGCCGCACAAGTGAGTCCCCTGTGAATCTCTACCAAAGATACATGGCAAGGTGAGCTGAGGCGTCATACTTTCAGAATGACACAGATAGAGAAACTGACTCGGCATCACATTTATTTAGTTATGTAGGGGGAGACAGGTCAACGAGTTTCATTGCATAGTCGTTCTACTTGGGAGGTGGAAAGGAAGCTCCTTTTGCAGTAAGGAATCCCTCTCTGTAGGTTCCTGACAGTGAGGCAACAGTAACCCAATTAAACAAGTTCTGAAAGATCCCAGAGCAATGGGGTGAAAACCAATGAGGTGCAAGCCATAGCATCACTGCCAGCTCAGGCTGCCAAATCAGCCAGGGAACCTTAAGGAAGTGAACTTAATGAATGGGAAGTCCTTGCAGCAGACCCATGTCCCCTCTGCTTAACCCTACCAAAAATAATCACTGGCGAAAGGTCCAGGAGCATTCAGGGATGTACAGAGTTTTGATGTTCTCCTCACATGAACTTGGAGGATGCCTTTTAAAAATGACTCCATTACAAATGTTTTCTACTTGGTTAACTGTAATGAAACCACACTGAAAAAAATTAACATTCACTATTTTATAGGTCCTGGTGGATACCTTGTGATGGCTGCCCTTCCTTCCTCCCCCAGCACCCCACGATGCTGCAAAGAAGTTAGACCTATCAACACCAAGCATCAACCTATTAATATAGTCCTAACTTAACAACGGGTACCAGTGCATTCCCCATGCACACATTTTACTGTACAAATGGTGTCATCTCTCCCAATTAGAATGTGAACTCCTTGAGTACAGAGACTGTGCTCCCCTTTCTACTTGTATTTTAGAGCTTAACACAGTACTTATAAGATCTTAATAATACTCTTTCCTCCTCTCTTCCTCTTCTCTTCTTCCCCTCTCTTTTTTCCACCTCTCCCTCCCTCCAAAATGTAGTCACACTCTTCTCAGAAATCATACAAATATTCTTTAAAGTTTTGAGCATGACTTTCTATAAAGGATATTGGAGGTTGAGAGGGATTAAAGGAAAGACTGAGGCATTTGGAGGGACCCATATCAGAAAGATATTGAAATTATGGAAGTATAAAGATTTCTTTAAAACCTAAGGGACAACATAGAGAGGCAGATGGGCAGAGAGTGAAGGGGCAGAGCAGAGTGCCTAAAAGGCAAATAAATCTATGTCATCAAGCTAGAGGGGCCTGTTTGAAAATGATAGGTGCTGGGGGGAAGGCTGTTGTTCAACACCCACAAGAAAGCTAGGAAGTGCCTAGGAATTGTACCTTAGAAATCTGCTCTGTAGTTTATGGGTCATTATGGGAGTAGAAAGGACATGCAAAGGTCACATTTATCCAGAGGTCTGTGTCAAATGGCACCCCCTGCCTCCACCTGCATGATCAGTTTGAAGATTATGGCTAACGTAAACCTGCCTTAAATGAGAGCAAGGAAAACCAAATTCAAATTCGCTTCTGTTATTACAGAAAGTTTTTTCACACCTCATACAATTTAACCCAGTACACTGCCTTGAGCTAATCCTCTTGGAAAAGCATTCAAAGATCCATGAAAGGCAACACTCCAAAGGAAGGCATACTTTGTAATGCTTCCCTCTCATAGGAAATGACAGGTTCTAAACTGAAACTAACTGTACAATGCCCCAGCTAAGGCTATTTACTTGGAAAACCCCAATTTAAATACAAGTTTGACTTTCACTCCCACTCCAGATATATGTGCTGGTATTTCATTTTTCACATAGCTGCCTCTCTTGAGCCTGACAGGAGAGTAATGGGCACATGAAGAGACAGCAGCAGCAGGACAGCCGCACCGGGCAAATCACATCAGGGTTAAGCCGCTGGACGTGAACTGGTTAGAGCTCTAAGACATTTTAAAGACGTAAGGGCATCTCCACACACGGCTCTCTGAGCATTTGCTTTCCACTTCCAAATGACAGATCAGGGCTCAGAGTATTTACTGTGAATTGACAACAAAAGGGCAGCTCTAAATATTTAGAGTTGGGTACAGGACAGGAAGGACATCTTTTTGAACTGAGTACTTACTCTACAAGTCAGTGTTCTAAATTCCTCAGTATCACTGGATCACAGGATTATAGGTTTAGAGTGAAAAGAATCTTAGAGGTTATTTACCCTAACCCTCCCCCTCAACTCATCCCCACCCCCAGCCCCCTCACATTTTACAGGTGAAGAAGCTGAAGATCAGTGATCTTCACCTGCTCAAGGTCATAGACATGCATGACAGAAGTAGAATTCAAATCCAGTTCTTTTGATCCTAACTTCAATGTTTTCCTCTGTTCTAGTTTTTTAAAAGAAATAAGGAAATTTGGTTTGCCGTTTAACTTAAATTCTTCACTACAATTCCTAAAAGGCTTCATGATGTACAACAAACTAATAACAGAGGAGATGACTCATGTGGAATATATTTCTCTAATAATTTACTAATTTTTTTATTATATTATCTTACTGTCTCCGACAAGTCACTTAATCTCTCAGTGCCCTGGGCAATTCTCTATGACTATAAATTACAGAAGGGGTTGCAGAGCTGCATTTGTAGAAGTTGCCTGACTCTTTCCTTACTTTCTTTAGGTTATGGCTAACATAACCCTGCCTTAAACAAGAGCAAGGAAAACCAAATTCAAATTCACTTTTGTGATTACAGAAAGTTTTTCCACACCTCATACAATTTAACTCAGCGTACTACCTTGAGCTAATACTCTTGGAAAAGCATTCCAAGATCTGTAAAAGACATCACTCTTTACATTGTTTACATAACACACACATATTGTATGGCTCATATAATATGTATGTATGTATATATGTATGTATGTATCTGTCAATCTATCTATTTCTACTATATTCTTCCCTTTATGTTTCTATTTTGGTGGAAGAACACATAGGAAAACAAAGTATCCTAAGAGAAAAAAATTCAGGATATTTTTTTACTCCTTTGATATTGATATTTTTGCTTTGATATTTATTGCTTTAGGCTCTGCAATTTTATCTGTATAGGTATTCTCTCCACCTATGAAGATTACAATCCCTATTTATCTGAGTTGCTATAGTCAAGTATTGTCATCAGTTGCTGACCAACCCTTTGGATCTGAGGTTCTCCACTCTTAGCTAAACTGGTCATTCCTCACAGACATATGCCTCATTACTGTGCCATTCTTACCATCTTTACTTTGCCTTGGCAACTTCATGCTAGGAAGAGACATTGGGTTTGGATTCTATTCTTTACTCTCTGATACTTTTTGATTTTTTAAAATTATTTTTACTTATTTCATGATATATTTCCCAATTATGTGTAAAATATTAACACTCATTATTGAAAAAAAATTTGACTTCCAAATTCTCTCTCTCCCTCTAACTCTTCCCTGTCTTTGAGAAGACAAACAATTTCATGTCAATTATACATGTGAAGTCAAGCAAAACATATTTCTGTATTAGCAATGTTGCAAAAGAAAATAGAAACAAAATAAAAAAATAAAAATAAAGAGAAAGAAAAAAAACTCTGCTGTCAGAGTTCATCAGTTCTCTCTCTGGAGGTGGACAGCATCTTTCATCATGG